>NC_136486.1:98415792-98533292 GCF_053919585.1 Euprymna scolopes | reverse complement strand
TTTTTAAGATGAGGATTTGTTATTTGTATTATTTGGAATCTTCAGACTACTGTTCTCATCTGGAGTGTCATTTTCACAATGTTTCGATCGATGTAACCTCCGACCTTCTTCAGAGGAGGGGGAAATACAATTGCAAAATTACTTAGGACCGTTATTCAGTCATGGCTGACAGAATGAGAGCATGCTACTCCCGTGAAGTAAATAAAGGGTTCCGTTCGAAATTCCGTCCAAATTCCCAAGTTTGAGAAAAACATTCCCAGAGTTCGACGAGATACACCGGAAAAAGGTCGGAAATTATATTGACTGAAACATTGTGAAAATGACACTCAAGATGAGAACAGTAGTCCAAAGATTCCAAATAACATGAATATAGTACAGGATAATCACGTCAACACACCGTTAGGTCACCAACATTGAGTCTGGTCAGTACTAAAATGGGTGACCATTTAAAAGTACCAGGTGCTACATGTGCTCTTTGCTTATCTCGGTATTGTTTTCAGTCGTTCTAGAATCAACCCATCCCAACTCAGGAAAGGTGAGATCAAGTATTGCACAACGCTGGCTTCACAATTACACACACAGCCACCCTTACAGAGGGTATCCATTGTCTCTAGAGACTGAATGGCCATAAATTGAACTTACAATCTATCCATCTCATTAACCCTTATCAAGACTAAATCCAATCGAGGATAAGTGGTGATTTATAATAATTTAAGATTATCAATCTGATACAAAAAAAACCCATAAAGATCTGAATTGACAGCTGATCAGCAATACATAAACTGAAATAATAACACAAAGAGGTATCTTCTAAGGAGATTCCATATCACCACGACCACCACTGTTCATCATAGCCATGATGCCTCTTAACAGCATACTAAGAAAATACAAGGTCGGATATAAATTTATTAATACAGACAAAAGAATGAACTACCTAATGTATATCGACGATCTGAAACTTTTTTTGCAAGAAACAAAAAGGAACCAGGGAGGTTAATAAATAATTAGCACAACTAGAGTTTTCAGTCAGAATATTTGTATTGAATTCAGAATGGAAAAGTGTGCACTACTAGTTATGAAAAGAGGAAATCTAGAGGCAATGGAAGGCATGGAACTACCCAACTAAGCAGAAATGAGGACAGTGAAGAATTTTTTTGTTAGAATCTTTCTTTGAGGTAGTTTAACGTCTTTGAGATGTGATTGCAGCTTGTTGTACATTTTAAAGAAAATGCGCAAAATTTAGAGCTATGGCCTTGACGTTCTTAAGGTATGTTAAAATGTGAATTGGATTATAGCAAGGAACCGTGCACCATCAACCTGCATCTCTCGTCTGAGGCGTTACATATCAAGTTAGCAATAATACGTTCTCAGAAGGTATGCATAAAAGGTTAATGAGTGTAAGGTGAGGTGGTTCCACAAAGTTGAGCTTCTTCATAAACTTGCACACAAAAATGGTGTAGATTACTCTTTCTCCCTAATCACCCAACTTATTTCTTGAAAGTTCAAAATAGTTGTTCTCGTCTTTAGACGAAAAAAAAAAGTTCAAGTGCCAAAATCTCAAAAAAAGCAACAAAAAAAAAGTAAATAAAATAAAAATAAAACAAGCATTAAAGATGAAGGAGATTTGTAACACTCTCCTATTAAACTGGAATCAGTTACTCAGTCGGTTATCAGTAACAGAGAACCTCTGTTTTGTTTTGTTCTGTTTTGTTTTCTTAAATACCTAAAAATAAACTCTGAGAAAGTTTCAGAACTGGGAAAGAGGGAGAGACAGGCAGAAAGACAAAGAAACAAATCTTGAAAATCTACATCAAAGAATTAAAAATAAATAAATAAATAAATAAATGATCTGCCAAGAGGCTAGCGTCTAAAATAATTATATGGACTTATTAGGTTTGCAGAGTCTTTCAAACTTTTGGAAAGAATCAAAATCCAACTGAAACTCATAAGAATTCTGGGAATCCGAGTTTGTATATTAAATCTCCCCTCAAAAATTCAATAGTCTAAATATCGGAAGAATTATAAATAAGGAGTTCAAGTTAGAGTTTTTAGAATCCTAGGAGTAAGAGTTAATGTCAGACCTTATACCTTAGTTATATATTGGGGTGTAGTGGGTAAAACTCAGTTGTAAAGTTACACTATTCTGGAAGTTGATGGTTCAATCCTTACTGCGAGCAACACTCAAAATACAATTGCAAATTACTTACAACTTGTCATGGCTGACAGAACAAGATCATGCGTATCCTCGAGTTCAGCAAGATACACCTGGAGAAAGTCGGAGGTCACATCAACCGAAACATGAAAATAATACTATAATAGATTTGCATTTCCCTTCACCAGGAGGACTGTTGTGTGACGGGATGAATGCATACTTACAAATGAATACACATTATTCTTTATTATAGAATGAAGGATAATAGCAATATTCGGAGACAATTTAAGACATTATTTTACCCTTTTGTGCTTCACATATTTTATCAAAAGATTTTTTTTCCCCAAAAATGCCAATTGAGGAGTGACAATCAGAATTTCAATAAGTTTTAGATTTGATTAAGAATTGAATTGGTGACAAAACCTAAAAGTGTCTAAATACTGACCTGTGAGTGGCGTCTCTAACGATAATTTGTACCAAGAAATTCACAAACGGCATGAAACAGGTCATTACAGTACATTTTTTAGACACCCTATATATATATATGTAAATCGTCAATAATATTAGGTTGAAGCTAAAATAATGTCGTTTTTTATATATAGTTGAACTTCAAAAAACGACATTATTTTTGCACCAACCTAATATTATTGACGAATTACACCTTTCAAATCATACACCAAATAAAAAGTATAAAATGGAATTAAAGCTGTTTACAGCTGTTTCAAGGCAATTTTTTTATTTTAAGTCATATGAAATTCGAAGTTTTTAAAAGATATTTCTTCATATGACTTAAAATAAAAATTGCCTTGAAACAGCTAAGTAAATTTAATACGTTTGTGTCTACTCCCAATTTGGAATATGGCTTAAAATTATTAAAATCGTCAATCTAATATATAAAAGGCTATATGTCTGTCTGTCCGTCTCGATATTTTCAAACTATCTCCTCCGAAAGTAAAAGTTGCAGAGCGGCGCTAGGAGTCTCAAATCACTGGATTTTTTTTTCGGACCGTTCTTTTATGGGTTAAAATTGTTTTAAGGGGTCAAAAATGGGTCAAAATTGAAAAAATTGTTTTACATTTAATACATTCATCTTAGTTTATTTTTCATTTTTAATCAGTTCATATGCGGGTCACTTTGGTGCAGTGGTAACGTCACCAGCTTTGAATGCTACAGTTTCGGTTTCGATTCTAACTGATGGAACCCAAATACTTTTTTTTATTTCTGAAATTACAACTCTATAATATATACGAAATCTGGACAAATTAAAATATCATATTTTAGCGTATTTCACACCCGAGAAAAGACCCCCCCCCCTCTCAGCTAGTATATATATATGTGTGTGTGGATGGGGAGGTGAGAGAGATTGTTTATTTGACATTTTCTAATAAATAAAGAGAAAAAGATAAATACTGTATGATCCGGTTATCTTATAAGGTACAGGGAAGAAAAACACCCGGGGGGGTGTTTTTCCATTTTTTTCCCCTGTATGTTAAGAATGGCTTTCTAAATAGAAAGCCATTCTTAACATGAGGAGAGGGGCACATTTTGAATTAATCATCTGGCAGTCTTCATTTTGGCATCTTCTGGTTGCTTACGTAATCTGTCAAAAGATGCCAAGGTGAAGTTGCTGGAGATTGGGTCATAAACTGGATAAGTACCGAACGTTCTCTCTAGCACTCTCAATCTCTCTCACTCTGTTGTATGACCACCTGCTTAACCCTAGGCATACAGAGGGGGAGAGGCAAATTATTAACAGTAGTTGTAATTATAGAGATAAAGAGAGGGATGGGAATATAGGATATAGCAGAAAGAGTAATTTCTGATCTTGTTATTATTTTCTTATATTGAACTAACTTTTTTCCTGATTCGAAGACTATATCCAATTCAATGAGTAACCCAACGGATCACTTTTTTCTAGTTTATTGAATATATTTAATTATTACGAGCGGGACCTGTGGAAATTCCACAGGAGACTCATTCATATGTAATATATTGATGTTGGCATTCTGTAGATATTCAGCGTGGAGACGCTCTGATATTATTTTAGCTATTTTGTTAAAACTGAAAAATTATTTATCCAGGCTGGCAGGGACGCCCGGCATAGCCAGGTCATAAAATACGCTTAAATATGATATTTTAATTCTTGCAGATTTCGTATATATTATTATAGAGTTAATGTTCTATTTTTATATATTATAAAGTTGCTATTTCAATTTCAAAAATAAAAAAATATGTCTATATGAGTTGGGTTCATCAGCTTGAATCAAAACCGAATCCAATATATATATATATATATATATATATATATATATATATATAACTTTAGTACCTTCACCTATAATCGAAACCGAAACTAAAACTTATGAAGAATTCTTGATAAAATTATTTATAAAAAAAATAGATTACTAAGGTGCCATCAGCTAAAATCGAAACCAAGGCTAATGAAGAATTCTTGATAAAATTATCAAAAAAAATAAAAAAAAACAAGAAAGATTATTGGAGTGCCATTAGCTATAATCAAAACCGAAACCAAAATTTATGAGGAATTCTCGGTAAAATTATTTATAAAAAAATTAAATGACTTGAGTGCCATCAGCTATAATCGAAACCGAAACCAAAACTTATGAAGAATTCTTGGTAAAATTATTTATTACAAGAAATGTAAGAAGATCACGATTATACGACCTGGATGTAAGCGTGACACAGAAAATAACACACACATTATTGTATTAATATATAGATTAGTGGTGTTGTGGTAGGTGTGTCAGAAATTTCGTGAAAATAGTGAATAATTCCACCCCATCTTTCCAAGCTTATAACTCCTCGAAAAATATAATTCAAGCCCTAATTTTTTTTTCAATTAAAGGAGCAAGGACCAAGGTTTCATTAAAAAAAAAAAAAAAAAAAAAAAAACGTGTTTTTTTTTTTAAAAAAGGTTTTAAACTTCGGACTTTACAGGTAAATTTCTAAAAGACAGTTCTTTTTTTTTTTTGCTTTAAATTTGAATATATTATTTATTGACCTTTTCTCTTCAATTTGTGATATATAAGACTTTGGTACATAAATTAATTATTTACTTTTTAATAGACATTTCAAAATGGGAGGCGTGAATTATTTGACCCCCTGTCTTTCCAAGCTTATAACTCCTCGAAAAATGTAATTCAAGCCCTAATTTCTTTTTTCAATTAAAGGAGCAAGGACCAAGGTTCCATTAAAAAAAAAAAAAAAAGAAAAACAAATAACGTGGTTAAAAAAAGGTTTTAAACTTCAAACTTTACAGGTAAAATTCTAAAAAACACTACTTGTTTTTTGTTTTAAATTTGAATATATTATTTATTGACCTTTTCTCTTCAATTTTTGAGTAAATTAATCATTTACTTTTCGGGGAGTAAATTAATTATTTACTTTAAAAACAACGTTTGTCCAAAATATTATATTCGATTTATTGGAAAGAACATAAAATTTCACAGTGATCCAGAAAATATCGTAAAAATAGAATCAATACAAAAATTTTGATAGATTTTTTAAAGTTTAAAAATTGAAAAATATTGAGTTCGGAAAATTCATTACTGTTAAAAAAAAAAAAAAAATATTTCTATTACTTTTAAAACAACTTTAATAGTTTATTTTGGAAGTATAATCCATAAAGAAAATAAATAACCCACTTTTAAAAAGAGAAATTACGAGTTTTTTTTAATATTTTATTCGCAGTTTCGTGTTAGGGATGTCAAAAAGTCCTACAAAAATTCTGATACACCTAGTGTTGTGGTCTTAGTACATTGACTAATGAGAAAAGAGATCCGATACAAAAGTGTAGTATCTGTGCCCATATTTGGTCACGTCTCTTCTGTTGCTTCCCCAAATATGTATTTGTGTGGGGTTGATAAAGAGGAGAATAACCTTCTGACTATTGAAAGGTGCTTGATCCTCCCCCACATTAAAAGAGACTTATGTCGCACCCTACCTGTGTGTGTGTGTGTGTGTGTGTGTGTGTGTGTGTGTGTGTGTGTGTGTGTAGGGAAAGTGGGTGGGTGAGATGGCAACTATAACAGCACCAATTGCACAGTAATTTGTTGACAGTCATGTCCAAGTGACCTGCACCAGTGACCTAGTTTTCTTTCTAAATGACAAAATAAAATCGGTAAATAAGTAGATATAAAGAAAAGGAAGAAAAAAGGAGGAAGAAAAGGAAGCATTATAGCATGAAAAAGCAAGTTAGCAGGTCAGTGGGGGAAAGGTCAACTAGCAACAAGTGACCTCATTAGATATGACAAACAGCCATTGACTAGCCTCCATTCCCTGGGTTTATTTTAATGTTATCACGTAAGAGAGAGAGAAGGAAAGGAGGAGAGAAAAGAGAAGGGTGAGAGAAAAAGGAAGGGTGAGAGAAAAAGGAAGGGTTAGAGAAAAAGGAAGGGTGAGAGAAAAAGGAAGGGTGAGAGAAAAAGGAAGGGTGAGAGAAAAAGGAAGGGTGAGAGAAAAAGGAAGGGTGAGAGAAAAAGGAAGGGTGAGAGAAAAAGGAAGGGTGAGAGAAAAAGGAAAGGGAGAGAGAAAAAGGAAAGGGGAGAGAGAAAAAGGAAAGGGGAGAGAGAAAAAGGAAAGGGGAGAGAGAAAAGGAAAGGGGAGAGAGAAGGGAAAGGAGAGGAGAGAAGGGAAAGGAGAGGAGAGAAGGGAAAGGAGAGGAGAGAATGGAAAGGAGAGGAGAGAAGGGAAAGGAGAGAGAAATGTGAGCGATAGAGAGAGAGAGAGATGAGACGAAGGGGGGGGAGATATGAAACGGTCGAAGGACAAATGAGACGGAAGGGGAAATGATTGGGGAATAGAGACGAGATAGATTGGGGGATAGAGACAAAAGAGAGGGAGATGAAACGGAGGAGGGGAGAGAGATAAGACGGAGGAGGGAGGAGAAATGAGATAGAAGGAGGGGAGAGAGATGAGATAGGAGGAGAGGGGGAGAGATGCGACGCAGAGAGGGAGAGATGAGACAAGGGCGAGACATATTCTATTCCTCTTAACATGCTGTAATATTTAAGTTTCATAAGGAGATGTAAGGGATGTCCTAAAGTAGAGTACTGCTGCCACATCTGTGGAGGTGCTGCACTGCTGCACTGCTGCTCAGAGCAACTTTTCTTACCTCGACAGAGTACAAAAGTGACTTTAACGGATGATCTCTTCTCTAAAGCCCTTCCTCAAAGAAGAGACACCGTTAGTCTTTCTCTACTATATCGTTATTTTTTTTTTTACATAGAAGGTGCTCAATTGAGTTCCAATTTCTGATTCCTATCCGTGAAAAATTCACAGCACGAACTCGTGTTCTTACCACCGCTATAAAAAAAAAAAAAAAAAAACTTTCCTTTCTCCATTTACGCAAGACCAAACGGAATTTTCACAAAGAGTTTCTTTACAAGAACTTTATATCTATGGAACACATTTCCACAGAACTACTTCCCAACTGGCTATCTTAAGTGATCATATTCTGCCCTTTCCACTTACTGTTTTCAATCCTCTCATAGTATTATTCATCGTAACATCTGTCCTCGAGTAGTTTTTGGCATAGATAGGCGGCGACTCGTTAGTATGAAAAATAATGTAATTTTAAACGTAATAATGTCTCGCCTATCACAGACACTTTGCTTCAGCTAGTAAAAATAAAAAGATGTGACAAATGTAATTTCTTTATTGTATAATATTATGTGTGAAGTGGTAGGTGGGGGGGGGATCAATTGTAAGCCCCCCCCCCCAGTATGATTATATCAGGGCAATTAATAATTATTGAATTAATATACTCAAGGCTTTTAAGAGAGATTAATTGATTAATTGAATGGAGTGGTATTCGCGATGAAAGAAAAAGGTATGATAATCATATCACAAAAAAATAAATTTAAAAACTATAAATAAATAAAAAGTCAGTTGACTGGCGGCAATGCAAGTAATTTTGCGAAATAAAATTTCCAAGAAGAAATGGAACTTTTTATTTATTTATTTATTTTTATGTTTTTATTTATTTTTATTTTTTTCAAAAGAAAATTGTTTTAATTGAATAATTAACAAAAAAAAAAAAAAAGTCTGATTAAAAACGGATTTACGGAGAGAGAAAGATTTTGGTAATTTTTAAAAAATTTCTTTCCACCTTAACAACCATCCTTAAAATGACGTTTTCGGGTATGCTGAAAACGAATATCACATTTACATTTTTCGCAGACAAGTAATTTTCTGGATATTAAGACATTTTTTTAAATGCATTACTTAATGTCAGTAGCGTTCGCCAATCTTAACATGGGGAGAAGAGCGAGTGTTTTGTAACACCTATGCGCATTAGTACTTGTTCCGTCGGTGGGGGGGGGGCATGCCCACCAGTAAAAACGTAATGGATTACATTGGATAATAAAAGTCTTAATAGAAAATTACTTGTCCGCGCAAAATTTAAATATCATATTCGTTTTACGAATATAATTGACAAAAATATGCGATGTTAAGCCTGGTCAATATTAAATGGATAAAGTTGTTGCACGCATACACACACACACACACACACACACACACACACACACACACTCTCTCTCTCTCTCTAACAAAACAAAAGCAAGCTAATGTCATATGTGTAAGCTATGAAAACGGACGAGTAGACGCTGAAAAAGGAAAACGGGCAAAGCAGGGGGGCGGGGTTTGGGGGATATATAGACATTGGCAGCCTAAATAAACAGAAAATAATAAATAAAATAAACGAATAAAGACTAGTTAATAATAGAAAGGTAAGTAATTAAGGCTAAATATCAATTAAAAAAAAAACGTAAATAATATTGAGTAACAATACGACATTAATAAATTATGCATCTGAAACAAATTAATTTCCAATTTCTGTGAATCTGCTTCATTTACCCACTCTTCATATTTGAAAGTCGAACACACGCCTGACGAAGAGAAGACATCCTGAAATATAGCACCACAGATACACCACCTGATCGCCTGACGTAAATAACATTCTGCACGTAAAATATTGTATAAACACACACACACACACACACACACACACACACACACACACACACACACACACGAATTGGATCAATAAAGTTAAACTGCATGCATGGCTGGTTCCACCATTATATCTTACGTTGTGTCAGTTTGAGTTTATTCGTCACACTTTTGTATTGTTCTGCCTTCTTTAAACTTCCTTTTATATACACACTAGCGGGGGTACCCGGTGTTGCCCGGGTGTTGAGAGGTGGTGTAGTAAGGAGTCAATACAACCAGAAAAAAAAAAATAAATAAAAAATAGGCGCTGCCTGGGTGGAGAGAGGTATGAAAAAAAATACAAACAAAAAGTTTAAGTGAACGGTAAAATAATGCAGTTTTTGTTTTAAAAGAAAAAAAAATCCATTACGTAAGCCTCGGAAAAAAAAATTGAGTAAGCAGGCAGGCAGGCTCGAACCTGTAACACGAAGGAGGAAAAGAAGGTGCAAAAAGCAAATCTCTTAATTCCCGCAGCCACCATGACATATGACTTTACTGCCTTTCAAATTAAGCACTTATGATGACACACACACACACACACACACACACACACACGTTGCCTTTTGCATTAAACAATGTTTCAAGCAACTTACTTTAATCTAGTATGTTAATCTTAATTTTTCTTTATATGGAAAACAGATGAAGCTGAGATAAGTAGGTCCTGCAGACGAGCCTCGTTCTGATATTCAGAAAATTTAGGTTAACAACCGGTGAAGCTACCGAAAAGTAACCCTTTTGAATGAAGATGGGTATAAACAATATTTTTAAAATTAATTTCTTAATTTTATTTAAAAACAAAATAAACATATATGAACAAAATATTTTAGAAAATAATTTCTTAATTTTAAATAAAAATGGATTGTAAATTGTAAAGTGTTTACATAGCTGGTTCTTTGGGATAATAGGGGCGCCTGAAACCTCCCTTCCAAAACGAAAAAAGCTTGAGTGTTTTTACTATTTTAAAGTGCTTTTTTTTTTTAAGTTTGAAACACAAGTAGTGGCTAGTTAACGTAGAACAACAAGGGCACATGGCGGAAATTCTTCAGGGTTTAAATGTATTGTAATTCTTTCATGGTGGTCGAAAAACGTTTTTCAGCCGCCATATTACTTCCTATTTAGGGCAGAGTTAGACACAAGGTCGGTTTTTAATGTAGAGAAGCATTTATTACTAAAAAACGAAATGGTGAAATAAAAGCAAGTTAAGCTAAAAGTAAAAGTTAACTAATGTTGTATGGATAGATGTTGTGGTGTAAGGAATATGTATATATCCGTGTTCCTCCATACAAGAATATGATGGACTGGTGCAAGCTATGAAAAAGACAGGTATGACCCGACATTGCCCGGGATTGAATGATGATCAACGAATGTTACAGCTTCCCATATTCTTATTGTCATTAAAACCGATGAAATCACCCATTTTAAAATTAAATCGATTGATTGCTGGCTCTAGTTGGAGATCCGTCGCGGTGCACCAGGAGGAAGCTTCACATACCTCCCTGCAGTGACTTAGTCCAAAATATATTGGGGTTTACATTGCACTGTAGAGAACCTACTATTGATTTTATAACATGTTTTTATATATAATAGCTTGAATTAAAGTTTAAGAGTCAAGTATCATAGTGTTTTAAACAAAAACATTTCGAATTGCCCCCCCCCCGTCATATCAAAGAACCTACTGTCGAGTTTTATATGCTGGGCATTTCTGCTTGTGTGGTAATAAAACTTTTCAAGTGCAGTTGTGAGGTTTGGTTGTAGAAGTCGTTAACTTTAGTCAAAATTGCCTGTTCTGTCTTTCATTGGATTTTTTTCGATTATCAATACTTATTGAAAACATTCCGAGACAAATCCCATATAAGAACACTGCCAGGCACATAAAGTATATTTGTGTGAAATTTCATAAAAGTTGGCCCTGCCGTTTAGTATCCATAGACACACAACGAAAAAGTTCCTTTTTATATCTACCTATTATATATATAAAAGTGAATGTGTGTGTGTGTGTACATTTCCCTACTCAATAACTCTGTCAATTTTTAGTCTACAGACTCGAAATTTGATACACAGGGTACTGAGATTTTGGAAAATATTTGTGATTGGTTTTCGGCCAGAAATTTGGCTGTTAAGGGGTCAAAGTTCAACGATTTGACCTTTGAGAACTCTACCAAACTCCTCCGACAATTTGGGGTCTAAACACTTGAAATTTTAGATATAGGTTCCTTGGACATGGATCTAACTTAATAAATTGATTTGAGCCCAAAAATCAAATGTTAAGGAGTCATAATAGGGGTCGAATTTAAAAAAAAATTGACCGATTTTATTTATTTATTTATTTTTTGCTCAACATACACCTCCAAACACCCAGGCAACGCCGGGCTGAAATACTAGTAATAGAAGAAAGTAGAAATGAGCATATTACTAGCTACGACCACGGACAACTATTCATGTAGGTGACTTACTAGATTTAAGACTAAGCGACTTAATAATATAAAAGTTATTTCAATGGTAGATGACAGTGAGGGGGGAGGGGCTAACCATTTAAAAATTTTAAACTAAATTTCATAGTTCATGCTTACGAAGATGATCCTCTTAGATATTTACTTGCTTCTCACCACAGCAAGATGTGACACAAGGTCGGAAGGTGGGAATTTCAAGTCAGCACCCCTAAAGAAGGGGCACTTCTGACCTAGCAAAAATTGCCTAGGTCGCCTTGTCGGCATTTCCCAGTAAGAGCACCTAAGGCTTGGTTTGATTGTTTTGTTTTATAGCATTTCAACCCTTTTCATTGAATTTAATGCTGAATCCAGTAAGTTTGATAAGTTTTTATGCTTAAAATCTTTTATATCTTTGAATATTTATTCATGGTGTTTTATTTGGCTGATGTGTTGAGGAAAATTGTTTTTTTTTTTTTTTTTTTTTTTTGGCTGTGAGTTTTGCAAAGTGAAAGAGATAAAAAATAATAGCATCAATATTTGGTGCATTTTCTGTCAGGAAGCAGTATCTTCAGACATGAAAAACTAATATGTGTAGGTATGAAACTAGTAAAGGCAGGATTTTCGACCCTATAATAAAACAAATAATAACAGTAAAAAATTGTAAAATAAATAGAACTGAATGTTATTTCTACATATTTTGACATTAACAATGAAAACGTGATTTTTAAAATTCTTTCAAAAATCAAATAATTGATCAATTTCTTTAATTTTTTACAAACTTCTTAAAAAAAAAAAAGAAAAAAAAAAGCTGAACTATATATAAACTGAAATAAAATATACAAAAAAATCCTCATATTTTGCCCCTCTCACGTGATCTTACCAGAACTTTGGAGGGGTGGGGCAGGGGTCACATTATTAGATTTTTTGTGCATTAAAATATACTGGAATGATGAAATAAAATATATTTAATTTTGGGTCTCAAATGTTGCTGACTTACATTTTTTCAGAAAAAAGAAGTTGGAAAATGTACTAAAATTATTTAAGTTTTACGAAATTTTAAAAAATTATTTTTTACATTTAACAGTTTCTACCTGTGTAATTTCCAAAGATTTCCGAAATTAATTTTTATTTTTTAATGATTGAATTTTTCAAGGTTCGTGAAGATTTGCTCTTAAAATTTATCTATATACTAGCTGTACCCGGCCACGCGTTTCTGTGGCTCAGTTTATTAAAATGGAACACATGTGAAAGCAAAGAACAGTTTGATTCTTTTTTTTCAAGAGAATGTACAAATTATTTATTTTTTTTAACAGATGTTAAGAAAATGAACAGAAAAATACTTCCATCATTAATTATGCAAAAAAATAAATAAAATGTTGATTTAGTGTTTCAATATGCTTATAAATTACGATAAAACTTGCTAAGTATGCACTGTTTTACGGTTGTTGTAAAAATGGAACGGAAACTTAAATTTCGCTTCATTTTAATCTTTCTTAATTTTTTAATTGTGCCCCCCCCAAACGAATATAATCAAAACAGTAACATTCAATAATTGTACTTTATGTATATAAAACACAAAATATTTATTTAAAAAAAAATTTAAAAAAAAAAAGTTAATAACGAAAGGGAAATAATTCCATTTTTAAACGAAAAAGTCAGTTTACCTAACTTACTGTATTAATGCTATTTTTTTAAGCAAGAAAAAAAAAGGTAAATATCCAGATACGCTACTACAGAACACCGACCACTCTAATTTGTTTTTTATAGGTAATTGAGGTTGCTGACAACGAATCTGATAGTCAAACTTGGGGCAAATTTACCGTTTGCATGGTATTTACCCCTGAACCCACGAACTTCTTTCCACCATTTTGCAGCTTCCGTTTATGCTACGCGCATGCACGCTGTAGCATAAACAACGGCTTCACCAAGCAAACTATGTTGGGGGGAGGGGATTTTTTTTTTCCAGGACATAGAATTTTCTAATTTTCAAAAATACATTATAGCGCTTTTCGGGTGGAAAATTTAAAATTAGCTGAAAAAGAAATAAAATAAGAAAAGGAAAGCACACCAAGTTGGAGTAGGGTGGGGGTACTTAATCTGTTTTTTTGTTTTACCTGGAACATCGAATTTTCAAATTTTCCGTAAGTAACGCACCGACATTTAACATTTTCCGAAGATTTTATTTTCTACATTGGGGGCGCGAGCGGGGGGGGGGGGATATAACATCCCCCCCCCCCCCCAACAAATTAGAGTGGTCAGTGTTCTGTAGTAGCGTATCTGGATATTTACAAAAAAAAAATATTTAGGTTTGGCTATAAATTTCTAAACTCATTTCACCCTAAATAATTTAGGTGACTGAAATAGGAATCTAATTGAATCTTTAATTTCCTGAATAGTATACGAGAATTCATTTTTCTTCGAGTTATATCGAATACATTAATACGGACTTTAGGGGCTTTTTTCGTAATGTTACTATAAAAATTATTTTTTATTGTTACAAATTACGATTCTTTAAAAAAAGCAAAAATAAATTCTTGCGTTTTTTATTTACTACTGAAAACCATAACTTTAGTAAAGGTATTTTTTGTTTAAACAAAATAAAACATTTTCACTAAGAGTTAAGTAAAAATAATTAGTTCATTATATTCTGCGATCATTATTTGAAAAATACTGCAATTTTCATTAAAATTCGTTAATTTCCTGATTTTTGGTGAATTTTTAAGTTAAGGGAGGAGTCAAAATGTGTATACACTTTGAGCGTCGGCATTCATTTTGCGACCACGTGTGGTTAATTTAAATTAAAGTTCAATCATATGATTACATTATCAATAATCATGTAATTAAACCTATTGAAAATTTATCGATATTGTAAACACATTCTGTTTACATTAAGCCTGTGGTGTTTTTTTAGGGATGCAATGTTGTCAACTGAGATTTAAAAAAACTCCGCGAGATCAGGAGAAAGAAATGTCCAGAAAATCGCTAGATTTTTAACTTATCGTCTGAAATTTTCAAAAATCGCTAATCCCCCCCCCAAAAAAAATCCATAATGTTCCGTGTTTTCTCACTATGCGTTTGTATTACTGTACACAAAGATTCGAAAAAGTTATCAAAAAACAAATATATAACAAATAAATGTTATCAAAGGCAAGATAAGTTACTTTTCTACCTAACTGGATATATTTTTCGTGTTTTTATTCAATGTAACATGTTTATTCAGCTCGAAAACCATACAGTGTTTACCGATGTATTGGAACATTCAAGATGGAGTCTGATTCTCTCTTTAACACGGTAAGTTTGGGAAAAGATGTTATAAATAAAAAACTGGATAAAATACTGTTAAAAACTCACTCAATACATGTTACTGTGACATAGGTTGACATATATTCGGAGGGTTTTTAATAGTATTTTGTATAGTTTTTTATTTATAACATCTCTTTCCAAACTTACGGTGTTAAAGAGGGTGTGAGACGCCATCTTGAATTTTCAAATACATCGGTAAACACTATGTTTTTCGAGCTGAATAAATATGTTACATTGAATAAAAATACGAAAAATATATCCAGTTTGGCAGAAAAGTAACTTATCTTGCCTTTGATAACATTTATTTGTTATATATTTGTTTTTTGACAACTTTTTCGAATCTATGTGTACAGTAATACAAACCCCTTCGGAGGTTGGAATGCCCCCCCCCCCACCTAAAATGTACTTGGAAAAATCGATTTTATAGTGAGATTTAAGAATGGTTAGTCGAAAAAAAGGTGAAAAACAAAACAAATAATCAATAAATAATTGTTACCAAAGGCAATAAATGCTACTTTTTTTTACTTACATGAATGAGTTTATTTTATGTTTTAAAGTATTTTCAAGCGCTTTTCTTTATTTTTTTAATAATCTAATGCGGGTGTGTGGGTGCCAAATATCTCCAGATTTTCTAGAATTCCCCGCTAGATTGCAAACGAAATCTCCAGATCTAGCAGGAAAACCGCTAAATTGTAACACTGGTCACGTGACAGGAAGCAGTAATAAATAATTGTCCCTAAATAAAAAAAAAATGGCCTCTCGGTACAAAGAAAAACACCTATTTATGATAGAAAAATTAAGTATGATGTTATAATTAAAAAGAAATATATAAAAACACACATGGATATAGTAAACATATTATACCAAAACGTGGAAGCCATCCGTTCAGTGGTTTTTTAGACAATTAATTCCGAACGAACCAACAGTTACATTTTTATATATATAGATATATAAAAGTGAAAGTGTCTGTATCTGTGTGTCTGTGTACATTTCCCTACGCAATAACTCTGTCAATTTTTAATCTACAGACTCGAAATTTGATATACAGGTTACTGAGATTTGGGAAAATCGATGTGATCGGTTTTTGGCCAGAAATTTGGCGATTACGGAGTAAAAGTTCAACGATTTGACCTTTGAGAACTCTACCAAACTCCTCCGACAATTTTGGGTCTACACACTTGAAATTTTAGATAAAGGTTCCTTGGACATGGATCTAACTTAATAATTTGATTTGAGCCCAAAACAATAAATGTTAATGGGTCATAATAAGGGTCAAAGTTTAAAAAATTTACCTCTGCGGTCTCTTCCAAATTACTCAGACAATTTTTGGTCTAAATATTTGAAATTTTACATAAAGGGTATTCAGAGATAGGGCAAGCTTTTCCATCAGTTTGGGTCGAAAATTTTTAGTTACCAATATATAAATGTATGTATGTATGTCTGTTTGCATGTCTGCCTTAAACTTTCAATAGAGGCGACCGATTTTACCAAGATCAGTATCGTTTTAAAGTTCGATCTTTCATACGACAAATATCGAAAAATTGGCTAAAAACATTAATATCTTCCCCTTCAACTAGGCACTTTTCTATGGGGGAGGGGACTTTTTCGTCGATAATTTTGAAAGTTATCCTCTCCTTTAGATTGTCTAGCCTTAATTTTAAAAAATGTCGCTTCCGGTTTGGCGGTGGTCGTAACAGCATAAACGTTAGGTTTTACCCCGTTCTTTTCCTCCTTTGCGGTACGGGTTCGAGCCTGCCTTCCTACTACCACTTTTTTTTTGGCTCAACATACACATCCAAACACCCGGGCAACGCCGGGCGCCCATGCTAGTTATGAATAAAAAGACAATCTTATTGTTAATAATTAAAATTTTTTTTTAATCTATACCGTTTTTGAATAGTGAATAATTAAAAATATATATTTAGAAATCGACCATGTATAGTATGTTCTATGAAAGACCGATGACACAGTAATCTGTACGCACTTCGCTAATAAAAATCATAGCATTACTTGTTTCTTTTGTCAGAACAAAAATATAATTTTTTAACCAAGTAACTGAAACAATTATGACTTAAGAGTTAATTAATATTCTTTGTGTACGGTATGTTTTACAATCTGTTAATATTAAATAAAAATGTGACTTTTTTTTAAGTCCATACAAAAATTTTGAATTGAAAATAATTTAAGAATTTAGTTAAGGTTTTTGTTGTTGTTGTTGTTGTTGTTGTTTCTTTTTTTTTTTTTTTTTTTAAGCTTAGTTTTAGAAATTAAAAATTGATATTTCCTAGCATAAAGAGGAATTTAATAAAAAATAATTGAAATATTTTTTTTTTTGGGGGGGGGGTTAAAAATTACGATATTGAAATGTAATAATAAAGGAAATTCTGTCAGTTAATGGATTCCATATCAAACCGGAAGTTAATTGTTTAAGGTGTTGTCTGCTTAAATATGAATTTTCTCTGGATATACATATCTGTATAGGTCTTTTTCATAATATTTTAAGCCAAAGGTAAGACTTTTACTGTTATATTTCACTTGAATAATGATTGAACAAAAACTTTAAAAAGATATAATTATATATTTGTACTAAGTTTTTTTTCTCATATTTTTAATGTTTTTTTCTCTTATATTTTTAATGTTTTATAAAACCTGTTGTTCATATATTTAAGACACCATTGTTATTTTCTCATTTTTTTTTGTTTTGATTATTTTGTGACATTCAAATCAAATTTCGTCCGCTTTATTCAGTGTAAAACAAAGTATGTTTGTATGTGATTTAAACCCTGATCCGTCCTATTCAATGTAGAATACAATTATTGTACATTTCGTTTTACTAGTTTTTACTTGTATTTTTTGTTATACGTATTGACAATTAGTGTCATAACGTACATGGATGTAGAAGCCAACACAATTTAAAGGTGACTGAACCTTTTATATAGAACGCCAGGAATCCATGTTTGTTACTCGACGTAGGCGATTATTTCAGCTAGTTTAAAACAGATTATTCCTGACAATAAGATCGTGTCAAAAATACGAAGAGGGACTTTTTTTCTAACCTAATATTTTATGGAAAAATGAAAACGCTTAGGCTGAATCTAATGAAAGGATTTTTTTTTCTTTTAAGTTATTAATTCTAATCAATCCTAATTTTGATTGTTTCAGAAAATTCTTAATTGATTCCAGTAATGGTCACCTTCCAGTCATATCAACGCAACAAAACATTAAACTACAGAAAAAAAATAAATAAATAAAATAAAAATAAAACAAAACAACGAACAAAAAACAAAAATAAAACAGAAACACGAAAAGTCAAAGATTAAAAACGCTTTCATAATTAATTTCTGTAAAAGGAGGAAAAAAAATTGTTGAAATGAATTATTTTAATTAGTTTTGAAATGCATGACTCAGCAATTTATCTTTCTTTAGATTTAAAAATGGCAGGTTATTATGGCATCGTAGAAATAGCGTATGGACAATAATTTATTCCCAACTAGCGGGAATGGGAGGGGGAAAACGACCTTGCCCAGTCGTATATGCTTAAATATATTTCAACTCATGCAGATTTTGTATTTATTATTACAGAGTCAATTCTCTATTGAATTTTATATTGTACCTAATATATAGTACTGATTAAAAAAACAAAATGACTTGGGTGCCATCAGCTAGAATCGAAACCAAAACATTTAGCACTACCGTTTGAGCTATCGACAGATAGATAAGAAAAATTCAAAACCAAACCACTTAAAACTATGAATGAATTTGCGCATCCACAAAAATAATAAATGTCAGCAAGTTGAAATGAACATTTTGCATTTCAACTTGCTGACATATTTCTGTATGAATTATTCATCCATCCAAACAAAGATTTTACTTTTAATAAACCATCCTTCGTGTAGATTACTATTTCCTGTTAATTTCAGAAGTTTAATAGTTTAAGGGTTAAATATTTAGACACACACACACACGCACACACACACACACATCTGTTTTATTTATAGAGATGATGAAATCGGCTAAATATTAAGAACTATCAGAGAGTGCAGGAACCAATCTGTCCAACAACCACAGATAAGTTTAAATAAACTAACACACAGACGTTACTTGTGTCAAACTGCTAATACACAGACGTTACTTGTGTCAAACTGCTAACACACAGACGTTACTTGTGTCAAACTGCTAACACACAGACGTTACTTGTGTCAAACTGCTAACACACAGACGTTACTTGTGTCAAACTGCTAACAAACATTTTTTAAAATTTTTATTCAGCCCAAAGAAGGTATATTGCCGCTCAAGTGTAAAGAGATGCTGTGATAGGAGTCAGAGTTTTTTTTAATTTCTGCATGTTTGTATTGTCGGAAAACAGAGAGCAGGAAGAGAATACCGAAAGAAAGTGGTCCAAGGAAAGAAGCTATCAGAGTAGAAAATCTCTGGACATCTAGGGACCTCTATAAAGAGGTGGGATTTTGCTGCTAGTCAAATAGGTTATGAGTATTTAAATTAGGGAGATACAAGTATGGAGAGGTTGTCGGGTCACATTGCATGGTAGTACTTGCAAGATGATGTAACTATGGTGATGTGACAGGGACTAAAGCTTGGCAGGCAGTACGGAACCTATTATGTTAAAAATTCTTTTGAACCCTGCCCAAGAGAGAGGCTAGTGCTTAGTGCACCAATCAAGATGTGGCGGGTTAGGGTTTAGGGTTAGGGTTAATCAAGATGTGGCAATACTACTCCATGTATGTTTTAACATATTTTACTGTTTAGTTTAAAAAAAAAAAAAAAAAAAAAAAAGGCTGCCATATGCATTGCACAAAAATCCTTGATAATCAAAAATCGACAATTAAACAAAATACTGCTAGAACATTGCATTTCGCATGATTGGTGACATTTATTAGATGTGTTTCTACCAGTATTTCGTTTAATTTTGGTATTTTTCAGCGATTATCACGAGTCTTCGTGCAATGCTTATGAAAATAATGTTTTTTCCCTTCTAATTAAACAGAGTAGACGCTGTTTTTAACAATAAATAAATAAATAAATAAATAAATAAATAAATAAATGCTTTAAAATATGTTGAAACGCAAACTTATCCAGATAGTACAGTAACTTATCTTGCCTTTGGTAACAATTTGCTTTTTTCACCCCCTTTTTATTCTGTTAACTAGTTAAAATACCCCCCCACCCCAATTTTTTTTCCAACCAACCATAATGGAAAAATTTATTTGAAGTTGTATCATAATGTAACCGATCCTTCCCTACGCTGTCTATTTTTGTGGCACGACGTTTAAAGTTATGGGATCATAAAAGAACAGCCAATTTTACCTAACCATTAAGTTCTTCCCAAGCACCCCTTCAATTCTCACCCCCCAAAATGAACATATTTAGAAAAGGTTAGTATGTTATGTATTATCAGCAGGGATGGCCAGCGTTGTCCACAGGGTAAAGTTAGCATCAAATATGACAACACAGTTGGAAGGTTCTTTAATTTTTTTTTCTGTTAACCAAAAAGTGCCTTCTGGTGATGCTTGATTTAAATTTCTCAAAGCAATTTGCAATTTTGTATGGTAGAAAAAGACATGAAAAGAAAAACCCTTTTATGTAAATAAAAATAAAATAAACTTTTACAATGATCTATATAATAATCCCTCAGATACAAAGAAAAATTAATTTAAGCAATTTATGTTTTATGTCATTATTATTATGATCATTATGATTAGTAGTATTATTATCATTATTATTAGTATTATTATCATTATTATTATGATCATTATGATTAGTAGTATTACTATCACAGTATTATTATCATTATTATTAGTATTATTATCATTATTATTATGATCATTATTAGTAGTATTATTATTATCACAGTATTATGATCATTATGATTAGTATTATTATTATCACAGTATTATTATCGTTATTATTATGATCATTATTAGTAGTATTATTATTATCACAGTATTATTATCATTATTATTATGATCATTATGATTAGTATTATTATCACAGTATTATTATCATCATCATTATGATTAGTAATATTATTATCACAGTATTATTATCATTATTATTATGATCATTATTATTAGTAGTATTATTATCACAGTATTATTATCATTATTATTCACTGGGAGTTCTCACACAAGTCCTCAATAGAGATTGCTCACTAACAACAACCGGCGGTATTCCCTGGAGTTCAGATGACAAGTACCTCTAGATCACAATACTCTCCACCTCTGTCCGAAATCTTTGGAAACAAATTTGCATCATTACAACAGCCGCTTTCCATTGACATTGGTCTTCACTTGAAATTAAGTGCCAATAAGCTTCCCCAAGGTCCCAATCCTCTTTGCACTCATCCAGTGGAGGCCTGGTTAAAACTCACTCTCTCTCTCTCTCTCTCTCTCTCTCTCTCTCTCTCTCTCTCTCTCTCTCAACGGTTTATTATTATTATTATTATCATTTTACTCACTAGGAGTTTTCACACATTATCAGTGAGTGAGTGAGTGATTGCTCACTGCCAAGAACACCATGAGTCATGAATAGAGTTCTAAAGTTCATACAGATTCTTGACGTAAAAAGAGAAAGTACTCAGTAAAATTCAGTTCTAAAATTAAATAAACTCTTCCGTTCAAAATTTCACACAGATTCTCCCGAGTTGTACAGAAAGATGCCAGAGTTTCACAAGATACACCTGAAGAAGATCAGAAGTTATATTGGTGTGAAAATACTGTGAGAATAACACTTAAGATGAGAACAGTAGTCCGAATAATCAAAACAATATGTATAGGAAAACTCGTCCCTGTAAAACGCCTTAAAATAAGTGAAACCACTAAGAATTTAACCAACGGACACTTAGAAAATCAATATATTTTTTAAAAACCAACAGTAAACAAGTAAACATATATTTTTTTTTAAATATTATGGGGGGGGGGCATAGTCGCTTTTAAAAACAATATCTTCTTCAAGAACGGTCATAAAATACGTTTTCAATGGATATTTATTAAATAAGGGACCAATTTTCATACCTAGCAAAAAGGGACGAGTTTTCCGGGCACATATATTGTTTTTCGTTAGATGAACATTGGTTTGTAGGCTATTAAAAACTAACAATCATAGCATAAAATGAAAATTCAAAAGAATTCCAATGATCATACGTACATTTAGGAAAACATAAATAGAAATTTTACAACCTTAAAACTTCTGTGGAATCCCGGTTGGGAATTTTTGATTTATAGAAACCATGCCATAAACACAAAATATCTTGGATGTCGACTATAGTTAACCGAAGATCGCGTCTATATTGGCCTAATAAGTTATTTAATCATCTTAACAAATCTTGGTTCGCCTGTTTTATTGCTTGTCGATTATTGTTGCATTATATTTCAAGTTTGTATAATCATGCGCGTTGACTTAACCTTAATTTACAAAAGAAAATAAATCTGGAATGAAAAATACTGATAATGGTATTACTTAAACAGAAAAAACTGATAAACAAGCAAGTGTTATAAATTCATTAACAACAACAACAACAAAAAACTGATATTAATAACTTTTCAGTGATTTAAAAAAATACTAGCAAATATATTCATCACCTAAAAAATACTGAAAATGTTTATGAATGGCATAAAAAAACAAAATTGACCGAAAATTCCGTGCTGAATTTTAATGAAAAGTAAAAATAATTTATATTTAATGAAATACTCAGAAATTGTGGATTTTAATATGTTAAGCATTTCTGCTAGTTATCATGGGATTATTAGAAATCAATGCTTTCATTTCGTCATAATCTGTGGAGGGTGAGCATTCTTTATCATTAGGGATGAATTCTTCAATGAACCATTTCCTTACAGTTCTGCCAGTTTAAGCATGTTCATTATAAACTAGACATATCTTTTTGTGTTGCATGAGAGTCAGCTTTGCCTTTATTGAAATAGGAACAACATCAAGTGTCTAGAATGAGTCTTGGAATTTTCCATTTTCAAAAAATTCCAAAATCAGCACAAATCCAATAACACTTTACCGTCTTCCTTGAGATAGCATGAAGTATGCTCTGACCGGAAATGTTAAGTATACTATACCTGTCAATAATTTTGACACGTTCTAACGTGTTGAAACATGAACTAAATAATAAAAAAAAAATGCACAACACTAAAAGTGACAACAGAAATTAAAGAAAGTAAAAAAGAAAAAGAAAGAATTGAGAAAATAAATTTACAACACTTAGAAAAAAAATGAATAAATAAATAAAAGAACCTTGTGTAATTTCAATATCTCAATACTGCCGATGTCTAAAACCAACGAGTCCAACATGACACTATATCTGACATGCAACATTTTTCAAAACGTAAGCACATAGTTTTTAAATTGATTTGGCTTCAGAATGACCTATTTTTTCTTGAAAAATTCAACCAATTTGCTTATTTTATATAATATCTCTAATCAATCATGTACCTATATCAGATTAAAGGTATTCAAGATTAATAACTAATGAATTTAACGAGAATATTAAGAGTGCTCACTAAAAGAAGAGCAAAATATGTTTTTATTAACATAAACAAATTTACATGATTGCAACACTGGATATGCTAATGTGTCAGACAAATAGTCGGTTAAAACCAGAAATCCTCTTCAGGTGACTTAATAAATGTTTGCTTTTCACAGAATAAACCAGTTCTAAAACCAGTCCTGATGAGGACCTTTGGTTTTAACCGACCCTGTAAATTTGTTCATATTAATAAATATATCTTACAAAAAAAAATATCTATTACAAATACCTATATATATATATATTATTAGTTTATGAAACTAGTGTCCATTGTATTTTAAATATAGAAGTATAGAAGTGACCCAAATGAGAAAAATTTATAAGTTCTAATTTATACTCATATTATAAGTACGAGTCATAAAGTAATATTGTGCTACATAGTTCAATACAAATAATAAAATCACCCTGTAAGAGACAGTCTTTAATTTACTCTTTCAGTCTAGCACCTCTTGGCAGACAACATTCTTTCTTTTCTTTTTTTTTTAACCCTAAGTGCTGCACATCAAAATTACTATGAGTTCCTTCCGCACACCATTGCAACAATGATCATATATTATTATTATGATATTCGAAAACGAAGCTTAATCAAAGGGAGGTCACTTATTCTTGTCTAGGGTTGCCAGATTGGTCTTTTAAAAGTCAAATTCTGCGGATTTGGCCTTTTTTTTAACCACTTTCAAAACATAACATATGAACTAAGAAAGAAATACGTAGAATATTATGTAGAGATCTCTTACAAATATATATATATATATATATATATACATATATATAAAAAATAAAATAAGTCTTATACTCCAGGCTCTAAGTCATGTCGCCTCTGCACAACCGAAGCTATAACTATAATTACTTCCCCTCAAAGTAACAATATAATAAATTTTAAAAATGAACTGATCTCTTTCTGTAAACATAACTCCAAATTTAATTATGGCAATTTTGAAATTACATAGTTATTACTTTTACCTTTTATATAGATATATAAAAAATGTTCTTTAACTTTATCGTTTTTTCTACATACTCCTTAATACTTTATAATTTAATAATCCTTTATTTTACTTCTTTATTTCTTCTTTGCATGGCCGGTTTTTTATCTGCATTTTCTGCTTTATTCTTTACACTTTCCTATCTATCTAATATATCAATCTACCCACACTTTCATATCTTGTATGTATATTTACTTATATTTTACTATATGCATTTACTTACTTTTTTCTTGCTTTTTCCTGAATTTGCAGATACCGGCCCTCCTCTCCCCTTATAAGTTTTTATTTTTTATTTTATATTTTATTTACTTATTTATTGTTTATTTATAATTTATTTTTATTTATTTATTAATTAATTTATTTATTTTCCATTTAGTGTCTTCTAACAACTCTTGCTGACATTTTTTTAAGTGATGACCTGTACATTTCAGTTGACCTATATTATTTTGCCCAATTTATTTTTTTCGCGCCTTTAACATTTCCTGTCTGGGTCATTTTGACATTTTTTTCTCTATTTTATATTTAACTCTATCACCATTTAATTTTTTTTTTTCTCTTCTTTTTCTTCCCTGATCTTTCTTATTTATATTTATGTCTCGGTAGTAGAGTGAAAAGCATATCTTATTTTTCTTTTATTAATATTATTGGAATTTTTTCCTTTTTTCCCTTGTACACATTTTTGTGAATTATTCCATGGATTTCTGCCTTTGGATTATTTTGGACCATCTTCCAATTACGGGATTTCCTTGGATTTTAATTGTGCAAATGAAAATTCAATTAACTTTCTTGAAGTTATATATTTGGATTTTATCGTCACTGGATTATTTATCTTCCACCAGACTATCCATTCATGTGTAATCACCTTTTTCTTCACCATATTCCCTCTGCTTCACTTTTTTGTTATCAAGTAAGATCTTTGACTTACTTGTTGTTTCATCAAATACTTTTGCATGCAAAATCCGATACCGCATTTTGCTAATTCCTACCCTCTGATGAGAAGGAAAGTATTTCTTTGAAACTCCGCAGATTAAGGACTATCCACTTATCTAGTGTTTCCTTTTCAGATTAAATATGTTTTTAACTCATTTCAAAGTGTTTTTTAACATGTTCTATTAACTGTTTGCTCGTGTATATATATATATATATATATGTATATATATATATATATATATATATATACACACACACATTATTTGCACAAAATCAAGACAACAAAGGTTGGATTGACAGCAACAAGTAGTGTATTTTTGTTGTCTGTTACAATTGTTTCGCGACCATTCGGACAATTTCAAACCTTATATCGTTTGAAAATATTCACAAGAACGGCCTCTCTTCAGACGTTGGAAAAAAACACTTTTTTAATTAACAATATGGAATCCATTTCCCTTTTAAGGAAAACTATGTGATAAAAGATTTAACTACATTTCTTCCTTCAGAGGTTTTTCTGTTTAAGGATTTTTATCTATATTATATATATATATATATATATATATATATATATATATATATATGACATAAAAAATCCTTAACAAACAGAAAACGGAAAAACCTTTGAAGGAAGAAATGTAGGTAAATCTTTTATCACATAGTTTTCCTTAAAAGGGAAATGGATTCCATATTGTTCATTAAAAAAGTGTTTTTTCTCAACGTCTGAAGAGAGGCCGTTCTTGTGAATATTTTCAAACGATATAAGGTTTGAAATTTTCCGAATGGTTGGAAAACAATTGTAACAAACAACGAAAATACACTACTTGTTGCTGTTAATCCAACCTTTATTGTCTTGATTTTGTGGAAATAATTACAAAAACTGGTAATTTTGAAGCTTACAAATTAAGTCACTGACTTAAAATTTATTGGTATATGAACGGTGTTGCAAAATTTTGAGATTATTGGGGTATGATCTCACACAGTCGGAAGATTCTATTTATAAACGATGCTGCTAAGAACTGACGAATCTAATTAATTCACGTTCTGCTACCAACCAATCAGAAACCAGAATTGCTTCATAAATATTAAACCTTTTCTGGAGCAATTTCACATGTTCTTTCCTGGGTTTCGACACGGTAAGAATATTTTGTTCTGTGGAACTGTCTACTACAAACAAGCCACCTCCCAGGACTTGTGTGTAACAGCGAACCATCTGAAACTGTTCTGAAACTCAAAATGGCTTACATTCCTAGAGGTTATGGGCCCAGTTCAGTGTACAAAGAAATAATTTTGGGTTTTCCTTTCGATAAATAATGCTCTCTCAATATGCTTAATGCTTTGCAGCCGTCGTCCAGGGCTTCTCTCATTACTAGTGATAGACTTCGGTCATCTAAACACTGTATTAATTCTGCAAAGACAGTTGCGTTCTTTTTAATGAAGTTGGGGTCGTTTCTGTTTTCAGGTTATGTTTGTAGTACTTTGTGTAGCTTTTGGATTCGTAGATATCCCAGAAATTTAACTTGCCACAATTCGAATTTTGATTCGGATCCATCGAAATAAAGACGATTACCAAATTCTCAATTGTATAAACATAATAAAATTTGAAATATTATAAATAAGATATATATATAGATAGATCTAGTAAAAAATCGATATATCTGCAACTAATTATATATATATATATATGCATATATATTGATAGATACATATATATATTTCTTAATATATATATATATTTCTTATATATATATATATATATATATATATATTACAAAAATATATTTCTTACTAAAAATTATTTGTACAAAACTTACTCATTTTTCATAACTCGTGTCAATATGTGAATTACATTTGCCAATCATACTTATACAAAAATACGTTTTGAGTGTTGTCAGACATGGTCTCATATTAAACACGCTCATTTCACAAGCCAGCAAAATTGGGATCCTGAATTTACACTCGGTCATATAATACAGACAAAAACATCTACATGCAAAATCCAGAGGGTCTTTTTTTCCTTCTTGAAGTATAGTAAAGAATAATAGTTATATAATAACCTACAAAGGTGAAAAATCCCAGCATGCACCATGATAGACTGGTAATAAACCACAGCTTCCGGCATGAATTCCTAGTGCTTATGGATTACATTAGCTATCCATATGAAGTGTAATGGCTGACGAACTCTAAGACAATATATATCGACCATCTGAAAATTCTAATCAACTCCAACAAGTGTTGATACCGACAATATCCAAAGAAGAGAATTATAGATAGAAAGATACACATATCATATATACAAATATAAATATATATGTATATAAATACATATGTAAAGATATACATATATATTTTTTTTATGTATATATATATACCTGGTTAGTAATCCATGATCTGTTAGAGGGAAGACTTCTTCTGGATGAGAAAGGGTTCCTTTGTATATCTCCACTTGAATTAGTTCGGCAGGTAGAATTAATAGAACAGGAAGAAGATAATGCATCCAGGTGGGGTAAACTGTCTTCATGGGAGAAACTGTGCAGGGACTCATGGTCCTCGACTTGAGAAAATGACAGCGGCAGGAAGACCTGAGTGAGATAGACCCGGAGGAATATAGTGTGAAATCTAGTTGAGATAGTTCAGGGGGTCAGAGGCCTGACATTTAGAACCAACAACGATGCCAAATAAACAACAACAACAATAACAAAAAACCTGATCATGGAGATTCGGGAATGAAGAAATGATGAGTAGCAGAGAGTTGAAATGTGAAATTTAAAACAAAATTTCAAGTTTTGAAATATTCGGATACATCATAAGAGTTAAAACTATATTATTAAAAAAAGATGTTTTTAAAAATTTTGTTGATTGAAAAAACTAAAATTGCCGTAATACTGGGATGTATCGTAAGATTTAAAAGAATATATATATATATATATATATATATATATATATATATATATTTTAAAAAATTTGACTTAAAAAAGAAAAATTATAAACTTGCTGTTATATTTGGATACATCGCAAAGAGCTAAAAATATATATTAAAATAAGAAAAAATTAAATTTTTTTTTTAATTTCTGGAATATTTAGATGTCTCATTAGTGTTAAAAGAATATATATATTAAAAAAAATTAATTAACAAAAAAAAAAAAAAAAAGAAAGAAATCTGCTAGAAGATTGGATGTATCGTTAGTGTTAAAGTAAAATAATAAATAAAAAATGTATATTCTTAATAGCTTTTTTTCACCTGACCACCCTAAAACAATTATTTTGAGAAAAATGTGTATATAGTTAGGTTTACCTTTTTTTCTATACATGGAATGATAGCTTACACGATAACAGGACGGTTTGCTATTGGATAATCTAGTTAATTTTTTACCAAATGTAAGAGACATGCTGTAAAAGACCATATGTGTTTTTTTTTTATCTATCTTTTCAGCCAGATTGTTTATGTGATAACATCAATGTTAACTTTTGCTCATAGTCTTCTTGGCCTTTGGGCAAAGATCAAAGTGTAGTATCTGTTCCGGCAGATACTGCACTTAAGATAATTTGTACCAGTCAATGGAGGGGAAACCCTCTATACTGGGACAATTATTATTTTTGGTAACCAGAGTGCCCCCTTTTTGCCTACTTTAAGGGGAGCTGGTTTTTACCTCACATTAAAAACGGCCTTGTGCCTAATTTGCTCAGTGGGGGAGCAAATAAACACCATCTGTTCTTCATATGCTACATTTAAATTTCATGTTCTCTGTCAGTGGAGGAGAAATCCTTCACGACTGAGACAATTTTGCATTTTTGTTCCTTTCACCACGTTAAAAGACAAACCTGATGTCTAACTCTGTCCCGTGGGGAGGCAAAGTAAATAGGTACTCTTGTTCATTGTCCTTACTAGATCTGTGACATGTCTTTGAAACCAAAATACTTCCCTACCAGACCCACAACATGTTCAAGTTCACCTTGTATTATATCCACATACAGGAAGTGATATGTATGCATATTTTTGTGTGTGTGTGAGGCAGGGTGTTATTGCTTATGTATTCATTCTTATAATAATAATAACATAATTATAATAATAGGTTGATTTTTTTTTTTTAATAAATATAATCGTCTATCTGAATTTGGACGTTGTATAATTTTTTAATGTCGTAAGCTGATGTTTTTTGTATAGGTAATTATGAAGAATGTCTTATGTTTACAATCTTCCGAACTGGAATAAGTACTTTTTTTTTTTTTAAAGAAACTGAATGGAAATACATTTTTTCTTGTTAATGAAAAAATATGGTGCAAGGATACAAAAAGAAAAATTGGCCACTAAGAATGAATACAATTTAGCAATTTTAAAACTTTGTACCATTAAAAATAACATTTTTATCTCTATATAAATAAAATGAACTCATTTTTTCCCGTCTGATTTTGACATTAATAGGATTAAAAATCAAGATATTTCATGCAAATATAATATGCACAAACGGCAGAACAATATCTGAGGTGTGTTATAGGCTTATTATTTCTCAAATTCCTCGATAATCTTAGATTTCTATACTTTTTCTGCTGAGAAGTCACGGCCAAAATCGGTTAAGATCAATGGAAGTGGTAAAATATTTTCTCTCTAATAAATTCCTCCTCCCCCTGCCACCACTTAACACCGTTTGGGGATCGTTCACAAGGAACAGTTGAGAAGAGAACACCGGTTTGGCTTCGTAGTTCTTTCATGTGAAGTTATTTAAAATCACTAAACTAAGCTGCAGTGCTCTGTGGCGTAGTGGTTAGCGTGCTGGACAATTCACATTATATTTTCACGTTCGCGCCGACCTACCGTAGTCGTTTTTTTTCCTAAACAACTGGAATGGACTTTTCTTGGTGGCCGAACTGTTAACGTTGCAGATGTTTTTTTTTGTTTTTTTTTTCACACTTTATTTTCCTACTTTTACTCATGACTCCGGGTTTGATCCTTCCTACTTACCTACCATAACATTTTTTAAAACTCCCCCCCCCCGTCCCGGAAACAAACACTCGGGCAACGCCGGGTACCCCCGCTAGTAATAAAATAAATGATGAAAAAGATACTTTGAAAGTAAAGGAAAGGATGATTAGTTCACTTACATATGTGATGTATGGAATGAACCATTTAAGAGTGCATATGCATCAACAAGATTGTCTTTTTAGTGAACGCTATTTAATAGCCAAACCAAAATACGATATAATCGCATTGACACACCGGTTCTCGTCAGATCACCGAAGTTAAGCAACGTTGAGCCTGGTTAGTACCAGATGGGTGACAATTTGGGGATTCTAAGTGCTGTATGTGCTCTCCGTTTATCTCGGCATTTGTTTCCAGTTGTCCTGTACATACACTTCACTTGCCACTGGTATTTAACAATGTTGACTCAGGAGAGGTGTGGTTGGAGATTGCGCACCTCCTGCCACAAATATTTCATGCACAGGCACCCCTTCATGGATATCCATAGTCTGTTAAAGACTGAAGGAACCCTCCTCCATTTAATAGAACCAATAATGATGCCAAACAAAGAAACATCATCTCAGAGTCAAAAATGAAGAACGCAGTAGAGATTTGAAATTTAAAAAAGATAAATGGTTAAAATATTTTATTGTATCGTACGAGGTAAAAATTATATATTTTACAAAAAAAAAAGTGTTTTTAAATAAAAATTGTGGATGAAGTATACAGGATGGACCATAATACATAAAAAGTAACCTATTTAAGAGTATGCCATTAAAAAATAAGGTATGCCATTAAAACAAGAATCATCCATTTACTAATAGATAAAAACTTGTTAATTTAAGATTAATGATTAAGAATAGGGTGACTCACTTAAGTGCACACCATTAAATAAACACTAATCCAATTAGGTGTAAAACCATTAAAACTTTGGCGGTGAATCCCATTAAAAATTACAATACAACCAAATCTCCAGACTCCTAGAAATCATGGATTATTCTACGAGGGGAAAAAGCAAGGTCTAGTTTGGCATGAATTAACAATTACTATAAACTTTCGAATACTGTATACTATCAAGGCAAAACTTCATGTAAATTTTTTTTTTTAATATCCATGAAAACATAAAAAAAAACACAAAAATAACAATGGCGAAATAGATTTAAAATCATTCAGTTTTGAATGTTCAGAAAAATTCGTTTGTAGATCGATAACAGCTCATTGGGTAGACTTAAAAATCAATACAGTCTTCATTTAGAAAAACTGATAGCACATACATCGAAACGTGTTAGCTTTTCATTGCTTCGAAACTGACATGAAATAACAGCATGATACAACTTTGATCTGTGAATTTATATATACGTGCGTGTAAATTCAATTTCTTCATTTTTCTTTCACTCTCGTATGTACTCAAGAAAACACAGAATACAACATGGCGTCCTGCGTGTTGAAGGAGAGCCCCCCCTCCTCCGGACACGTGACGTGCGTCACTGTACAAGGCAAACAGAATATAAAAATATTCTTATTTTTCAGGATACAATAGGTATTGAACTCGCTCTGCTAATTTCGTAGTCAATGTCTGTACTAATTATACCCATTCGAACCCAGTTCTTCTCAATAGTTGACACCTCATGAAATGGGATGCCAGAAGATGTCTCATCTCTCGGAATATTATTCGTCATCGGACATTTTTTTTTTCTTTTTCATGATTTTACACCCATTTTCTTTTATTTCAAATTTTTACTCTTTGGAATGATTGACTTATTTGCCTGTTGCTCATTAAAGACTTTTTTTTTTTTAATTCAATATTATTATTATTATTATTATTATTATTATGATTATTATTCATTCTTTCTCTCTATTCCTTTATGTTTTTCTTTGAATCAAAAGTTCCTTTTTATGTGACAAAATTGTTTTATCTAAAAGAGATGTAAATAATATAAAAAAAAAATCATAAAAAAGATGGATCCATTCTGTCTATGAGTCATAGACAAACACCCATCAAAAATAATAATTAAATCTTTGTAGTGCGAGGGGGAGAGGAGGATCTACACGAATATTGTTTTAGCATCTACCCCCCTCCCCCCGGCTCACATTTTATCACCATCTGATGATTCGTTTTTTTTTTTGGGGGGGGGGTTCTTTTGTTTTTTGCTTTTTTTTTTTTTTTTCATTTTTTTTCTACTTTAAGTCAATGTAGAAATGATTACATTTAATTTTAAGACTATTTCCATATTAAAAAAAAAAAAAAAATGAAAAAACTCTTAAATCTTGTTATATTAAAATATTTTCTTTTCATTTTTTCCGCATTTTTCTTGATTGTTAGATTAAACTATCCTGAGTTTTGAATATGAATTTAAAAAAAATTATATTATTTGACCTTTTTTTTTTTTTTTTACATGAAGATTATTTTAGAACCTTACAGCTGTCTGTTTCTCATCACACTCTTAATCCAGCAAGAAAATGAACTATGAGTTCATCATAACCACACAATATACGTGAGTAGCCATTTTACAGTACCTTTCAAAACTAAATTCTATAGAGCATAGTCATAGGTTAATAACTAGAATGGCTTCTTCACACGTCAGATTAACTAAAAGGCATTAAAATAAATAAATAAATTGCGTTTTTGGTAAGAATTTAAATCTGAATAAGAAAAATGGTGCTTTCCAGGCATCTAGATGATTATGGCTATTATTATCATCATAATATTGAGAGGTAACGGTGGTTTATGACACAGACTGACAACCTGGGTGTGCTAAGGTTGAATCGAGTTCATTCCACAGAAACGCTTTCATTTAGGATGTTAGTAACCTTCACGTGGTTCTTCCTGCGAGTAGTACTCGATGTCTTTCTAGAAAAAATTCCAACTACAAAGATATCGGGAGAGGGGAGATGCTAACAATACGATCATCTGACGCATACATAATAAATGAATGGGTCATAATATTAATAAAGCTGAAATATTAATAAAAATCCTTGAGTGCAGAAACTCCCATAATAGTGATGAACACACACGCACTACAAAAATACTCATATCAGGATGACTAAAATTAATTCTCCAAACGGAACAAATTGGCACCACATTCTTATGAAGATTAAGATTGTTGTAAGTTTCATAGTTGATTGATTCACTGAAAAATATTTAACAAACACAAATACTTAACTCTCCGGTATTCTTGGCCCATATTCCATAGATCAACATATAATTCTACTAAATATATCTTTAGAATCCTTATTACAATTTAATTTTCATCAAAATCTATTACATGATTTTAGTTCTAAAAAAAAAAAAAAAGGGTCCAAAATTTAAGACTTTAGCGGTTTTAAGAAATTGAAATCCAGGGAACCATACTTAATTAGTGATGTAATGACTACAGATAAAATTCAATGCAAATCGGAAATATCTGAATTTCGAAATGAGGTTGTGCTCATATTATGCACCCTAAAAACCAAACTAAAATCCTTTAAAGAAGCTAAAATTCCGGGAGTATTTATTAGTTAATGCCTAATACCTACTGTTAAAGTTTCACAAAAATCAAAACATTTGAATTTTCAAGAAGGGCTTGAATCCCATCTTGGCCTCATTTGTATAGAACTAAATCAGACTAAATATAGCCCACATTACCTATTGTCTACACAAATATACATACAATATCATTGAAAAAGAGGAAGCCGAGATGAGATGGGTACTCCTAGTTCATCCTGTAACCGTGCTGGAGGAAAAAAGGGGCACAAAAGTAAAAAGAAAAGGTGGATGAACCACTTGGGGAGTGGACTGGGAAGAACTCTGACACAACTCAGGCAACCGTCTACAACCACCATAAGTGAAAACAGCTGCTATTGCCTTCATGACAGCAGTGCCTAAAAAAAGCCTAATGGATTTCAGGGTGTAGTAAATTGGGTTTAAAAGTATCTGATGCTCCCTGCAGATATCTAAACGGCCAATTATTGAATATTATGGCTGAGTTTTTTTTTTTTTTTTTTTTTTTTTGTGTCCTATATATTTTAATCACAAAAATACATGCTAAAATATTCCTCAATGTTGGTACTAAGTTATGCTTGGAAAACAAAAATTGTTTTAATTAACTTACCAAATGACCCATCTCTTAATAGGTTTCTAGTTATAATTCTCACTACTTTTTTATTTTCTATGCTAACTATCACTCTCACTGCGGTCACCCAGTCTAAGGTAATAAATGAAAGAACAAAAAATAAGTAGATTGAAATGGTCAGTTATAAACAAAAAGAGAATACCACCATTTATTGTAATATTATTATCTAACCTATTGCGGTGGATGTTAGAACTATTAGAGAATGGTTGAATCAACAGAGAGAGAGAGAAAGCAAGAGAACGACATAGATAGCCAATGATTCTTCAGTTAGTTATAATTGGTTCAAATATTTAAGGACAGATATTCTTTAGAAATTAAGCCAAGAAACAGAGTTTAGCTTAGTTGTTGATTATGAGGGTTAAAAAATACAAAGCAGGGAAGAAATCAACCATTATCACTTTAAGAACTTCAGAATAGCTAAAATATACCAACAGGTACAATATAGGCGACATTACATGTCAAGAAAAAGAAGGCAAGAAAAAATCCCAAGAAAAAAACCCCTAAAGTTTAAAAAAAAAATGCTGAAAAAAAAAAGCACAAATGTATAGAAAAATGCTAAGAAACAACACCCATTAAGTCTAGAAAAAATGATAAGAAAAAATCCACAAAGTCTAGAAAAAAATACCTCCTACCAGGAGTTTATGAGACTGACTATAATTTTGTCTTCCAAAATAATATTTACAGAAATTAAAGTAACAATCTCATCAGAAATCATATATACTAACAAAAATATGCGACCATATATCATTGCCCCTCCCCCTCCCTAAAAAAGAAGGTAATGCCTGGCAGGATGGCGTCATAGAGCAGATACTACGCTATTCTCCTACCTCAAAGGAGGCGGTAAAGTTTTCTGAGAGGATGGTTTCATTTAACTTGTACTGAATAGATACTACACTGCCTACATCATCCCCAAAAGAGAGGAGGAATGTCTTGGAAGGTATCATGACAGACGAACATATATTAACCCGTTTCCTCAAAATAAACATTGGAAGATAGTACATTACTAATAGTAAACTGAATTCAGCATTAAAAGATTATCAAATCAAAAGAAGCAATAGTGTAGTTTCGACATCAGACAGATATCAAATTTCAATTAGTAATATTTAGAACTAGCAGTTCAGGCCGGCTTTGCTCGGGCCCTATGTACTGTTCATAACTTTATGTGTGTATATATATATATATATATATATATATATATATATATATTAAAAAGTTTGATTCATTTCTAGGTAAGCTATATCTAAAATTTCAAGTGTTTAGACCCAAAATTGGTGGAGGAGTTTAGTAGAGTCTTCAAAAGCCAACTCTTTCAACTTTTACCTCTTGGCAGCTAAATTTTCGCCCAAAATCTGATTAAAACGCTTGCTGCATGTCTGAATACCCTTTATGTAAAATTTTAAATGTTTAGACCAAAATTTGGCCGAGTAATTTGGTAGAGACTGCAGAGGTTAAACTTTTTTAATATTGACCCCAATTTGGACCCCTTAACATTTGTTTTGGGCTCAAATAAAATTAAAAACTTTGATCCATGTCCAAGTAACCTACATCTAAAATTTCAAGTGTTTAGACCCAAAATTGGCGGAGGAGTTTGGTAGAGTTGTCAAAGGTCAAATCGTTGAACTTGGACCTCTTGACAGCCAACTTTCTGGCCGAAAACTGATTAAAAGGATTTTCCCAAATCTCAATACCCCTTATGTCAAATCTCGAGTCTGTAGACTGAAAATTGACAGAGTCGTATGGTAGGGAAATGTACACAGACAGACAATTTCACGTTTATAGATATACTAGCGAGGGGTACCCGGCGTTACCTGGGTGTTTGGAGGTGTGTGTGGAAACTCCGGGGGGAGGGGTTAAAAAAAAAGTAAGTATGAGGATCGAACCCGAACCCTTGAGGCAAAGTTGTAAATTAAAGTGTGGAAGAAGAGAAGAAAAAAAAAAAAAAAAAAAACGTGCGACGTTAACCATTGTCCCACCGCGAGATGCTAACGGAAACACGTTTGAATTTATTTAATTACTTGGATTTGGCAGGTGCCCGTTTTAATGAGTTAATGAGGTCAAGTTTGACTGCAGGATAGTATTTTTTATTTTTATTTTCCCAAGATGTTATAGGAAAAGACTAACTCACATGCGGCGTGCGACAAATGTTGAATATTTATCTTCCCGAAATCGAGCAAATTAAATAGACAGGCGAGGTTCGTTGTTAACTCTGAGATATTACGATTTATATGTGATATAAAAAGTTTTAAAAAGTTGTGAACCGATCGACCGCTTCTCTGAAAAAAGCCTTTTGTAGACATACAGAAAAAGCGAACACACATACATACATACATTTTAGCTTTTATATTTATAGATAGATTATATGGGGGGAGGAGGCATATTGATAAATTCATATGTCATTGGCAACATTCCCATGTTAAGAAGGCTTTTGGAATAGACACCCCATTTTGGTAGTGTGGGTGACTGTCAAAATATTTGCCATAAATTTAAACCTTGATAATCTCTATCAAGATCCCCACGCACAAATACTATGAACCAACAAAGGAGTTAAGAGGTGGCCGTGTCGGTTGGATCAGATGTTCTTAATCAGCATAGCGGAAAACCTATAAAAGTCGTCATTTTGAAGGATAGTGTGTAGGTGGATCTAAGGTAAAAATTTCTCAACTAAAAAAATCCTTTATAATCAATCACCCGCACCTCGTAAAAACAGTAAAGTACCGTTGATAGTGTTGTTGCTGCCGCTGCTGATACTGTCCAGCTCCCAAGCTCCTCATGGTAAGAACGGCTTTCGGAACAGACACCTTCAACCTCTTCATATTAAGAACGGCTTTCAGAACTGACCTCCCCCAACTTGTCACCTGAAACATCCCCATATTAAGAACGGCTCTCAGAATAGATTCGTTCAAATTTTCATGCCATAATGTAGGACGCTGAAACCAAATATTACAAAAAAAGAAAGTTTGTCTTGCTTACTAAGATTCATTCATTTAGTCATCTCATAATTTTGGACGCTAAAAACAAACATTAAAAAAGTGGGCACTTCTGCATGTCAGTGACACGAGGCGAATGTGTGTATTTTAGTTTCAAGAACCACTGAGAGATGTCACTTATCAGCCAAATAACAGGGGTCAATAATTCTTCCTTTTTTAAAAGTGCGTGCAAACTAAAGCTATTTTGCTACATTTTTATACAATCTTTCTGTACAAAGAAAAATTATTATCAAACCTCTATAAATGTTTTATGTTTTTAAAAATTAAATTTTTTCTACATTTTTATACAACCTTAGCGTAACAAAAAAAAACACAAATAATTCTAAAAATAATTCGTAAATATTTCATGTTTTTATCATATATATTTTTTATTTTCAGTTATTAATCACTTATTGAAAAGAAATATTAATACATTAAGATTATATTTTGATACATTTTTATACAATAAATAGGTACTTGTACAGTTTAATCAAAACATTAAAAAATGAAAATATCGAAAAAAAAGTTATATTTTCCATATTCGTTTTGGACTGAAGATCTCCGAAAAAAAAAAATTTCATTTATTTTTATTTTACAGCAGAAAAACACGTTTTTATGAGAGCGCGTTGAAGTCAGCCATTATGAAATTTGTTGAACACACCACAGGGAGATAACTCCAGTTAAAGCGCCAACACTCCCTCCCCATCTTTATTAATAGCTTTTCTTCCTAAAAATTTAACCTTTTGCTCGGTATCATAGCAAATTGTTTTTTCGCTGTAAAACAAAAACTACTTGATGAAATTAAGTGAATTTTTTTTTTAGGAGAACTTCGTTCCATAATGAATACGTACAATATAACCTTTTTTCGATATTTTCATTTTTTTAATGTCTTGATTAAACTGTACAAGTACCAATAAACGTTTCGATTTTCATATATTTTTGTGTTATCATAGACACTTGTTTATATTTGAAGTTCACAGAATGGCCACTAGACGTCATTTCTCTTTCAAAGATAACTCGTCTCTGTTGCTAATATGTCATTGTCATGCAGAAGTGCCAAAAAGTGAAGTTCTTCTCGATTATTAAGATTCGTTCATTTAGTCACCTTATAATTTTGGACGCAAAAAAACAAACATTAAAAAAAGGAAATCCGTGTTGTTTATTAAGATTCATTCATTTTGTCATTCAATAATTTAGGACGCTGGAAACAAACATTATAAAAAAAAAAGCTTGTCTAGCTAAATGTGAGGGTGTAACTACGAAAAATTATGATTATGAGAGTTCTAGCATATTTTTATTTGGTTCAATATTCAGAAAAATTTTTATTCATGTAGAGGTAGAGTCCATGTTGTTGAATCTGTGAAGTGTTCATTTTTAGTATGAATGTGTGATCCGGAATAACAGATTTTTATGTTTTCAGCCAATGAAATACCTGGAATGTAAGTGGGGAGAAATCATTATTTTCAAACAGGGAAGTGTAAAGGTAGTTGTATGCCTATCAGTGTATGATGCAGTTAATAAGGGTGTCATGGCAATATATCTATATTGTGTATATTTTTATCCGGTCTTCACTAAGGTGGTGGGAGTACTTTTGGGGGAGAGGGAAAAATATGAACCATTTCATCTAAATATGTTGTCGGTCGTGATGATTGCGCTCGTAAAATGTAATGTAAGATTTTATTATAATGAATAAATGTGTTTGTAATGGCGTGCGAAAGTTACATAAGATTTTGGGTAACAGTTCAAACATAAAAAAATTGTATATGGCATCTATTAGTGCAAACCTACGGTAATTTGGTTTAGAGGGAAATTTCTGCAATTAAAATAATATATATATATATATATAGGATATATATAGGATGAATATGAGTATTTTATGTATATATTTATATATGTATCGCTGTACATATGTGTAGAAGTAAAAATTATATATGTATAACTATGCATATGTTTTGTATGTTTATGTCTAAGTATATGTATATGTGTACGTGCACTAGGGAAAGAGAGGAGAGAGAAAAAGAGATGTGTGTGTTTAGATAACATTGAATCAATATTTGAAATTAGTAAAAGGAATAAAAAAGAAAAAAAAAAGAGAAAGAAAAGAGAAAGAGAAAGAAAAGAAAAAGAAAAAGAAAGGAAAAAGAAAGGAAAAAGGAAAAAGAAAGAAAAAAGGGAGAAGGGAGAAAAAAGCGAGAAAAGAGGAAAGGGAGCAAAAAGAAAAAGAAAAAAGAAAAGGGAGAAAAAGTAAAGAAAAAACGTAAAGAAAAAACATGTTAAGAAAAAACAAAAAATAAAAAAATGTAAAGAAAAAACCGTCAAAATACAAAGAAAAAACTATATGGCCTGGACAGCTTCATTGCTGTGGAAAATAGAAACATTTCAGAATCATGCTAGATTCATAACAACAGATTTACAGATCACATCACAATTAAAGAACTTCATCAGATTTTAATGCTATCGGTGTTCCCCTCTCTTAGAAAGTGGGGAAGAAAGAGAAAAATTATGACAAAAGAAAGGGGAAGTGGGTTCATTGGGAGAACAATGGTATAAGAAATGGGGCTGGTGGAAAGACAATGACTAGGAAGTTGTTCACCAAGGACGACAAAAGGAAGCTGGAAAGGGATTGTTGTTGAACATGTGGTAATAATTGGGACAAAGAAGGTTAATATGGTTAGAGTTAGTTTACATTCACTTTTAGGCATGGCAATGAGTTCTGTGACAGTTCATGATGGTTATGTTGGGGACAGTTTTGGGGTTGTGACGGCTGACTACAGAGTTGAGCACAGTTGCCAGTTGGACACAGTTGAGGACAATTATGAACTGAAGATGGTAGGAGGAGATGGGGGAAATGAATTGATCAACCAACTATCACAGCCTCAACAGTAGATTTGAACCTTAACTTGTAGAAGGTCGATAGTGTCACACACACAGAGTGCAACTGGTATCTGTAGAATGTGTCAGAGTTTGTATTTTAATTCTTTTTCATATTCTCTTCTGGCCATATCGTTGTCTCTCACATTTGTGCCTATTGAGAGGGGAGGGGCGTGCACAAGTTCACAAGTATAAACTTATGAACTCATGTGTGCCTCTCTCAACAGCCGCCAATGTAATGTAACGTTGTCTGGGAATGAACATCTTGTGGCCTCAGTTGCAAAGCAGACAAAGAATAGAAAGAAACTTTTTTTCGTACAACATTTATTTCCTCATTATTGCTGTGACGTTTCTCATATGTTTGTCTTCTCAAGTGTCATTCACGCCTCTCACATGACCTCTGTCTCTAACGGGATCTCCTTTCTAATATATTTATTTTTCCCCACCGGTGATGTCATTCTGCATGCATACGTGCATCTGCACTATATCACAGTGACAGACAACGACATAGCCAGAAGATGGAAAAAGAAGAAGACCATAGAAACAACGTTGGGGGTTGGCATTTGTTGTCAAACGGGGGAGCACATGATTATCACATAAGATCACAACTCTAGCATCTTAATCATATAACAAAAAAAAAATTACAATCAATGGAAAATACTTTCTCATGCAAATACACAGTCTAATCTGAAGGTAACAAAACATAAAACAATATTGTGTTAGATAGCGAAGGGGTTGTTTTGATGGTATGAGTGAAACCCTACAGGTAAGTGAGTTCTGACTGTGATGGGGCCTTTAGTCTCTTTTTAGTGGGTAACTTAAGCAAGCGGATGTGAAATGTCACTATTTCTGAGGGGATCTAGCATTTGTATCGAGCAAGCGTGTTATAGAAAATTATCTCCTGCTAGTTTAATATAAAGATTAATAGTTTAATAATAGTTTAATATAAAGATTTGCGGCTTTATTTCATTCAGAGTTTATGCATGCTAGATAATAAATTAATTCTATCTTTTATTAAAAATTCTCCCTGTTTATTTTATATAGTTTTTGGTGTACACAAATTGTTTTCCACTGATAACTGTATTTATATGTTTTACTGCGATTTTATTTTGACCTGCTATATTTCACTTCAGTATTATTATAAATAAACACTACTATCTGTTATTTTTTAATAGTATATTTATTATTTTTATTTAAATATTTTGTTGCAAATTATACTTGTTTTTAATTGGTTAACAGACCATAATTAGTCTGTATTGAATTGGGTGTTATCTCCCTTTGTAGAAATTTTACTTTTTAATAATTAAAAACATTTGGGGATGCTTGTCAAGAATTCCTCTACATCAAAAAACAAAAATAAAGAAAAATATGCATAATGTATGTACCTGTGACAGAAAGAAAATATCGTACACCAAAAATCATGTAAAATGATCACGTAGTTTTATTTTTATAAAAAAAAAACAACTCATTTTTAAGCAAATTTTTTTCCATGTCCTTCCTTTCCCATGTTTGAATTATTTAGAATTATTTCCCCTTGTTCTTTCAGCCTATTTTCAAAATGGTGTCATGAGACAGTTGTTATAAAATTTGATTTCCTGATTTAAAATAAAACTACTTGATTAATTTACATAATTTTTGGAATATGATATTTTCTTTCCATCAAAGGTATGTACCAGTTTTTCTTTAGGAGAAATTTTGAAGAAGCACCAAATTTTTTTTTTTTTAATTTTAATAATGTGAGAACATTTTTTCTTGTTAAATAATAAACTAAAAAAAAAAAATAAAAAGTTTAAAGTCTTACTCGGAAGTTACATTTGAGAAACAAAGAAAGAGCTTGGTCAGTTCAAATCTACATTTTCAGTCAAAAGGCAAAAAAAAACCTTGATAAGAAATCTTACCTTTCCCTGAACCGTAGGTGACGACATGACACTACGCGGTGTATATAAAGTTCCTGGAGAGAGTCCATCAAACTCTCGCTTCCTTAAATGTGCCTTACGTTCCGGGTCATGCATCTTATCAAAGCTATGTGTATAGATATTCTCTCTGCTAGACATGTTTCTCAGATTGGAAAGGTACGCATTCTCTCCCAGATTATCCAGCGACTGGGAGAGGCAGCTGGAAGGGGTGCCCCGTCCAGACCGTAGAGTTGCTGTCGTTGTTGTTGTTGGTGTTGGAGAGGCGTTCCAGCTGACCTCCTCCTCAACTGCTGAGGTGCTCTGGGTCCGCACCTTGTCCACTGAGTATGGGTCATCATCGTATGAGGACAACAAGGCCGTGCGCTGATGTCGTATCATGCTTGGGGAGTATGGACCTTGGATACTCGAGCTAGACAGGCTGGGAAACTTGGAAGCAGACGAGACATGACTGCCAGTCATGGATTCGCTAAAAACATCATCACACGAACCAGCTGTGCCGATAAAGAGACCAGAATCATCATAGGCGCCATTGTCATAGCATCCCGGGGACTCATCAATTGGAAGACTCGTAACAGACGTACACGAGTAATGTGGTAAACCGTGGACACTGTACTGTGACACCGACTCCGGCATGGAAGACTGTCTTTCAGGTGGTACAGGCGGCGGGGCAGCACGGCGCGGACGCCTGCGGATAGTCAGGGTAACTTTACCGGAACGCACAGCGGCAGCTAACACTTGCCTACAAATAAAAATAAATAGAAATATTCAATGAAAATGAAAAAAAAAATGTTAAAACAATAACCAACAAGTAAAAATAATAACAACCATAACAAAAACTAAAAAAGTTTTGACTACCTATGCACATACCTACATTATTTGTATTACCGTTCCCATCTTTAGCAGCCTTTCCACAATGTTTTGGTCAATCTATCCTCTGACCTTCTTGTCAAACTCAGGAATCTGCATGAAATTTTGAATAGAGCCCGCTATTTAATCCATAGAGATAGTATACTTCTGTTCTGTTAATCATATAACGAGTTAAAAATAAAAAATGTGACTACCTATTAGTGATGAGATGATTTTAATATTTTTCCCCCGATTCCGATACAATTACCAATTCCGTGCTAAATTCACGATTTTGATACAATTACTGATTCCGATTCTTTAGAAATCTCTAAATATTTAACTATGAAATTGTTATTTTTTCCTGATTACCGTAAAAACACATCTTAAATGTGCCTATACTTTCTCAAATGTAAAAACACACTTGTGAGGGGATGATCTAGAGATTTCAGTCTTACTGGAAGTTTAAAATCAATAAATATTTATTATTTTATTATTACTACAAGCAGTAGAAGATGTTTCTCTTAGACCAAAATCAAATAACAAAAAAAAGATAATTTAAGGAATCGGTCTTGGCATCGGAAAATAGGCTCCAATTTTTTCGATTCCGATACGTCCAAAAGCCTCGATTTTTTTCGATTCCAATTAATCGTCCCAACACTACTACCTATGCACACACCTATATCGTGTTAGAAATTCGTAGTAATTTATTAAAATTATGAACAAATCAATTCTTCACAGTTGTTTGGTTAAAAGGGAAATTGAGTCAGTGTTAATAAAAGATTATATTGCAGCATTTTCATAAAACAGCCGATACTTCCTTTTATAATATGACTAGCAGCACTATCCAATATTGCCTGGGCAAAAGCAACATTTCTATGATCCCCTTCTTTCTTTTTCTTCATCCCCGTTCCCCGTCTTTTCTCTGGATACATGCATGCATATACCCACACACAACTCATTTTTATAGATTTCTCAATGAATGAGTAGACATAAGAGAATTAACTCCTAAAAAAAATTTTAAAAAAAGTTACTTCCTTTTAGTTGTACCTGGAAAACAGACCTCCACCCCTTGAGGAAGTTTATAATAGTTTAGAATCAAATAATGAATTTTTTTTTTTTTTTTTTTAAATAAATTTTAGATATCATTCATATTTGATATTGCAGATCAAGAAAAATAAAACTTTATAGGCGTTTTTTGTTGTTGACATGGTGACTTCCTTCAGTCTCGACAGACTATGGATACCCACTGTAAGAATGCTCTTTTTGGGGCAAATGTTGCGCAATCTCCCACCACACCTCTCCTGGGTTAGCATTGTTAAATACTAGTATCAAATGGCGGTTCAGGACAACTGGAAACAATACCAAGATAAGCAAGAAAATATGCAGTACCTAGAATTTTCAAAAAGTCACCCATCTGGTACTAACCAGGCTCAACGTTGCTTAACTTCAGTAGTCTTTTAAGAACCGGTATGTCAACGTGATTATGCCGTACATACATACACACAACTGCTCTTTATAGTATAGATTGGTCATCATTCACCTTTCACGGGTTCTAACAACACAAATACTTGGAATTTCCTTTTAAATCTTATTTTCTCTTCTTTTGAATGGTTGTACTAGGAACAAGGCTATTATTACATGGATAGATAACAATTCAATGAAATTATTTATCTACTTATCTAAAATTCTTAGTTAAAACTTTTCCAATTATATTTGCTTCAAAATAAATAATAATCGTCTGCTCCGTGTTTGCACATAGAACAAATCTGCATTACTATTGCATCGAGTCTGACTGGATTACCTCCCTTTCATAATTAATTACTATTTGGCATTTTTCCTGATAAGGAGTTTAAATTTTAAATCATAAAAAAACTTCAAATTTAGGAGAGATAAAAAAGGACAGCTTGAAAATCAGGTTAGACATATTGTTTGTGGAAGTAAGAGTGTCTAGCTGTAAACAATGGAAATAGCAGTTACAGAATATACCATATGTTACAGGTTGAAAACTTATTTACAACAGCCATTTTGAGTTGGATTTGAAAATCAGATGGAAAAGCTCTGTAGGGAACGAAAGAGACAGACAGACAGACAGGCAGTTAGACAGAAACAATTTTATGTAGATTTCCCTTTTTTTTTTTTTTTTTTAGTAAAAGAGCTGGGGGTGGGGAACAACCCTTTTTTAATTGGGAGCCCCATAAAAATTTTGTGGATGAAAGCGAAACTAAATGTATGAAATTCACATATTCTTAAAGCGAAATTGGCCAAAATTGGAATGCCATAAGTTATCTGGTTTATTAATACCAGCAGAAATTCCACGGTTGCCGAATTAAAAAAAAAAAAAAAAAAAAATGAAGTTTTTGGAAAGATCTAAAAAATGTAAGAGATTTAGATAGTATAGTAAAGGTGCAAGATAAATAGTGTGTGCAAACATGGAAAAGCATAAATTTTATTATTTTTGATGAAGTGTGAACAATAATATATATACAGTAAAACCCCAGGATATGGTGGCCCCGGGATACAGGTTTTTAGGTTACGATGTGGAATACAATGTTTTTCCGGCGTCTTGTTACAGTATTTGCCCCACCTTATAGTGTTATTTATAATGTTATCTGATTATATATATGTGTATTATATGCTGTACTGTATTTTGTTACCAGTTATTTAATATGTACTTTATAAAATTTTGCTTAGGCCCCACCATACGGCGATTTCACCTTACGATCTCAACTCCAGAATGGATTAAACGGGTTCTACTGTATGTTTCTTTTTTTTTTTTTTTTTTTTTTTTTTGTTTGGTAAAATATGTTTTTTCAATTATATTTCACTCTTTGTGTATACCAATCCTTAGTAAGCTCAATATATGTTAAGTATAATACCAGAGCATATATAAAAGAATAACAGTATAAATAAATTCCCGACATCCAAATATTTATTTTTCATGCAAAACAGCTCCATCTGTCATCCCTTTTTTAAAAGATTGAATCGCCCGACGTCAAAGACAAGATTCAAGCAAACAAGCCCGGACGATCCAGAGAGTTTTATAATTATATAGATACGACTGTAGTCAAATGACTAAGAATCAAATTCCATGAAATTCTGAAATATATTAATTTTCAAATGAGAGATTGCGTCTATATTATGCCCTTTAAAACCCTTTTATATTTATATACATTTTTTTGCTGATTTTTAATTCTCTGATGAAAAGTGTTTATCATTGAAAATCTATGAGTTAAAATTTATTTTTTTACTTTGATTCCTTGTTTGAAGGTTTGATGGATTAATAAATATTGCAATTTATTCAATTTTTATTTTCATCATCCATTTTCTTGTTTGTTAATTGCTCTATTGAGTATATTGAGATTTTTATTACCTCAATAGGTTCTAATATTGAGATAAATTTACATTTTATTTATTTATTTCTATCTATCTATTCATCTCTCTCTCTATTTTTTTTTCATGAATGATTATCTGGAAATAAAATACAGTTTAACCTCAACAATGAGCAAACAGATATTCGACAGTGATTGGTTGATTAAATGACCAATCAAAAAGGTGCACTCGGTCAGAGTTCCTGTTGTTACAGCTTACAGATGCCCAAGAATTATAGTCAAGACTGACTTAATGTTTCATTGAATTCATATGAGTGAAAAGTGAAAAAGAAAAGAAAACAGAAGAGCATGTATAATTTTATGTTTTTATATTCACATAAAGTAACCACTTCAATCTTTATTGACTACAGTCAAAACACTTGAAAATCTAATGAAACATTTTCAAATGAAAAGGAAAAAAATCTCCATTTTTTTCTTCTTTACACTGATATGAAAGGAATAACGGCCGAAGTACTAACAGAACAGCTAGAAATTAAGTTTTTTTATTTGGTTCATTCCTATCGACTTCCCATGTAACTACCCGGCAATTTATATCTATGTAAATACTTATCTATAAAGCAATCTATATTATCATCTTTCCACTTACCAATACCTGTATTGAGCATAACTGTTAGTGTTGGGACGATTAATCGGAATCCGGAATTGGAAAAATAAGAACTTTTGAGGATATCAGAATCAACATCGTAAAAACTTGTACCTATTTCCCGATGCCAAAAACGATTCTTTTAATCGTCTTTTTTATTTGCTTCTGTCGAAAGCAAAATCTTCCACTGCTGGGAGTAATAATAAAATAATAAATATTTATTGATTTTAAACTACCAGTAAAACTAAAATCTATAGATCATCCTCCACAAGTGTATTTTTATATTTGAGAAAATATGTGCACATCTCGCGTGTGTTTTTACGGTAATCAGGGAAAAATAACAGCTTTATAAAGAATCGGAATTGGGAATTTAGTACAGAATCGGGAATTGTATCGGAATCAGGAAAAATATTGGAATCGTCCCATCACTAATAACTATCTCTCCATTTCTAATATATTAAGAATATGCAGTTTACTGTCGATTTTACATGCCGGCATGGGGGTGAACAATTTTAAGAAATTGACTTTTGCTTTCCTCGGCTTACTCCTGTGCACTAAACCTGCTACCTCAACTACATCTACTAACCTAATGTGTCCATACCATCGTAGTCTACTGTTCTGCACACATCTCCCTATACTGTCCAGATTTAATCTTCCCGTTAGGTCATCAAAACTAAGCCTGTCTTTAAGACTCACATTAAACATTATCATTCTCGCACTATTTCTTTCCATGCAACGCATATCCTCAACATTGACTGGCTAGAGTTCACTTATATCATCACATGTAGACACATACCTCCTAGATATATATAAAGAGAAAGAAAATTAAAACTAAATTGAAATTTACAATCAAAATTTATTGTTCGACTAAATATTCCACAAAAAAATTTACAAAGTCCTTATTCCGCGGAGTTTCAAAGAATGCTATTCTTGCTATTCTTCTCGTCAGACGACAGAAAGAAATCAGCAAATTATATTTGTAGCAATGCTAGAATTTGCTGGTTATGACATTAAGTGAAACTGCAATTTATTATAGTCATAGATTGCAAAGATGTATATGTTCTTTAAAAACAATGAGTGAAAAAATATGGGAAATTGAAAAAAAATAAAAACAAACCGGATTTAACATATCAGCTTGTATGAAGATTCTTTCAATGTAATCCGAAAAGCGAACTCTACTCTCTATTGTGTATTGAGCTTTTTTTATTCGATTGAGATTAAATTATCTATATATATATAAATATTGGTATTTCTATTAGATTGAAGTTTACCATTGCTTATATCAGGTAAACATTACATCTTTTTGGATTTTATTATATATATATATATATATATATATATATATATATATATATATATATAAAGCTGAATGTGTGTGTGTGTGTGTGTGGTCACGAATAGGCTCCTATATGGTTGTCTATTTTAAAAAACTGATTGCATATAATGATAGATGTATTGAGACACAGGAATAGGTATGTTTGATCTGGCAGAACAGTGGTTCATTAAAATTGTGGGGTCTGCGTTCGCGCCTGATCCATAAAGTATGGAAATAAAAAATTTAAAAATTAAAAAAAAAACCCTTTACAAGTGTTTTTGATATAGATGTACATAAGAATACTTTGATAAGTATGTTTTAACTTAAATAGGGATGGTATAATAAAATTATGGGGTCTGCGTTCGCGCCTGGCCTCCATAGAATGGAAATAGGCACAAACTTTAATAAAGACTTTTCATATCTATCTGCGGAAGTATACTATGATAATTATGTTTCAGTTTGAAGAAATATGGTATAATAAAATCATGGGGTGTTCGTTCGCACCTGACCTCCATAGAATGGAAATATGTCACAAAGTTTAACAAGGTTTTTTAATATAGATCCACAGAATATTGTGATAAGTGTTTCAGTGTGAACAGGTATGGTATAATAAATTATGAGGTTTATCTATTTTATTTTTACTTTCATCATATTTTGCTTTGGTTTTGATACCCCCAAATTCAATCCAAATCTACAACCCTTCCTTTTCATAAGCTATCATACTTTCATAAATCAGAATCCATTTTCTGTAGGCTGTTTTTGAACCCAGTCAACGACGGGTACTTTTGCTAGTATATATATATATATATATATATATATATATATATATATATATATATATATATATATATATATAATGAAATAAGAATTACAATTAAGTTTACCAAAATGATCCAAGATGGCCAAACTAAAGTAAATTATAAATATTAAAGAATTAATATTTATAAAGTAATCTCAACCAGATGTAAAAGCTCGATAAAACCAAATAGGAGATAGAGCTTATAATATCACTTACTTGTAGTTTCATTAAATACTTTTGCAAGCAAAATCCGATCCCGCATTTTTCTAAATCCTACCCTCTGATGAGAAGGAAAGTATTTCTTCGAAACTCCGCAAATTAAGGACTATCCACTTATTTAGTGTTTCCTTTTTAAAATTAAATATGTTTTTAACTCTTTTTCAAAGTGTTTTTTAACATGTTTTATTAACTACTTGTTCTTTATATATATATATATATATATATATATATATATATAAAGGATAGAGCAATTTCTGTACGAAATCTCAAGTGGGGAGAGCTCAATCCATAGCAGACCATATATAAATGTTAAGAGAAAATACAACACAAACTTAGCCTGATCTCCTTATAAATTTATTTCAACCCACAAGGGCTTTGTCAGATGAGAAGGGCTAGTCAGATTTAGCATCTGACTTGTGAGTTTAAATAAATTTATAATGAGATAGATAAATAAAAACAGTATTATTTATATATATATATATATATACACACACACACAAAGAACAATTGAAAACAAATCATACACACACCACCCACTATGATTATCCAATGCATATAGTTACGTACCTAGAAAAACGGAGCTATTAAACTTTATATAGTGATATGGGACAAGGAGAAAGAAGCAACTGTAGTAGAAGTGTCCGCAATGATGTTGGATAAAACAGAGCGGAGAGGGAAAAGATAATTAAATACCAAGGTCTTACGCACGGCATGAAAAGAAACCGGAATCTTAGATTTCGATCATTCCAATAATTATAGAAGCAACCAAACTCACGAAAAAGAATTTCAAAAGCTACCTAAAAAACACCAAGAGAACCAAGTGCAAAAGAGATACAAGCAACTGCACTTTAAGAGATGGTTAGAATCCTAAAAAGATCTCTCAGTTGAAATCTAAGATATTGGATTAATGTCTAACATCCAGTAGGATGCCACATCCCCAGATAGAATAAAATAAGACCCCCCCCCCAAAAAAAAACTCTTCCTTTGATTAACAGAGGTAACATGTTACTATTTAATAATGGTAGAATTTCCCTGAACTTATCCCATCCACATCCTAATTCTTGCAATCACACTAGCACCTGCTCCATCCTGTGTTCTTATGGCAGCAAAACATTTTGCCAACCTCATTAGATTTACCATCCAGATATATTTTCTCCACATCTGAGTTCTCATTCACCTTCGTTTTCCTTACACTTCTTGCACACAAACTAGTTAAGATCTGTAGGGGAAATCGTAATTTACCTGAATAGCGCGTACGTGTGTGCTTTGCAGGGTTCGGTTGCTCAACATGAAAAAAAAAAAACAAAAAAAACATGGTGACTTGCAGTTGCTTTTGTACTTGATGATCACATGCAGACTGCCGTCGTTTCTATGCGAATGAGATTATACCAGATGCATAAAAGAAACCGTGGAAAGAATGGGAGGTTGAGTTGAAAGACGGCGTGTTATGGACATGGACACGTGCAACAGACTGTTTTAAGTTAATTAGAAAAACCGTGGTCAGAAAGGATCACACAACTTTATTTGGACTAACTTTCAAACTAGAATATCTCTCAAACTACAAATGATTCCACTGTAATTCTTGTTTACCCTACGCTTGCAAGTAACCCCCCCCCCCCCAAAAAAAAAACTGGATTGCACCGGACTCAATTTCTACAAACTGAGCAGAGGAACTGTCTTCTTTTAGGAGTTTTACAACACTACAACCACTGGTCATTAGTTTGGGTGTGATATCATTCACGTTCATACTTATACTTTTAATAGCATTCCTCCAAGTCCTTAACAAATAGGTTATGTAATTGTTTATCAGGCAAGTACCTATGTACAGTATGCAAACGATGATGACACCGACATGTCTAAAATCGACTAATATGTTGGTTGTGAATCCGACCTTTCAACTACAGATCAGGATCAGATTAATAACCAAAATATCAGTTGGCTTGAAAAATATGCCCGTCATTATTTTAACTAGTTTGTTTACATATTTATCCACTAACTTCTATGTGAACTTTTGTATGTTTATATTTTTATATATTTGTCTCCACAGGGTTCATTGCTAAACTAATTAACCGATCATTATAAATTTTGGAACATAGACATAAAAGGTATAAATGCTGGCGATATTTCTTACTTTTAATCTACATGGTATGTTATTAAGATAATAATTGGAGTGAGAAAACAAACAAACGTTATTTCGTCACTCTCCTCGGACAGGAGTGTTAAGCACTTTTTAACAGATTTATTGTCTGCAACCATAGATTAAATTACTAGCCTGATGAGATCAAAGCTTATTAAAGCTACAATGGAAACATCTCCAATGGATGTGTAGTTTCTTATATGTTTGTATAAATAGCTACATTTATTACTGAGCATTATTATATAAACACAGAAGTAGTTCATCGATGCGTTTTACAGAAGATCAGAAAAAACATTGGTAGCATCGGTTTCAAACCAAATACAACGGAGACCAGTCTTTGGTTCTTGTGTGCTGGACACTCTTCTACCTTTGTTTATATCTGTCACATCGGAAATGGCATTGTTGAATTTTCTTTATAATCGAGCACTTTGCTGCGGTTCTTGCCCACAGACCCTACACACACACACAGACACATATATATATTAGTGGCCTGGCAAGACCACAGGGGAAACAACCAAGCAAAAATAAAACTAAGCAAAATTCATCGCAAAGAAGCAAAACTGAAGCTGGGTTGCCAGGACACTATATATACAAATGTAGGCAAATATGGGCATATTTTATTGGTTTGAAAATATAGGTTCTTTTTGACCAATTGTCATAAAATTTTAAGCATAGAATAGTATTATTATCTTTAAAAAGCCTCATGTAGTTTCGTCCCATGGAACCAAAGATATGAGTATTTCAATATTCAATTTGGCAATTTTATAAGTGCAAAATCTCTGCAACTATTGATCAGAATTTAACAAATAAAGGCTCGTTGGAAAGGTAATGACCTGAATTATGTAGTGAGCTATGTGACATTTGCCTTTAAAGCCACATATTAATGAGATCATCCATCATCTGGAGACTACTTTTGGTATGTTTTTTTTTTACAGCCATAAAATGTTTCAGTAAAGTTTCAGTATCTTTCCACTCTCAAAAAACCTTTAAAATTATTATTATTTTTATTATTATTATTATTATTAAAATTATTATTATTATTAAAATTATTATTATTATTAAAATTATTATTATTATTATTATTATTAAAATTATTATTATTAAAATTATTAAAATTATTATTATTATTATTAATATTATTATTAAAATTATTAAAATTATTATTATTATTATTAATATTATTATTAAAATTATTATTATTAAAATTATTAAAATTATTATTATTATTATTAATATTATTATTATTATTATTATTATTATTAAAATTATTATTATTAAAATTATTAAAATTATAATAATTATTATTAAAATTATTATAATTATTATTATAATTATTATTATTATTATAACTATTATTATTATTATTAAAATTATTATAATTATTATTATTATAACTATTATTATTATTATTATTATTAAAATTATTATAATTATTATTATTATAACTATTATTATTATTATTATTATTAAAATTATTATTATTATTATTAAAATTATTATTATTATTATTATTATATGATAATAATAATAATAATAATAATAATAATAATAATAATAATAATAATAATAATAATAATAATAATAATAGGTTTTTTAGGATACTGAAAACGAAAATAACATTTAAAATTCCAGGAAACGAGTAGTTTCCAAGATATAAGAAATTATTGTTAAAAAAGTTGGGGATCACTTTTGTACATTAATTTAACGTAAAATGAGCACCACCTTTTCAGGGGCTTTAAGGATGGTGCTTATTGTGGCCTGGTAGACCAATACAAAACTTTCCTTAAGAAACTTGCTATCTATAGGTTTTTGGATGTGCTGAAAATGAATATCGCATTTAAATTTTCCGCAAATATTTTTCCAGGTATTAAGCAAAAATATGCACGCTTGCACATGCAACAATTGCCACCACTTATTACATAAAGAATTACATTTCTTTAAATGTGATATTCGTTTTCAGCACACCCAAAAACTTATAGAAAACAAGTTTGTTAAGGTAGGTTTTGTGTTGATCAACCAAGCAATTTTTACCAAAATAAATACCACCCTCAAAAAAATAACAGAGTCCCCTACCAAAAAAAGATGGTTATAAAATGGGCATTCATTTTACATTGAATTAATATACAAAAATGATCCCCTTTTTTTGTAATTATAATTTCTTCATATCTTGGAAACTACTCGTTACCTGGAATTTCAATGTTATTTTCGTTTCCAGCACACTCCAAAACCTATAATAGTATTAATTTTAAAGGATTTTTTGAGGGTAGAAAGATACTGCACATTTACCAATGTTTCAATCATAATCATTTATTTTCCTAGTTTTGCATATGAATTACAAAATATCTGATATTTCTCCAAAACCTGGTGCCTTGATGAAGAAGAGAATAAACTTGCTGATATGGTTTCAAATGATCTGAAATAACAGCAAAGGGAGACTTGATGCCAAATATTTCTTTCTCTTATATATATCTCTCTTCTTCGGTTTTCATACACAAAGTAAATTTCACAGTGTATAAAGATTATTTGATAGTGGAGATATTCATAACCGTACCCTATTTCCAAAAGAGGGGAAATATAACACATGAAAAATATTTGGAATCAAGTCTCCCCTTGCTGTTATTTCAGATCATTTGAAACCATAGCAGCAAGTTTTAGTCTCCTCCCCATGAAGACCAGAGGTTTGAGTGAAAAAATTATATATAATATATATATATATATACACACATACAGTAGCGTCCAAAACTAAGGGACAACTGTGAAAAGTTGAAATTTTGACAACTGGTAGTCGTTATCATCTATACTAACATACTAAAATTTGAATCATTAGTAAAGGATAGAAAAAGAATTATAACAATTTTTTTTTTTTCAAAATAGTAACGTCCAAAAGTAAGGGACAAAATTGAAAAAATATTGGGTTTTAAAATTTTGTCCTTTAGTTTTGGACGCTTATATATATATATATATATATATATATATATATATATATATGTGTGTGTGTGTGTGTGTGTGTGTGGGGGGAGGGTGTATTGTTAAAATATAATTATCCACTGACACGTGTTTTGTCGTCTTCAGAGTGGCTGAATCTAGCAAGATGAGTCATAGAAGACGAAACACGTGTCAGTGGATAATTATATTTGAACAATACATATGCCGCTCCCCATTTGGAGGTATCAAATTGGTCAAAGGGAAAATTATTCCCAACTCGCATTTAAGTAAAAATGCACTTTCCTATAAATAATTGAATTTATTCAAAAAGTATCACAAAACAAAAACATCTCTCTCACTTTATATATATATATATATATATATATATATATATATATATATATATATATGAGAGAGAGAGAGAGAGACAGAGAGAGAGAGAGGGGGGGGAAGAGAGAAGGTGTTTCCTGATAAAATGTCAAAGTTAACATCAACAAATAAATTTCCAAATTTCAAATGTTCACTTGGATATGATAATCCCAAGTTTTGATCAACAGACTAGATAACACTGAGATTTTGGTCCCACTTGGGAGGAAATGGTCCTATTAGCTTAAGGTCAGCCTGTCAGTAAGGTATTATCTAAATAAAACATGGGAAACCTATGCTACTTGGGTCAAGTGTAGGTCTACGATTTCTTTTCATCCACCTGCAGAGACCTTTGATAAGGAGGATATCTTTTTCTCTCTCCTCTTTTATATAATAAATAAGAAAAAAAAAAAAAACATAACTTCCTATAAAGCAAATTCTACCGCGGTGGTAACTTTAGATCTAGGTTGTAATATTGGGTAGAGGGCAACACACATAAAAGACTAACACATTAGCTGCTAAGGACATTTTATTGTCATCAATTTCGTTTGGACATTATTGTAAACAGAGCTGGCGCTACCTACCTCACTCCCCTCTCTATTAGCACACCGATTTGAGGAATAGTTTCAGCAGCACTTTGTAAGCAACGTTTGTTTTATCTTTTGGTTACCTTAAAATGTTGGAAAAATGATATAGAATCTATTTTAACAGTAAAATTAAACTACTTCTACTACTACTAATAATAATTTGAGTGTACAGATAAATGGTACAAGCATAAACCTGCAACAGCACTCGAAAACGAGAACCACAAAATCCTATGAGACATGAACATACAGACGGATAAACTCATCCAAGCAAGAAGACCAGATGTCGTAATAATTAACAAGAAAGAGAAATCCTGTCAAATCGTAGACTTTGCTGTCCCAGCTGACCACAGGGTGAGTATGAAAGAAAAAGAGAAACGAAGCAAATACACAGAACTAGCCAGAGAGTTAAAAGGGATTTGGATGACGAAGAAAATCAAAATAGTACCGATAATAGTAGGAGCACTAGGAACAATCCCAAAAAACCTGGAAAAAAGAATGGCCGAAATTGGAATCAGAGGAATAGCTGCAAAAATACAATGCCTAACGATAATGAAAACGGCTGAAATATTAAGGAAAACCCTTGAATGCAGAGAATAACACAAGACAATATAACGAAGAAGCGTTACAGGGAATGAAGAACACTGAAGCTGCAGATCTACATGTTCTACACCCCCCCCCTCATGCATCTCTCCATTGTTTCACCACTGTTCCCTCCCCCAAAAAAAAAGTGATAACAAAGAGCCGAGAAGGGTCAAAGAGGATGGAAAGACCGAGGAGGAAGCAATGGCCAGACCTCCGCTGGACAAGTGCAAAGAGAACTGGGATCTTGGGGAGGAATAGTGCCACTCAAATTCCAGTATAAACAAATGGCTACTGCCAGCGAGAAATCAATGGTAAGAGGCTGTTGCGATGATGCAAATTTATTTGCAAATGCTATCGAAGGAGGAGGAGAGAGCTGGACGTCTGGGGAGACTTGTTGTCACTCAGCTTCCAGAGAACACTACAGGTCTCCAATCAGATCGTTTGCTGACTCGTGTGAAAGCTCCAGGTGAGCCAATAATAAATAAATAAAACATCAGAAAGTTTAGAATGCTATGAAACAACAATAATACTACAATGCCAACACCTCGAACTGTAAGTCAAGGGGATTCTCATTGTAATTGAAACGCTTGGGACCATAAAAAAAGCCACTATAAATGACTTAATCGGATTGACAAGACAATTGCTTTTCCAATTTTGCAAAAGGTTTGCCTGTTAGGAACGGTAATAGTGTTAATACAGCTTGCATGTCTAAAGGCAAAGGAATTGACCTGCTGTTCAAGGGGGGGGGGCAGCTAAAAACATCCAGAGGTTGAGACTACGATGCAGCAGCAGCAGTAGTAGTAGCAGCAGCAATAAAATTATTATTCTTCTAAAAGAAATGAAAAATGAGAACACCCAAATTTTATTTTCGTCGAGCTTTTCACTCTTTCGAATATCTACAAAGTATATAAATCTCTTATATAAAGTACAATTGTTTGTATATGTGTATATATGGCTAAAAGTTAAAAAAAAAAAAAAAAAAATTCTGAAAAATTGGTATTTTCTTAATTGACGTTAGCTCAGATAAATAATACCTAACATTTAAAAAAAAAGAATTATTCATTGTTTGACTCTAAACTAGTGCAGTTTTTCGGCCAGTTTATGTAACTGATTTTTTTTTTTTTTTTTAAATCAAGGAATTACTTCCTTTATGCCGACTCCTTTGGGAAATCTATAAAAAGGAGTTGTCTGTGTGTATGTGCATATGTAAAGAAAGAGGAATAGGGTAGGCAGAGAAAAAATATATAAATTATTAAATAAATGCTAACATTTCATTAATCTGTCGTGCTGACACTGTTTATGACTTGCCACTGGATGTTTGATGTTGAATACCCATCTTAGCCCAAGTGATGGAAACCGAAAGTTTCTTTCTGCACATAACGTCACTGAAATCGACCAATCAGATATCATGAAATCATTATATTAGCAGCAACTGGAAAGTTCAGCAAGAATTAGAAGGGGGGAAAGTCACAAATCATTGCAAGATAACACATCACAAGGTTTTAATTTTTTTTTTTTTTTTTTTGCAATAGCATGAATTACACCACGTGATAACAACATAAATTGGTGATTTTGAGCTTGTTGTATTCAATGTAAAATTATTTAGGAAACTATTTAAAAGATAAGTATTAAATAAAAAATTTAATATACGAAATAAGACGAAAAATAGGTAAATTTTAGTTAAGAGTAATGGTTTATTACAATCTGTTCTCCATTCTGGAAATAAATGAACAGATATGTAAATCCACGGATGATAGAAATTGTAGTAATATATTGTGTTATGTTTAAATGAATATGGATGGATGTTAATTAACGTATTTTTTTAACATTATAGGACATCCATACATCTTACTGCCTAAAGAAACGAACAGACTGTGTAAACGATGTATGGATAGCAGTAATTGTAGTAATATTTCGTGTTGTTACGTTTAAATATATATGAAAGGATGTGTATTATTGTCTGTTCATTACTGTATGGGATATTCATAGTTCTCACATTATAATGCAATGATATTATTGCTATGGAATGTAATGATGCTCTGAAATTGTGAACTTATGTCAAATTTTGCCCCGGTGTCAGATTGGTTGCATGGGAGGAGATAAATTATACAGAGGAAAAGTTGTTGCTAGTCTCTCTTTACAAGACGAATTTTGGAGAGGCACAAATGTCGGAATGAATGTAATAATTTTCTGTATTTAGTTCAAATGCTGAATCTTTTTTTCCTTAAACATACTGTTGGGGTGATGATTGTGTTGAGCAGAAAAAATGTGCATAGGATGTTTTGGTTATAGAATATCTAATTCTAGAATCTAAGGGGTGGGTGGGAAGCAAGATCATTTTATTATATGTAGAGATAAGGACACCATCGAAGTAAATAGACTTATTTTTTGTTATGCAAGAAGAATTTAAGAGATATATCACAGTTTATGAATTTTCAAACAAAATCATAGTAAAACAGATAATGGCAATGGTTGTGCCCCCCAATGAGTCACGAGTATGTCTAGTATTTTTTTTTAATAGCGGTATTAAAAAAACATATATATGGATAAATCAACCTTGGATTTGATCTTGTTTAATTTCCAGTGGAAGCAGGTTGTCATTCTGTTTAAAAGTACTTGTAGCCCCACCGGCATGTGACACTCCCCCTCCTCACTTTTAACCTAGGTCAGTAAAGTCAGATTAAAAAGCTTAAATCTTTCTCGAATCTATTTAAATACAAAAGTATAAATGCTAACGACTACTGTGGGAATATGAGCTCGGTTAAGCATATAAAATATTGTACCATTAATGTCAGCATTGTTAGACACGACTTCAGTTTCACCCACGATGAGATCTGTCTACACCTGGCTTACTTAACAATTTAAATTTTATGCATGTAGTTATTGCAAATAAGCTATGATTAGCTGTCCTGACCAGGCGTTGCCCAGGATTCCTTTTAACATTCATTTTGTTTCGTTTAATGCCTTTTTCCTCTTTGTTATTCACACGTTTCAAAAGATATTTTTTGTACTAACAAGTCAATTATCAAGGCCTAAAGGTCATTCGAGAGTAAGGGTTAATGAGCTTATCAGATAGACTAGGCGACACCATCTGTGAGAGGATTGGAGACGATTGTTGAAACTGGCAAGAATTTGATGATTTAAGAAGATGGCTTGAGAAAGAATTTGTTAAGATTGGACTTGAAAACGATCATGTTTCAATCAGTTGGAAAGTAACCCTGTGGTATTGTGTTCCACAGGCAAATAATTATGGATGTTCCGTTTAGTTTTAAGTAAACAGAAGAAGAAAGGAAAAGCATAAATGAAAGAATTGTAAACATGCACTAAGCAATTGCATGTTTGGTTGCTTGCAGAGTTGCAATGCATGCAAATAACAGACTTATTACAAGAAAGAAATATTTAACTAAGAAAAAAAAGAGGCAACACAAGAAAATTTGAAATATCTCTGATTTGAGGTTTTGACCACCAAGAATAACAAGAAATGATATTTAATGAAAGGAGAAGAAATCACAGAAAAAATTGGAAATATGTCTGATCTTGAGTTTTGAGTACCGAGAATTCTATTTATTCACTGGAAAAAAGTCATGGTTCTACAGATACGACGCCCCTTGCTGCAGTTAAGATCCACTTGTGGTTTTCCAAAAGTAATGTCCATCTAGAGGACTGCCTAAGGCAGATGTTTTCTTTCAATAAATCTGCTAATACACTACCAATCTAAGTAGAAAGCTGAGTGGTCTACAAAAATGAGCCATATATTCGAACAGGTGGGCAGGAGAGATCAGTTGGTCAGATGTGTGTCTCACAGTCAGTTTGTTTTCTGGGCGTTTCACAGTCAGTTTGGATGTGTACTTCTCTGGCAAAAGAAGCTCTAAAACCCTAATCTAATAGATTGAATTCGGTTAGAAAATATGTTTTGATTTGCAAGTCTATTGTTCAATAGAAAAAAAAAAAACAATAGTATGATTGTAATATCCTTCAAAATAAAACTTCTTTCAAAATAAACTTGTAATTTTGTTTTGAGTGAGAATCTCTTGTTGCAGCACTGACTATTGCCACACAAGTGATACTGCATTTCGTGTCGGAATCAAACAATGACTTCAACCTGATATAACGAATGGACGACCATGGCCCATGCAGTGAATGCACCCAGACAGATGTTCACGAAATATTATTTAAAAATATCGATGTTGTAATAAATTCAATCTTTCGAGTTGTTGACATTTAAATCTGATAAATGCCACCCCCACCTTTTTTTTTTTTTTTTTTTTTTGCTCCTAATATTTTGAGCACGGATTTTAGAAACGGTTGGTCATAAGTAAAAAAAACAACCTTTGGTTGATTAGCCGCAGTGATAATAGTCTCTCTCTGTTCAATATAGTAGGTATTCTAAAAACAGCTTGGAGAGGAACGTTAAAAAATAACACCAAATACTAATATGTTTTAAATTTGAAATAAAATTTTTAAAAAAAGAAAAAGATTTAAAAAAGGTTAATTATGATTTTTAAAAGTGTAAAATATTTTCATATTATTACTTCCATTTATTGCAGAGAAGAAACATAGTATTCATTTTGAAAATAGAAAAATGTTTTGCTTTAAAGTAATAGTGAGAGAAACTTTTTCTGTGGAGAATATTACTTCCTACATCTCCAAAAAAAAAAAAAAAAAAAAAAAAAAAAAAAAAAAATATGTGTGTGTGTATATATATATATATATATATATATATATATATATATATATATAACTATAAAAGTGAACGTGTCTGTCTGTGTGTCTACATTTCCCTACGCAATAACTTTGTCAATTTTAAGTCTACAGACTCAAAATTTGATATAGAGGGTACTGAGATTTAGAAACATCGATGTGATCCGTTTTCGGCCAGAAATTTGGCTGTTAAGGGGTCAAAGTTCAACGAGTTGACTTCTGAGAACTCTACCAAACTACTTCGACAATTTTGGGTCTAAACACTTGAAATTTTAGATATAGGTTTCTTGGACATGGATCTAACTTAACACTTGATTTGAACCCAAAACCATAAATTTTAAGGGGTCATAATAGGGGTCAAAGTTTAAAAAATTGACCGTGTTTTTTGTTTTTTTTGCTCAACATGAACCTCAAAACACTCGAGCAACGCCAGGCTGAAATGCTAGTATATATATAAACATGGATTAAATTTATTCAAAATGTATCAGCCGTCTACAGATCTACACTTTCGTTGACTTTACTTATTGATACACATGAGAAACAAATAAGGATCGCAATTCTGTATGTATGTATGTGTGTGCCCTGCTAAAAATGATAAATTACTCAAAATACATTTACAAACCTTACTATATAATCTTCAGTGTGACCTCCAGCCTGGTTATAGGACAAAAATTACTTCAATATTCATTTGCTTAAGGTAACCAGTTGGTTCAGAAGAAGGAGAGGAATAAAAGGACTTCTCTCTAACTTTACTGATAACCCAGAAGAAGCAAAGAGTAAAAAAAAAAAAAAAGAAAAAAAAAAAGAAAACATGCATATTTGCGATTAACACTTAAGGTTTAATATTATTAGACTAGGTTCGGTTTCAGGAGAGCTGAAGAAAGATGTATGCATGTATATAAATAAAAACAAGTCTGATTTTCATAAATAAATACTGTCTGCAATTTGGATTGATGTTTCTGGCAAGAAACTCTATATAGGAAAATTTCGTTTGAGAAAAAAAATCTTTTGTCGAGGTAGTCATAAGAGTAGTTTTTCTTCCTTTTATTTTTATTGGAGGTGGTAGTCACCGCTTATCACTCAAGGATAAGAGTTAATAAGTGTCAAGTAGCCGTGAGGTAACACCATGATAATGGTTGGACTTGAGTAGAGTTTAAATTAGTGTTGGGACGATTAATCAGAATCGGAAAAATTCAAACTTTTGGGGGTATCAGAATCAGAAAAAGTTGTGACTATTTTCCGATGCCAAAAATGAGTCCTTTAATTATATTTGTTTATTTGATTTTGTTTTTTGTTTTTTTTTTTTTTTAATAAAAACAACTTCAACTGCTAGTTGTAATAATAAAATAGTAAATATCTATTGATTTAAACTTATAAAAAAACTAAAATGTATAAATCACTCCCTCACAAGTGTTTTTAGAGTTGAGAAAATATATGCGCATTCAAAATGTGTTTTTTACGGAAATTAGGAGAAAAACATTTTATAGTTAAATATTTAGAGATTTATAAAGAATCGGAATCAAAAGTGGTAATTGTATTGGAATCAGAAAGAATATTGGAATCACCCTATCACTAGCTTAAATATTTAAGAGTATGGCTTTTTCGTTGTGAAAGTTTTATATATTTTTTGTAGATATGAGTAGCGGCACAGACTATGGGTGCTGTATGTCATGTTCAAGCTCCGTTGGAGGAAAAGGGTATTTTTGTATAACTTTCATTAATATCCTTAGAAAAGTTACGAATGCATATAGTCTCCCTCCAGCTGTAGGTGAAATAGTAGAGTAGATTGGACTTGTAATGTAGTAGTCAACATTTGGGACCCACACATTGTATGCAGACAGTCGAAAGGAAACAAAGACAAGAAATAAATTTGACTCACTTTTTTTTCCAGCTGAAACAGACATTTATTTACAGGTACTTCCAGAATAACGCCTTGTCTCTTGTTCAAAAGTTTTCTCATAATCCAATGTGCTTAACAAGACTTTGTCTATGCCATATCGAACACGTGGTATTCTCTCTTTGTCTGGCCATGTTTAGGACATGTTTTTCCCTGTCGCTCTCGGGCCACATGTGTAACATGTCTATTTCTGTCCTTCTCAGGCTATATTTAAGTTTTTCATAACCTTTTTCGTTCTTCCTCAATATGACGTCACCTCGTATATGGCTTGGTCATTTGCTACTGCCACCATCCGTCCTCTGTTACAGACTCGGAAACTAATCTTACAAGGAAAACTCAGATATAACACTTAGGTAGGTCAAGTGGCAGGTTTCTGAGCAGTCATCATTTGGTGGAGAAAGTGGGTTGTGTTTTCCACAAAGCATGGAACACACAAAAAAAAGGAAAACAAACTCCTGAATGGAAAGCCATCTGATAATTTCAAGCACATTTCTTGTGAGCGAGTGTTGATTTTTTTTCTTTTCAACAAGTATAACCATGATACTAGCAGGAAGATATTTGATAATCCCTTTACCCTAATAAAATTGTACTATAATCGCCATCCTTCGAAAAACAAAATCGTCCATAAAATTTTTGTTGGTATTAGTAATCTTCTATAATATAAATCTCACCTGTCTGTTTAAATGTATGTATGTATGTTTGTATGTCTGCCTAAAGGGCGAATGAACTCTTTTTCTGGGTCAACGGCCAACTAGCACCGTGTATATTTGTGTGTGTATATGTGTATTGGGGTGGAGAGGGCTCCCGTAAGCCGTGGTGAAGGCAACCTTTCTAGGAGAAGCAAATCTGATTTAAAAAACCATAAAGCGGAAGACCATTACCCGCATTAAGCTGGTCTGCAGTTTAATTTGTTGCTGGCTATCTTGCTCTTGCTTGTTGCTGGATCTCAACATTTTGAACTGAGAGAGAGACTTAGCTGTCGTACAAAGCTAAGACTCTGTAACATCATATTTGTATAGATACTCCCTCAGGCATTTGGGCTCATGGATTTTAAATGTCTGAGGGAGTGGCACTCGTCTGACAAGACGTTGTAATCATCATCATCATCATGTCTGCCTAAAACTTTTGACAGAGGTGACGGATTTTCATGAGATTGGACTCGTTTTGAAGCTCGAGCCTTCAGACAACAAATATCGAAAAATTGGCTAAAATCATTAATTCCTCCATCCTCAATTGGGCACTTCTCTACAGGAAGGGGTTGCTTTTTTTGTCGATATTTTCGAAAGTCATCCCTTCTTTTTGATTGACTAGCCTTAATTTAAACCTTCGCCACTCCCAGTTTGGTGATTGACGCAACAGCAAAGATGTCACTTTGTTTTTTCACGTTCTTTTCCTCCTTTGTGGTACGGGTTCGAGCCTGCCTGCCACTTTTTTTTTTTTTTTGCTCAACACACACCTCCAAACACCTGAGCAACGCCGGGCACCCAGGTTAGTTAAAAAAGAAAGGACAAAAAATCTGTATTTTCTCTGAGAGTTTCACCACATGATTGAGAACAGAATTTCGACTCAAGTGGCAGTTTTTTGACTGTGTCAACAGACGAGCGGGATTAGCATGCAATACTGAAATAATTGCTAAAAGCACTTTCAAGGCTGACTTTTTATTTTATTTATTTATTTTTTGCAAAGACGGTTCACCATCCTCTCACATAACCCTTTAGTACTAACCAGGCTCAATGTTGCTTAGCTTTAATGTTCTAATGAGAAACGATGTGTCAGTATGCATATTTCATATATAAACAAATATAATACATCTACAAAATGTGAATATTTGATGTTGTACTTTATAGGTTTCTATAGCAACACATGTGATGGAGCAGAGTTTACTCCAACATGTTGAATACATGGTTTCTTGAGAACATGCAAAAATTGTAAGTAAACAGAAAAATAACAATAAAAAAATCAATAAATAATAAAGAAACAACTGTATGGTAAACAGCTGTTGTAATAACACAAAATAGTCTATAAAATCTTTCAAAAGAGCTGGAGAGTGTTGGAAATCTGTGGAGACTAGTCACTCCAATTTCAGGGGAACACATTGTTATTCGCCGTGAGCAGTCAGTGATAATGACATGTGAAAATTCCTAGTGATCAAATAATAAGAGCCTGCCGATGCTGGGTAGCTCAGCCAAGAGCAAACACGTCTGGAAACAGATTTCAAAATCGGCTATTAAATCTGATAGATGATAACCTTTTCTCCTCCCTGCAACCTCCACACAGAAGAGACATTGTGAGCCTGACTTTGCCCTATTTTTATTTTCATGGCAGATGCTCATTGGAGCTTCAATTTATGGTCCCCACCCCCCATGCCAAACTATCACAAAAAATCACTCGCCTATCTACAACCATTATCAATAATTTCCTCTACTTTGTATCTGTGTCTAAATCTAAACGCAAGTTCCATGAACAAAGTTTCTTTCCTAGGACTGCCCGGCTGTGGAACTGTTTCCCTAGACTGCTTTCTGGCTGACTAAAACATGGTTATCTTCAAGTCCAATATAAACAAATTCTTGTTGAGCTGTCATCTTGAATAGTCAATTTCCATCATCGTACATGCATTAACCCTTATTCTCGAGTGGCCTTTGGGTTTGACAAATGGTGACTCCTCTTGTAAAAAAAAAAAAAAAAAAAAAAAAAACTCCTTCCATCTTCGTGATTATCCGCGTCCAACTTTTTTTTAATGAATTCTATAAACATTCAGCTTTACATAAAATTATACGGGCTGATAATGTCGCCAGTTCAACACGTGACAAATAAAATAAATAAGGGTTGTAAAAATTCTGTATGCTATTTTAATGATGCATTAAAAACAAATAAATTCTGGCAACATTATTCTCAAAATGTCAACCAATGAACTACACGTGGACAGTACTTTTTTTTTGACTATGAAATGGAAGAAACTGAAACAAGAAACGAAGAAAAAGCATAACAGATTTGAAATCAGAGTTTCTTACTTTTGTCTAACATATAAAGTTATCTTGTCGGATTTTCAAAAAGTTAAAGAAAAAATTTGTTATCAAAATGGTCGCAGGTAGGTCTAAGAAGAATGGAAAAACTGAGGAGGGATAGCACCATCCAGACCTCCACTATCCATCTCTTTATTTATCCCGCTTTCTCTCCAATCTATTTTTCTCACTTCCTCCCGTTTTTTCTTGGATTTTCCCTATGAACTAAACCTGCTACCTCAACTGTTCTACATCTACTAATCCAAGAATCCTTACCCATTCTTTCAACGTAGCCATACCATCAAAGTCTACTGTTCCCTACACGTCTTTGTATACTATCCAAATTTAATCTTCCTCTAAGGTTGTTGTGATCATGAAAGGCCAATAATAATCAAGACAACAAGGTGGTATGTTTAGGAGAGTATGTTTACAGAAGTAGAGAATAGTACGCCACAAAAAGCCTGGATTCGATACTGTGGCTATGACTTCCAGTCATGATGCCTGGAAAAGTTCACTCTGCACTCTAAATAGGGCAGATCAACATCACATCATAACAGACAGCGTAACAGCGGTTAAGTGGTTAATGACACCAAGTGAAAACTTGGGGGCGTCAAGTTCGAATCCAGTTCGTAGCATAGAAACATTTTCATAGCACCCACACCTGACCTTGTGTCTTACATTCTAGAAAAGAGGTGAATAAAATAACAGATGTTATCAGAATGAAGCCGGTCTTTAAGACTCGCGTTACATATCCATCGTATCATTCTCATATCGTTTCTCTCCATGCAACATATGTCCTCAACCTTCACCGGCTATGTTTCACTACTTACCACCCTCCTTAAAGCCAGACAATATCATAAACTACAATTGTGATTCAATTTTGAGAGAGAGAGAGAGAGAGAGAGAGAGAGAGAGAGAGAGAGAGAGAGAGAGCGAGTGAAAGTGTGTGTGTGTGTGAGAGAGAGAGAGCATATACTGAGAACAAATTAGAATCGGGGCTGAAAACTTTCATTATTCCCCCCCCCCCACTTTACTTTCGAGGCTACTTGAGTGATGTACACCATGCTTCCAAACATTTCATATCCGCATCAACACGCCACTTCACTGTGGATCACAAATCCACAGACAATACAAGAATGCAGCGTATGAGCATTCTTCCTTGCAGTCCTGAAATGATACAAGACACTATCATGACAGCCGCCATTTTAGCTCATCTGACTTTTATTGATTACTCATTACGGGAGGAAAAGGTATTGATTTTGAAGACGTTATTGGTAGAGAAACCATTATGTATATACATATCTTTGACTGCATTGCAACAAATTCAATAAGTGTTAATGTCGTCTGCCAAAGAATATCTAATATTATGGAGACAAAACCCGAACAGGCGATTTAGAAATAATGGGCACACAACACTTAGATAAGGACAACACACGCACGCACGCACGCACGCACACGAAGCGTTTGAATGAAAAATGCTATTGTCAAAATTGCGAAGCTTATCATTACAGAAAGAGCTGTATTTCAACACTCTACCACACTCTAAAATCATGTTTTATATAAAGTGACATCGACATAAGTTCTTTTTTGAGGTTCGTACAGATTTTCAGTGTCCATTTTCAAGGACTTCTTTTAGGCTTTTCAAAGTTTTTCAAGGTCTTCTCCAGACAAAATGCAAGTTTTCCAAACAAAATATGGGGTCTGTTTACAATCCACAACGATTCCAAACAATGGGGGAAAAAAATGAAACATACAACAAATAAATGTTATCATAGCCAATAACAGTTACTTTGCAACCTGCATCATTTTTTGGTAGTTTTAAGTAGTTTTAAATGCATTTTATTTCATCTCAAATATTAACTCTCTTTATGGCTTTTAATTTCCAACCAAGATGGAAGCCGTCTTGTCCAATTTTTTTTTTTTTTTTTTTTTTTTTTTACTCGGCTGATCTAATTTTAAATTATAATTTTTTTTTCGAGGGAGGTGGGTGGATTCGCCATTGGAGAGTCCCTCCCGTCCACGCAAGGAAAGTATTTTTTAGAAAGGAGGGGGGAGAATAATTTAATTTATGCTGGCCGCCACTAGTCCCCCCCCCCAATATAAATGAGAACAAAAATAGGAGACTTAAACCTTTATCATAAAACTACTCGAGTCAGTTTTGTAATAGAAAGGAGACGTAACACTTGTACGCACAATAATACATGCAATTTCAGAACAATGTATTTCTATTTTATTTTCAATATTTAAACAATATTTTAACAGCATTTTTATTAATACTTAAAAAATAATTTAATAGTATTTATTTAAATCTTATTTTTAATATTTCGACTCCAATTTTTTACTGGACAGAAAGAATACAATTTTCAAGGCTTTTTCCAGGTGTTTTCCATATTTTCAAGGATTTTTTAAAGGTAATAATAGAAATAACACCTTTCTAAGGCAAAAGTCCAATTCAAGGACTTTTCAAATTTGGGCGAACACTGTCTTCAGTTTTCTTTTCTTCTTTTTTGACTTTCAATTGAAATTAAGTCTTGATTTGATGCGTCCATCCTTTTGTCAAAGAAATTGGATCTATCAAATTTTAATTCAAATTCTTGCCACACACACACATACATATATACACTAGCAAGACAACCTGGCATTACCTAAGGCAAAAGTGTAAAATACTTGTATTAAAACTTCTATCTCTCTATCCATATTTCCTTCTCCCCAATTTTCCCTTTTCTTCACTCTTTTTATTTTCAGCCTAGCCCATTCCTCTCTCTCTCTCTCTACATATACGCACAGACAACTCGCTTTATGAGAAATAAGTCGGCATAAGGGAACTAACTCCTTGATTAAAACAAATTAGAGTTACTTCATTTTAGTTAGTATATAAAGTGTCTGAAAAATCGACAACCCCAAATAAAAGCAGCACTAGCTCAGAATCAAAGAATGGATCATTTTTTCTAAATTTTAGATATTATTTATCTGGGGCAACACCGATATAGAAAATACCAACCTTGTGGATATTTATTTTGTCGTTCTGGACTTTTAGCCAGACATACATACAAACTCACCGATAACTGCCTATATATATAAAGGTGATTTTGCAATTGTTTGAATCCTTCAATCGGCAGTAATTATTTCCTACGCCGAAAATTGCATAAACAATGTAGATGAAAATAAATATTCAACAGAAAAAAATATCACTTTTCAACAAGGATTGGGTCACTATGCAAATTTATAATAAGCTGTCAAAACAGGCATAATGCAACGTTCTGGCTGCTGCTGCTGTTGAACACTATATGACGAAGCTTACTGTATATACCCGCTGATTTGAAATTATATAGAGTTTAAATTCTTTTCTTTTCCATGTTAAATGACGGCGGCTTAGGGGTTGAATACTAGGCTGCATAGTCAAAAGTGGTTTTGCAACTGGTTCTGAATCTTTCAAACGAGGTTATTTTCAATTCCTACACTGATGATTGCTTAAGCATGAAACCACTAGTGGCTGTGTAAAAATAATAAATATTTAAATAAAAAATATTTCGTTACCCACCTCCCACCTTTAATAAGGATTCGGCCTCTGTGAGAACTTATAATAAAGCATCAATTTATGCATAATGTGATGTTCCAGCCTCTGCTGTTTATCACTCGTAGTAAGCGACGAAATTTACACTTTGACGAGTTAAGTCCAAAAATTCAGTACACACAGTTAAGACGCCGGAAGTGGACTCGGTTTAGCTAAAATACGGGACAGAAGTCATTAAAAATTAAACGAAATACGAAACTATATGGAAATAATTTATTAAAAAAAATTATTTTAGTTTTAACACTTCTTGCGCTATCACGAAACAATAAAAAAAAAATAATAACTTAGATTTCGGTTTCGTAATTGAATTGAAGTTAGCAATCTTGTGTTATGATGTATTATTTATGACAAAATTATGTGATAAAATTTATGAAAGACATTTTATCTAAGAATTAAAAAATATATATTAAAGAAAACTTTATTTACGGAAATAATTTTTGAAATTATTTCCGCATGAATATATTTTAAATATTAAAAAAAAATATTAATAGAAATGTAAACTATGAAAGTTTAAATTATTAGTTTCGAAATAAAATAGTTTCATATGAATATATTTTAAATATTTTTTTTAATATTTATAGAAATTTTAAAAATAAGTTGTTTTTTTTTTTTTATTGTTTCATGATAAAACCAGAAGTGTTCCCATATGGTTTCGTATTTCGTTTCATACTTAGTGACTTCCGTTCCATATTTAGCTAAACCGAGTCCACTTCCGGCGTATTAACTTTGTGTACTGAATTTTTAGATTTATTCTTTTGAAGTTCAAAGTGAAAATGCTTATGAGTTCTGCGCGTACAATCGCCTAAATTAAAACAAAAACATTAAAAGCCAATCATATGCATTTCTGTAAATGCATCGAGTTTGCTGTTTTGATCGGGCCTTCGATGCATAAAAGCAAGTTTTTCTTTCATTAAAAAGTTTGAGGCAAAATCTACGACAGTGCTAACATTTACTTTACTTCAACTTCCCCCGCAGTTCTGTCGGGCTTGGGCTAGCTAAATAATACAATTCTCGGCTCTAGTAAGCTAACGTACTTCCTAATTTCCGGCTGAGTGCTACCGGAAGCGATGACAAGGCAAATCAGTACCTTCGCCCTTTTCTCTCACGCCTATATCCCCCTGTGCACGTATGTGTGTGTGTGTATATATATATATATATATATATATATATATATATATATATATATATATATATATAAGTTAATTTAGTATACAAACAAATGGCTACACATAAGCATACATGATGTCCTTGGCCTGACGAAGTGATTCCCTTACTGGGTTTTCGCTTAAACATGTATGCTTCTGTGTAGCCATTTGTTTGTATACTAAATTAACTTATTTTGGCTCTGTCTAAACATTGAGCACTCTTTTGGTAGACACAATAATTACTACCAATACAATATATATATATATATATATATATATATATATATATATATATATATATATATTTTTTTTTTTTTTTTTTTCAAGGTTTCCGTTTTTTTTTTTTTTAATTTAAAAATCATTGAAAAGTTTTTTCGGTTTTATTTCTTATTTTAATTAAAAATTATTGAAATTAGTTTTTTTTTTTCTTCAAGAAAAATTGAAACTACTTCTTGTGCTTTTTTTTTTTTTTTTTTTTTTTTTTCAAAAAAGAATTATTGAAAATATATTTTTTATACAGTTTCAAAATAAAAACTTTTTTTATTTTGTTATCAAAAATGTAAATAAAGACTAAATGTCTAATTTTAACCATATAATTTTATTAACATTTTATTGTATAATTTTCAATAATGTCCTTTTCTTCTATTTTATTTCAATATAAAAACCGAAGAAAAATAAAATTGCAAGAACTGATTTGCCTTGTCACTGCTTCCGGTAGTGCTACGCCAGAAATCAGGATGTACGTTAGCTGACTATAACCCCATTCTTATACACAGTCAGAAGCATATGCACTCCGAAAAGAAACTGGAATCTTAAAATCTCCATTATTCCAATAATTATAGAAGCAACCGGACTCCTGAAGAATTTAAAAAACTACCTGTCGAATATACCTGGTGAACCAAGTGCAAGAGAAATACAGGGTGAGTCACGATAAACGGATGTTTTTATAACGCTCCTTACTCTCCTTGAGTGAGGGATAAGCATAGTTTAGTACATGTTTTTATGTACATTATAAAATTTTGCTGAAATATTAGCTGAATTTTGTTTTCCGTAAAAACATCCTTTTCCCGTGACTCACCCTGTACAAATAATTGCACTCAAAGAAACGGTTAAAATTTTAAAAAGATCTTTTGGTTGGAGTGACTGAAATAGTGGGAGAATGTTTGCCGTCCGGTAGAATGTGCCATCCCCATAAAAAAAAACAACTAATAGGAATTTTTTTTTTTTTTAAAGATTAATGCATGCAAAAACACAATGCTTTCATTTTGTTTTCACTTTGTCGTCTGCTCATCAAAAACACATGTATCCGCTTATTTCTTTTTAATACTCCTAAAATTTCTCCAGGGACTTATTACAATGAAATCAAATGATCAAACTATGGTGGCGAGAAAGAAATAGAAAAACACACGATGGACTTTTAACTGATTGGCATTCAATCATTTATTTCAGGAATAAATTGGAAGGAAGGCAAAGAATTTGTCAGTTCAATGGCATACACACAAAGGGCTGACGTCTTTTTTGTGAAAATATGGGTATGTTTTAACCGCGATGTTTCGGGAAATATTGGTATTTATTTGCTTCCCGACGAGAGCATGATGTGACACATGGTCGTTTTTAATATGGAGGGAGGAGACAAGCTTCCCCAAAAAAGGGGCACTCTGGATTGGTTGGTTGGTTGCTTTTGTTTTACGACATATCAACCCTTTTCGGGTTATTTAATGCCGAATCCAAAAATTTTGAAGAAAATTTTTTTTAATAGAATATTTTTGTTGTTTTCATGTCGGTTTCTATTTAACCCATAGTTGGGACCCTAACAGGTACTACCACTCCGGGTCAGAGTGGACCTGGGAGCAATGGTAATTAAAGGGTGGCTCCACACTCCCCAAAGCCCACAAGCTGAGGCCTCACCACTGGATATAGTTTAAGGTCATATCCAAGACCCCCATTGAGGGACTTTTACCCTCTGCAGGGGGGCAGTCGGCGTATTCTAATGCCCCACCGACAGGGCCGGCACTCTGGAAGTAGGCAAAAATAATTGCCTAAGTATAGAAGGGCTTTCCCTACCTTGACTAAAGGACAAATCAACTTCAGTGTAAACGTCAGAACAGATACAGCACTGTGATCTAAGCCCGAAGGCCAGATCTACTTTGTTAGGCCTTTGTGGTAATATTGGGATCCTGCTGCTAATTTTTGACGCTGCTAATTTGTATTTTTATTACTGCTGCTAGATTGTTGTTTTGATAACTTCGAAAAGGACTCACAGTTTTGCCTTATATCAGGTTTGGATAAGACTTAATAAATCGGAATGACATCTGGGCAATAACTCTACAGACTTTTAATTTAATGTAACTGTTGTACTTGAGTGAGAAATTTTTTTATTACGATTTTTTTTTAGACCAGTGAATAATTCATGGCCCTTAAATTATCAACTCAGATTTTTCCTGATATCTTAGCTAATGAATCCTCCTTGTTCTCCAATGACTCTCAAATAAGAATATGTATCTTTCATAGTCATTTCATCAAGTAGAGGGTGCTATAACCTGTGCCTATCTTTTACATAAATATCCAATTTGTGATCGAATTCTAGATGAACACAAATTTGATAGTCGACCAAGAGGAGACGATTTCGTCTTTCCTCTCCAATTTGTTAAATAAGAAAATGCTTGCTTCTTACATATGTAAAGCGTTGAAAACTACAACAATATATTAATTGCATTGTTCTGACTAGCTTATCTCGCAGAATCCTTAGAGACGTTCTGTGGAAGCCCGTTTGAGAAACTGCCGCTCTAGAGAGAGAGAGATTTTTATATCTCTAACTGTAACCTTTTAAAAAAGAAAAGAAGGGTTGCATTTCGGTATAAAATAACGTGAAAAAAAAGTTCAGGTCAGGGATATGGTGTAAAATCTGGCATACAAAACGAGAGCAGAATATCTTTAGAAACTGAACAAAAAACGAGAAAAAAAAAAAAAATGAAAAAAAAAAAATAAATAAATAAAGAGCAGATATTTTTCTTTGAAAACAATTATACTCATAATTTATTAACGACCAACTACTTCATCTTTTTTTTTTTTTTTTTTTTCTTAATTTTCTTTCCAAACAGAAGGAAAATGTTTGAAAGCAATTGAAGTAAAAAGTCGGATATTTAATGTCCACATGACATCTGACGTGTGTACGTTATGGCTAATATCCCAACTTTCAGAGTAAACAGAAGGGGGGGGGGGTCTTCTACCCTCCCTCTACATTACAAATCTGAACAGTCTGTATGGCATTCTTTTAGCCATGACTATCTCTATATGTGTCCCTTCACTCTGCTTTGTTGTTGTTGTTTAAAGCCAAGAACTGGTTCAGTGACAGTCTTGCATTTGGCTCCATACCGAGCGTAGTTAAGTCTACAAAATAAACAGTATTGTATGACTATCTAATTTCCCTTATTCTGTGTAGCTAAAATAATTTTAAAACTTAATTTTCTATGTTTATTATCTTTAGCAAATAAGGTGCAAACCATTTATAATATTTGCGAATATTTTTCCTCTGAGGAGATGAATAAACATCGAAGGCTCATGGGTTAGGGAAATATATTTATTAAACAGTATTCTTTGTTTTGAATACAATAAAAATTCTATTTTTGAAATTTAACCGTTTCAAATCATAAAATTTAAATTCCTAAATTATGATTTATTTGCTCTATCTGGTATATTTAGCAATTTTATTTAGCTGGGATTGTCTTATATAAAATACTACATACAATAATATTTTGTAAGACCGATAATCAGTGGATTTGCATACCAGTAGATTTATTGCATTTCATTATTCTGAAGAGTCATTCATATATATATATATATATATATATATATATATATATATATATATATATATATATATATATATGTTCCTATTTACTTGCCTCCCCACTAGGGCAGAGTTAGACATAAGGTCAGTTTTTAATGTGGGAAAAATCCAACTCTCCAAAAAGGGGTACTCTGGATAGGAACAAAATATAAAAACTGTCTCAGTCATGACGTATTTCTCCCTCACTGACCGAGGACAGAAAAGGTGAAGTGTCGCATCAGAACAGATACTACACTGTTATCTTGGTGTGAAGGCCAGAAACAGTAACAATTCATGTTTGTTTCTTTTGGCGGGCCGGGATTTAACATTATGCTTCAGTAAATTTTATTCAATTTGGGGAAACAAAATTACTCTAAGTCGCTACAATAAATCTAATGTTTCAGTCTTAAAAGACATCGTCGAGCGACAATATACCGTGGTCTTAATCGAGGCCAGTCATCTAATAGAAATGAAAATAGTATGAAAATATAGAAAGAGAAAAAAGAAAAAGGTTTCGTAAAATTAATCGTCTAGACATGTATAATTTTTTTTAAAGAAAGGAGACGATAGTTTAATCAGTTATAATGAAGAATTTGATTAACAAGTAGCCCCGTTGCAGCCAAATAGCTGCCTATTGTGAAAGAAAAGCGAGTAAGTACAGTGTATTTACACAATTTTTATTTACATGAAAGAAACAACAACAACAGCAAGGAAGTGTTCAACACGAAAATATTGAAAGTTATAGAATTTCTTTATACACCACGTTCCTCGTCTTTTTACAGTCACTTTTTTTCAGAGCGAAGATCAGATCGTGTGGGTTTCTTACCTGCGATGCCGCTACATACAGTTGACCCACACCCACCTTGCTCAGCGTCTGGCCTTGACTTTTATTGATTGTCATGGTGAAGGCAGGCCTCACCGGGAATTGGTGACGATTCCACGCGACAAATTGTTCATCTTGGTGATTCATTTGTATTCTTTGGTATGAGTACCTCCTCCCCCGCAGAAAGTTCTGTCAGGCACATATAGACACAGATATATAGATATATAGACACAGATATATAGATATAGATAGATACAGGGATTGAGAACGTACTAAAAATGTGACATTTTTTGCATTTTTGCATGCATATTTTGTTGTTTTTTTTTTGTTTTTTTACATTTCCATGCACCAAACGTGCATATAAATATCACTAAAACATCTGCTTGGTCATAAAGCTTCATTTTGGTACCTAACTTGCCTGGGTGGGTTGCCTATAGGCTGAGATAAACCACGTCATATATACACACGCACACAGTAGGAAAATTTACATATAGATATGGACAAAGGGTACACTGTTTCACAAGTTAATTTTCATTCAAAGGGTTTCTATATATAAACTATTTATTCAAAGGGAATCTACATTCAAGAAATAACAACATTTGCATATTACATAAACTGAAATCTATTTTAATAATTAGCTCCATATTATTAATTATTTGTGGTAATAAAATTGTCTTCAATGTTGCATTTAGAAATATTATTCAAAGTTGATTAATTTAATTTATTTTAATTTATATTTAATTTATTTTATTTTCAATTATTATCAGACTATGTCAGTTGCCTTGAAAAACGAAAGTAAGTCTATTTATTTAAGCTGTGAGAGTTATTTCCCCTTTAAGCTATTTCTCGTTTAATTTTCATAAACGAAAATTGATGTATTTTATGCTTCCATAAAACCAACATGTGATCCAATTTCAGGAAAATTGTAATAAGTTAAGATATTCTGTGTATCTTATGCAGTATGGGACTAAATTCTCTACCTGCCAATATGTTTCAATCTGGAAACGCCGGGTATATCAGCTAGTTTATTTGAAAGTATGTTTCTAATTAAAAAATGAAGGTTGTGTAAAGGCTATCGGGCTAGAACGAAAAACAAAATAGTTTCATTCGAGCCATAGTGTAATCTTGATAATCGCTCAAAGATCGAAAATTAGACAAAATATTGGTCGCACGATTGGTGGCATTTATTTTATGTGTTTCTATCAGTATTTTGTTTAATTTTTGAAAGATGATCCAGGCTCAATTGAGACCACCATTTTGTTTTTTCTATTCTAACTAAACAATCTTTACACTACCTTCATTTTTAAACGCAAAATCATTTTAATTTGCTAAAACACAAAAAGCTTATCAAGGTAGACAGAAGTGTAACTTATGTTGCCTTTGATAACATTTATTTGTTGTGTATTTATTTTTTCGCCACATTTTTTTTTTTTTTGCTCTGTTAGCAATTCTGGAAAATTCATCAATTATTCTTTAAGTCTACCAATATCCTCCCTAAGTTTCTATAAATATCTTCAAGACAGTGATTAGATTGCAATCATTCATATATACAGGGTGGCCCACTTAAAGTAGCCCGGAAAATGTGGTAGATGGGAGGAACGTCCTTTTATTTGTTTAAATTACATGTGGTGTTATAAAACATGCTGGAAGTGCTCCCTGTTGACATCTATGCATTTCTGAGCACGTTTAACAATGTTTGTAGATACTGCCTGTAGATCTTCTCTGGTGATTCTCCTGATAGCGTTGGTAATGTTCTCCTTTAGTTGTCTAGATTGTGAGGATTATTTGCATAAACTTTTTGTTTTAAAGTCTCCCCAAAGATAAAAATCACATGATGACAAGTCCGGGGAACGCGGTGGCCATAACCCTTTGCTCATTGTTCTCTCTTCCGTAAACATGTCATGAATTCGTGTCATTGATCTGTGAGACGTGTGGCATGTAGCGCCATCTTGTTGGAAAACAAATTGCATTTTGTTTTGTCTTGTGGTATCAGTTGGTCATTAAGAGAAAGATTAGAGAGAGGCCGGGCTACTTTTAAGTGGGCCATCCTGTATCTTTCACACTCTTATCTTCCTCCCTCTTTCTGATAATCATATTTCCTAATCTGTGTGCATGTCCTTCTGTCTCTCTTACACACAGACACATGCACGCACACACCACACACACACATTCCCCCATTTTCTCACAAATTCCACTTCTCTTACAAACACTTCTGTCACACACACTCACTTTCACAAACATACTCCTACTCTCCCATAACACTACTTTTTCTCAGACACAAGTACATTTTTTTTCACACATACACAACCGCTCCTACACTTTTTACGTATTTTTACATACATCTCTCTCACATCTACTTGCTCTCACTTTCTGACCTAAAATGCACCGAACATTGAAGTTATTGTTTTTTTTTTTCCTTTCCAAAACTCAATTATGTTATGCAAAGTCAATTTCTAAAACACTTTTCCTCTAGCAAACCAACACAATATTTGAATATATAAAAATCTAGAAACATAAAACTTTGTTTTTTTCTCCGGGATTACTCCATCCGGCATTAAATACATGAAAACGGTTGATATGCTGTAAAACAAAATAATCCTATCTCCCCTCTCCCATATACATATTTTATTATTCTCTCTTGTTCTCTATGTCTTTACATGGTGCTTCAGACTGTTATTATACCATCTCTTTCCGATCAGGCCTGTTTTCCGGCTAATTACAATATGGTCGTCCTCAAGTCCAATGTAAACAAGTTCTTGCTGAGCCGTCATCTTAAATAATTAAATACCAAATTTTCAAGCACTAACGATTACTATGTTGTCCCGGTGACCACTGTACACTTATTAACTCTTATCCTAGAGTGGCATTCGGGCCTTGATAAATGGCGACCTCCTTGCAAAAAAATAAAAATAAATAAATAAATAAATAAAATCCTTTATCAGCTTCGCACGCACACACTATCACACACAATCTCTTCTATTATGCATTCTATGTCACATACACATTATTTCGCTCTTTGTCTCTTATATACGCGTATTCCATTTCTCTATATCATTTTTTTTTCTTTTTCAGAAAGTGATCGCTAATTTCAGAATAAATTTAAAAAAAAACAAAAAAACTCTCCAATAAAATCTTTAAAAAAGTTTCTACCGCCACCCTCTCTCTCTCTCTCTCTCTCTCTCTCTCTCTCTCTCTCTATATATATATATATATATATATATATATATATATATATACGAACGAAACACATGTCAGTGGATAATTATATTTTTAAAATAATAACTATGTCGCTCCCCATTAAAAGGGGGTACCAGATTGGTCAATGGGAAAATTATTCCCAACAAGCATTTAGGTAAAAATGCACTTTCGTATAAATACTTGAATTCATTCAAGAAAGTATCGCTAATAAAAACAAATAAAAACATCTACGGAAAAGTGATACATTTAGTAGTCCGGCGAGGTTAGCACCGTGGTAGAGGTTTAGGCTTCTTATCACGAGGTGCCGCTTTCGAATCTCGCTAGATTCAGCCACTCTGATGAGTCGTGGACGACGAAACACGTGTCAGTGGATAATTATATTTTAAAAATAATATATATATATATATATATATATATATATATATATATATATATTATTTTTAAAATATAATGCCCCATCCCTTCCAAAAAAAAAAAAAAATAATAATAATAATAAATAATAAAAAATAATAATAATTGAAAACCCAATCGGTTACGCGCCCCGGTTTACTGCTAACTGGTCAGAAAATGGGTATTCATTTTTGTGTTAAATTCATATAGGAAAGTGATTCTCCCCCACCCCAACCAACACTCATATACACATATTTCATTTCTCTATCTCTTTATACCATCTCATTGGCGCTTAAAAATCTGTTATTACGCCATCTCTTTCCCATCCTCCATTATCATCATCAATATTCCAAGTATATATATATATATATATATATATATATATATATATATATATATTCATACAGACGTCTCTTTAGCCATCATAGCCATCATTCTTTTAGACAACGATCTCTTCTTCCCCTTCCTTCTTTCTTTTGTGTACCTCAATTTCATTCACCCACTCACTAGCATTCAACTATTTTATTGACCCCCCCCCCTCCTGTACAAATCTAAACAACTAGCCGATACACAAATGGAATGGTAAGTAAGGGCGTGGTGGTGGTGGTGGCAGCGATTGAAAGAGAAGTGACATCCCCTGCATGTGTTGCATCAGGGGCGGGGAACGGGGTCAGGCTACAAAAAGCGGGGGGGGGGAGACGAGGGAGTAGGGATTGGAGAACAGCTGTAGTACAAATAGCAGTCAAGATAGGAAGTCGATGTAACCTTCCTTCCAGCTGAACATTGCATGCTGTCAATACAGGTGCCGCCACCACCACCACCAATATGATTCCACATACACTACCACAACCCCCCCCTCACCAGACTACTTGTCCATTCATTTTGTCACCAGTCAAGTGACAAATAGTAAGGCAATATCGTGTAAGTAACAATGATGGCGCCGATGTGAAAGATGAAGTAAGGAGAAGCTCAGCACGCAGAGTTCAGCTTCCATCGAAGAAGGATTTGTTCACTTTCGCATCTGAGCCCATTAGAACTACTTTCGATCTGATAGCCTGATGGCGTGGTGATCTGACTAGAGATCGCTACAGAAACATGTATGCACATATGTAGCTAATAATGTTTGTATAAATGAACATATAACCACGCTCTGTTCATTCATCGAGCATTCTCTAATAAACATAAGTTTCAGCATATCTATATCTAGGAAACAAAAACTGTACAACCATTTTGTGTGTGTGTGTGTGTGTGTGTGTGTGTGTGTGTGTGTGTGTGTGTGTGTGTGTGTGTGTGTGTGTGTGTGTGTGTGTGTGTGTGTAAATTTGGAATTAAATTCAGTAAATCAAAAAGTTTAGACAAATTTATTCGACAAGGAATACAAAACTTTAAAGTTTTTTTTTCCTTAATCCATGGATTTTCAATAAAATGGCTCATCTCATCAGAGGAAGTGTTTTGTTTTTTTAGCAAAATAATGTTTATACAGGTAGTCATAAATTTTGCTATTTTTAGCACGTAGATTGGAAAACTAAAAAGATTGCGTGAGAAGCCTAAAAGAAGTCAAAATTAAAAAAAGGATATTCTATGCTTAGGTTCAATGCAACAAAAAAATAAATGCACAATCATAAAATCCAAGGACAATGAAGAAAGGTATAATTTAAATGGAGAGTTTTTAATGATCAAATGTAAGGATATGAGGCAATCTCGTATACTGAGCTTCTTTATCTGAATGAGATTGTTTTATAAAAACTGAGACTAATATTTTAATGGATTTTTATTTTACATAGTATTATACAAGGTGCAATCTGACAGTATTTCAAAATTTCAGTTTATATATATATATATATATGTTTTTGCGATACGTTTTGAATGAATTCAATTATTTCCGAAAGTGCATTTTTACTTAAACGCGAGTTGGGAATAATTTTCCCTTAAACCAATTTGATACACCCACATGGGGAGCGGTATATATATTGTTTTTTAAAATATAATTATCCATGTGCTTCGTCGTCTACGACTCATCAGAGTGACTGAATTTAGCGAGATTTGAAATTAGGACCCCACGGTAATGAGCCTAACCTCTTTATCCGCTGGTCCATCCCGCCGATTATTTTGATATATCACGATTTACTTATAATTATATTTTAAAAACAATATATATACCGCTCCCCATGTGGGGAACGGAGCCAGGCTACAGAAACAATTGCCACAGCAATGAAGGGAATTAAGAACTATTAAACAGGCGAATACAATGACAATCTAGAGCGTTCGCACGAGCGGAAGTCGTGAACATGGCATAGACGCTAGTTGACTGTCTTAGTTAATTCCACAGACAGTACCCATCTTAAGTATTCTAAAAGGGGCTTAATAATTATAATTAAGTAATAATTATTTATTTATACCTACAGACACTAGCGTTTCATGCTAACACAATCACCAGTGTTATATATAAATATACATATATATATATATATATATATATATATATATATTACTATTTGGGTCACCAATTATCAAGGACAAAAGCTACTCCAGGATAAATGGCTAATGATACATGTAGATCAAAGTGTAACTCAGATAAATATGTTAAATATCTCTTTTTTTAGTAACAAAGAAACACACGTAACACAGCTTTATAAAAATTAAAGGTTTAGAGGAAATTGTCTACCTCTTATTTTTACTATTCAGGTCACTGTTTATTAAGGCCAAGAGCCACTCGTTTTCTTTCTTCAATATATTATTAAGATGGTTATGCAGGTCAAAGTAAAAAAAATTGTTTTTTTGTTTTGTTTTGTTTTTTAACAGGGGAGTCACCACTTATCAAGGCCCGAAGGTCACTCAAGGATAAGCGTTAATGCACATACAGTAATGGAAATTGGATTGAAATTGATGATTTAAGGGGACGGCTCGACAAGAATTTATTTACATTGGACTTGAAGATGACTGAAAAGAAGGTTGGCAAAGAGAGTTCCACAGCCGGGCAGTCCTAGGAAGCATTGTTTATAGAACTTACGTTTAGATTTAGGCAGACAGATTGTGTGGGAAATTGTTAATAGTGATTGTAGTTAGGCGAGTACTTTTAGGGAAAGTCTGGCGTAGAGGGACCATACATTGAAGCTCTAACAAGCACCTACCATTAAAAAAAAACAAAAAAAAAACGATAAAGCAGGGGAGGGTAGCAACGTCTCTTCTGTGGAAACCTCGCTACCCCCACCCCAAAGTTACATTAAAAAAAATTTAAGAGAAAAGAATTCCTCTACATAGAGTTGAGATACGAAATACATTTTTAAAAGGATCGGTGCGTAAGAGCCAATAATATGTGCTTGGTAAAATCCTATTCTATTTACTTAACATTATGAATTATGCTTTTCTCCATGTTAAAAAACGACCCTGGTGTCTAACTTTGTCCCGTGGGGAGGCATTGTAAATAGGAACATTATGAATTATGCAATATTATTGTTTTTTTGTTTTTTTTTGGGGGGGGGGTTGTTTGTTTGTAATCTTTACCATTTAGGCAGATGCAACCGAATCTATTCCCAACACGTCCACTAATTTTTTAACTGTTTTTAAATACATAAAAATTTAAATCTAATACTATATTGCTTATAGCTATCCTGGATTGGGTATTTTACTAGTACACACACACACACACACACACACACACACACCGCTCTGAAAACAGTCCTATATGTAACCACTTGACTAATCAACATTCCTGTCCTGTCCCAATTTAGGAAGATTTTAGTTGACAACACATCTATACTTAAATGGACCAATAATAAACGAAAACTTGAAATACTAGAAGCATTACTAATAAAAACTAAACAACGTACTATTAATAAAATAAACTTTACCATTAGTAATAACATCCTGAAATGTTTGTTAAGTTATTAAAATAATTAACCAATGAAGAAAAAAATAAAATAAATAAAATAATCAGTGGAGGAAACAAAAAACACATATAGATTGTTCAAAACAAGTTAGATTAATCTATCGTTGACGATGAATCCAGAAGGATTGGAAAGTACTCAGACTTATGATAAATATGGTGATTACATCAGCCAGTTCCTGCCAGAAGTGAAGATTGTTATTTGGAAGCTGGAATGGATCAGAAAAACAATTACTATGAAATATGCCTAAGAGGAAAAATGCTGCCTATATATATATATATATATATATATATATATATATATATATATCGCAATCATGAAGGGAAGATTTTTATAATTCATGATTAAAAATGTTTTTAAATAAAGTAAAAGGGATGAAGAGGAGAAGAGAAAAAATAAAGGGGGTGTCAGCTGACCGGTTTCGCCCTCGCTTTCTCAAAGTTGTATCGAGAGATTTTTTTTAAAAGGGGGGGGGAGAATCGAAAATATGTACAATTTAAAATAAAATTACGTTGCGTTACGTTATATGTGGGGAAAAAAGGAAAAAAAATGGGGGGGGGGCGATTAAAATAAAGCAATGTTATATTACTGAAAGATCCTAGAGACTAATCACGCTCAAACACAAGAGGCATTATACATATGAAGAAAAAATATCTGAAAGCTAAAATAATGGCGACCAAATAAGATTTCTTTGTTGATGGTTATATTCATTTCAGAACTATCAAGACAAAATGTTTTTTCATTTTTTTTTTTTTTTTTTTTATCGCCGATGACGTTTTTTTCGATTTTGCTAATTGTTTTTATCTATTATAATATATATATATATATATATATATATATATATATACTAGCATTTCAGCCCGGCATTGCCCGGGTGTTTTGATGTGTATGTTGAGCAAAAAAAAAAAAAAAGTAGTAAGAAGGCCGGCTCGAACCCGTACCGCGAAGGAGGAAAAGAACGGGAAATATACTTGACGTCTTTGCTGTTACGACCACCAATAAATCGGAAGTTACTTATGTTTAAATTAAGGCCAGACAATCAGAAGGAGAGGATGACTTTCAAAAATATCGGTGAAAAAAGTGACCCCCCCCCCTGTAGAAAAGTGCCCAGTTTAAGGTGAAGATATTAATGTTTTAGCCAATTTTTCGATATTTGTCGTCTGAAAGGTCGAACTTAAAAACAATACTGATCTTGGTAAAATCCGTCGACTCTGTCAAAAGTTTTAGGCAGACATGCAAACATACATACATACATTTATATATTGGTAACTAAAAATTTTCGACTCAAACCGATTAAAAAGCTTGTCCTATCTCTGATTACCCTTGATGTAAAATTTCAAATGCTTAGACCAGAAATTGACTGAGTAATTTGGTAGAGACCGCAGAGGTCAATTTCTTTTTAAACATTGACCCCTATTATGACCCCTTAACATTTATTGTTTTTGGCTCAAATCAAGCTATTAAGTTAGATCCATGTCCAAGGAATCTATATCTAAAATGTCAAGTGTTCAGACCTAAAATTGTCAGAGGAGTTTGGTAGAGTTCTCAAAGGTCAAATCGTTAAACTTTGACCCCTTAACAGTCAAATTTCTGGCCGAAAACCAATCACATAGATTTTCCCAAATCTCAGTACCCAGTATATCAAATTTCGAGTCTGGAGACTGAAAATTGACAGATTTATTGCATAGGGAAATGTACACAGACACACACGTTCACTTATATATATATATATATATATAAACACACACCACACACACATATAGGGATGGCTTTCCCTGTGGCAGGAACATCTCCAAATGTGGTCCAAAATCATCTTACACATGCTTCTGAACAGCATTTACTCACAGCACAACACCCCTATTTGCTTTATACCGTCCCCACAATGATGGTATCACCATTTTTGAGAGGATCGCTAATCAAATTGACCACATCCTGACTGCCCATCCCTCAGCCAATATTCATGCCTGTGGATATTTCAATGTCGACAGTGCTGAACAGCTGGTCCACTCTAATAAGACAGATTATGAAGGGAGGTCTTGTCATGGTTTCTCTCTTACCTATAATCTAATCCAGATTGTTGATGAACCCAATGTCAATTGCAAACCTTTTAGATATTTTTCTGACCTCATGTCGAGTCATATTCATCTTCCATTACGTTTCCGCTCGGATCTTTTGATCACTCAATTAAGATTAAAACTAACAGCAAAATGTCTTCAGATGTCCCTCTCCACCACACGGTGTATCGTTACTTTATGGCCGACTGGAACAGTTTCCGTGCGTACATATAGCGGATATGCCTCTGAGCTCCATGTTCAAAAAGTAAGTATCTCACTTCCAATGCAATCTTCTACCTATACAAGAGCCAAATAATTCCTAAGATGGAGCACTGCTGCCATATCTGCATTGGAGTTCCTAAAAGCACCTTTTCCTGCCTTGCCAGGGCACAAAACCATCTTCGGAATTAAGTAGGAAATAACCTTTTTGCCTCCCAATTCCTCCTTTCTCACAGAACAGATGTTGCAAGTTTATCTTTTCTCTATCGATAGTTTTATGCTAACTGAGCTTCAGTGTATGGTCTCTCACCTTAAAACGTTCACAACTAGCTGAAACAATTGCTAACTCATTATCTGTGCCCAAAACTAAATGAAAATTCAATGAGGAGAGGTTTTCCGTAGAACTGTCCGTCTTTGGAATGTAATACCATTTGTTTGCATCCCAGTTGACTATAACATGATCGTCTTCAAGTCTAATGAGAATAAATTCCTATTTAGTTGTTCATTTAGATAATCATACCTAACCAAGTTTCCATCATGACTTATATTGTCTCACCACCTACCAAACACTTAACCCTTATCCTTGAGTGGCCTCCAAACCTAGATAAGTGGTGACCATCTAATATATATATTATAATAATTGTCTGTCTGGTCCCCTTTTTCTTAGGAACAACCACGGTGAGCTTGCTGAAATTTTTCATGTACCTTTATTATGACGAGGTGTAGCAAAGTAAGTATCATGGTATTTGTTCAATGCACAGTTAGGGATTAATATGGATATATATATATGACTACTTCATTTAATCACATAAATTAATATACGAAAGTATAAATTTATGTGTAAACTTTAAGTATTTACTTCAATAGTGCTCAATACGTAGGTAGAGCTAGGTAGTAAGTTATAAAATATATATGGCAATTAAGCTACACATGATGAATCCTAGCGTGGATGAAACGTGGAATATTCTGTGTAGCTTAATTGCCATATATATTTTGTAACTTACTACTATATATATTTCCACAGCCAAACAATGTCGCTCTCGTCGATACAACGTATAAGGTTCCGACCACCCACATTTTTAAATTCATTTATGTTTTTGCCTCTGATGACTTTTCAATCCAGCAAGAGACCTGCAAACAAGGTTGCATATAGAATATGAGTATAGATTGACGGCTATATATATATATATATATATATATATATATATATATATATATATATATATATATATATATATATATATATATATATAAAATAATGAGCACAAATTTCATGATATTCAAATCATCAAGTTGGGATAAAGTACTTATTCTAAGTTAATGGGATATAAATTTTTCCATTTCTAACAGGCTAAAAAGTCTAATATATATATATATATATATATGGAAAAATATGCTTTTTGAATTATATTTCACTCATTATTTGTAGCAATCCTTTTATTTATGAAGCTTGATGTATGTTTAACTACAGCCCATGTACAAATAGATGACAAAACAGCTATATTCCAAATTTCAAAATGTTATTCATCTTACCATTTATTTATTTCAACATGTCCACTTTTTTACAGCACTTTTTAACTTTAAAAAGAAAAGGAAAATGAATTAGGCATGAAAACAATCCGAAGGATAATTGCATCGTGTGTTATGATTAAAGTTAAACAGTTCCGATCTTTCTGATGAGTCAGTGCGGAAAATATTCAACATTGACATTGTTTCTGCGCTATGAAACAGGCGCTATAAAAAAAAAAAAAAAGTGGGCATTTTGACATATTGAAAAAAATAAATGGTAAAATGAATAACATCTTGGAATTTGGAATATAGCTATTTTGTCACGTGTATATATATATGTGTGTGTATATCTATATATCTATAAAAGTGAAAGTGTCTGTCTGTGTGTGTGTGTGTGTGTGTGTGTGTGTGTACATTTCCCTACGCAATAACTGTCAATTTTTAGCCTACAGACTCGAAATTTGATATACTGGGTACTGAGATTTGGGAAAATCGATGTGAATGCTTTTCGGGCAGAAATTTTCCGATTAAGGGGTCAAAGTTCAAAGATTTAACTTTTGAGAACTCTACCAAACTCCTCCTACAATTTTGGGTCTAAACACTTGAAATTTTAGATATAGATTCCTTGGACCTGGATCTAACTTAATAACTTGATTTGAGCCCAAAACAATCAATTTTAGAGGGTCATAATAGGGGTCAAAGTTAAAAAAATTGACCTTTTTTTTTTTTTTTTTTTTTTGCTCAGCATACACCTCAAAACACCCGGGCAACGCCGGGCCCCCATGCTAGTATATATATATATATATATATATATATATATATATATATATATATATATATATATATATATATATATATATATATAATCGTTCGACTGGTAGTAATCGTGACACCCTGCACTGAAGAATCCCGAAAGGATGAAACACTAGTGTCTGTAGGTATTTAATTATTATAGTAAAAAAATAATTATATATATATATATATATATATATATATATATATATATATACACGCATGCACACATTTACATACACACAAAGGCATACTGCCATAATCTGTTGATCGCCGTAGGTGGTAAACGTTCAAGTTACAATGATAGAAATTTAATTTTGTCTCTACACAATTAGTTCTCACAGCGAATACTCTTACCTCATAACTAAATCAACTTATTAACTTATTAAGATCGCATACACACAAACAGGATCCGTCACACACAAGCCAACATATTTAGAGACAGAGAACGTCTGTTTCAGAAAGCCCCAAGTGAAAATGTTGGCGTCAATTCACATCAAGACATTCGCGGTTGTTAGAAAAGAAAATTGGCTTCTGGGTGCAAGAAATCAGCGAAGCATTAATATAATAATGTGGAAGAGTAGCCATTGTTGCGTTAGGCATTCAAGTCAAAAGTCGAACATTGAATGTTTACAGGGGAGATAGGAATGAAATGCAACAGAAGAGGTAGAAGAAACAAAAAAGGTGAATGATGAAGGACAGGACTTGAAATTAAATAAAATAACTTCTAACACATAACAGTTGACAATATTTATTTATTTATTAATTATAAGCCCCTTCAACTAGGATTGGTCCTCTTCAAGAGTTATAATAAGCTATCACCTTAAGTGTAACGCAATGTTCTTGCGTCTGCAGCTGCACACTATTTTTCTGCATTTATCCACTTGCCTCGATATTATATATCGAATTCTTCGCCCTCTCCTCCCGTAATAATTGTTGGTGGCCTAACGATTGAATACCAAACTGCACAGTTAAAGGTGACTATAATTGGGTTCGAATCCTTCAACCGGCAGTAATTATCACTTCCTAGACTCATGATTGCATAAGAATGAAGTACTACTGTTTGTATGTAATATATATATATATATATATATATATATATATATATATATATATATATATATATATATATATTAGATGTACCTGGCGTTGCCCGGTATTAATTGTAACGTTAAATTCCTTTTAAAAACATGAAATAAAAAAAAAATGAAAAGAAACTGAGGAATGTGCATACGAATATTGTGTTTCTTTTTTAACAGTTCACTTCTTGTAAGTAAAAAAAAAAAATAAATATACTGAAGCAGAGATCAAGACCAAAACGTAAAGAGAGTGAGTCGAGTACGATAACCACCAGGCCAGCTTGACATGATCTTTAAAAAGTGTTTTCAAACCTACTTATCCATAACATAATGTGAACAATTCGGGCATGTGTAGATGTGAAACAGTTGATAAACAAATAAAAATCTGATGAACCAATTTTTACCTCTTAGCAGCCCTTTCTTCTGGATGAAAACTGATTAAAAAGTTTTCCACATGTCTGAATACTTTATATACAAAATTTCAAGTCTGAAGCTCAAAAATTAGTTGAGTACATAGATTTAGAAGCGTCCTCACTCGCGCACACACACACACACACATTCCCACTTACTCTAATTTAATAGCATTGTTAATTGTATTTTTCTGAAAAGCGGGTATATATGGATAAATTTTACATTTTTATTTTCAAAGTTTCTTCAAAAATTTTAATTATGTCATAATCTATCCAGTATGAAAGCTCTGTTTGATATAACCTACTAATCATTGAGCTTCTGCAATATTTAATATATCCTGAGAGTTTCATAAGAACTAATTTGTCATAAACTAAATTGTGTATTGGTAATGATATTGGAAATTCAGTATGCTTAATCTACCGACATTTGTTGAGCTTATGGACACCGTTTTTTTTTTTTTTTTTTTTTTTGCTTGCTTGCTTGCTTGCTTGCTTCAAAATGTTTTGGTATATATATTACTTGACAGGGATTGCAATGTGAACGCTTTTACTTTGATCAGTCGAAACAAACCTCAACTCAGCTCTAGATGAGCTACTCCTCTACTGAGAGAGTAACCACTTGCATGCAAACCCTGAAAAAACTCAAGTCTGCTCATTTCACATCAGGTCAACCTACTTCTCTAAATATCATGTCTGGAATACAAACTGAATATCGTACCAACTGTCTACCTTGGCGTGATCTTGGATCGAGTTCTCTTATATAAAGAACTCAACTTTGAGAACAACATCTTACCGAAATTGATTAACTCCAAATGGAGAGCCACAGCATATACATTCTGTGATGTATAAGGATCGTTCCAAAAGTAAAGCCTCCTATTTTTTTTAACTCAAAAAGTTGAAGAGCTGTAAAGATGGGAGTGATAAAATTAAAACGAACGACTTTTGCATACCAAAATTTATTTTCCTACATAGTCACCACCATTCTCAATGCACATTTGCTAGTAGTTCAGTAACGCATCTCTGCTTCTGACGCATGTTCATGACAGGGGTTGCTTTCTTAAGAGTCTCACATTGTCAATATCTCAGAGAGATGAAACTTTCAGATCATGAATGCACAAGTTCAGTCATCATAACAATGCCATTTTCAGTTCCCTCTTATTCATTTGGGCAGAATAAAAAAACGGAGGCATTACTTTTTGAGCACCACTCGTATGTGTGTGTGTGTATATATATATATATATATATATATATATATATATATATATATAGAGAGAGAGAGAGAGAGTGTTAGAATAATGATTTATCTATGAACTAGCCTGAGTGTCCGGCGTTGCCCAGGTGTTTGGAGGTGTGTGTTGAGAAAAAAAAAAAAAAAAAGTGGTATTAGGTAGGCAGGCTCAAACCTATGATGCAAAGGTGTAAAAGAAAGCAAAAGAAATCTGACTTCTTACCACTACTCCATGACGCGACCGGAAGCTTGAAATGTTAAAATTAGACAAAGTCAATCCAATCGATACGATGACTTGTAAAAATGGCTTACAAAAATCGACTCCTCCTTGTAGAAAACTGCCCAGTTGAGGGTGAAGAAATTAATGTTTTGGGCCAATTTTTCGATATTTGTCTTCCGAGATGTCGAGCTTGAAAATGATACAAATCTTGTGAAAATCCGTCATCTCTGTCAAAAGTTTTAGGCATACATGCATACATACATACATACATACATACATACATACATACATACATGATGGCAGCAAATTCGTTCTCGAATATTGGAATTACTTTATATAGCATTAAAAATTGAAACATGAAGACAGATCAGTGATGAGTCACATGAAAGTGGCTTTTAAGCCCTGCCAAACTCTGGCATTGGCACACATGGTGCAGACATGAGCGCCACTAGCAACACGTGCTTGATGGTCACTTCTATGAACATTCAAATGCCGTTTCAAACCGCCTGCTGTTTTGCACGTCCACCAGCAGTTGACGTAAGTGAGATCTGGCAACACAAGACTGTTTTGTGGCCCATTGTGCTGATACATACATACATACATACATACATACATACAGACAAGTGAGATTTATATTATAGATTATATAAAATATATACATTATAATGTACGAATTTATTAAAAATTAAAGGAGAGGGGGGGAAGGAAAAGAATAACGAATAAGAATATTTTTCTTCTCTGTCGTAACATTCATTTTACTATTGAAAAACTTGTATGTGACAGACTTATTTTTGACCAGATGAACCATTATTATTAATTATTACTAATTACCAGTAATCTATTTCTATCCAAGGTCATTTTTGGCTATGAATAATCCATTAAAACAAAGAGAAAAAGAAAATAATGAGGATGGAAAAGATTAAAATAAATAATTCAAATTCAAAAGTTGAGATAATCGGAAAATTCCTTTCATCCATTTCGATTAGTCACACTTCTAACACCCAGACTATCAACCTTTCAAATGAGACCCACCCTCAAATCCCACCCACAACCCAAACTATTTCTTTTTTTAATTTTTTGTTTAAATATTTTTGCAGGAATCTATGAAGTCTCTCTAATCACGCAACTTCTTCTGAAACACACACACATTTTATTTGTTTTTACATAAACACTTAGATATCGCTACACAATCATTAGCATGTTTCAGTCAACTAGTTATAGATAATTAGAGACTTCATCAGGCGATGTTGCTTTACCAAAAGTTCAGTCCTTGATTGAACTTTTGGAAAAGCACCATCACCTGATGAAGTCTAATTATCTATAGCTAGTTAACCAGAAACATACTCATCATTGTGTAGTGATATCTAAACGTTTATGCAAAAACAAGTAAAAAGTATATCTTGCTCTGCTTTGAATTGAGCACTTTTGTATAAACTTTGTTATAATTTATTCACTGAATATTCTTAACTTGGAATAACAATAATTATATATATATATATATATATATATATATATATATATACTGGCAAATTCCCGACCTTAACCATTGACCATAGCCTTGAAAAATGGTGTGCCTAATCTCTAGCTCTAGGTCGGAGACCATCATCACGTCAGGTTTGGTCATGATCACTCCAGTAGTATGTATTAGAGGAGAGTATATTTACATTGACTTTGACTTTTACCTTGGAAAATGATGTGCACCATCCCAAGGTGGGGGACCATCATCATGCCAGGTTTGGTCATGATTGGTCCAGTGATGTGGGCTGCAGGAGAGTTGTACACACAGACACACACGTCAGTCACGAGCTACTACTTTATATATAGATATATAAGATATATTGTTTTTTTTTTTAATTTAGTTTTTTACTAGCAAGGGTACCCGGCATTGGCCAAGTGGAGAGAGGTGGTATTCTTTTTAAAAATGCCCATGAGTAGCCGTGGGAGCACAAAAAAAAAAATATTAATAACCACAGTAGCCAGACTCAAACCTGCTAACACAAAAGGGAACAAGGAGGTGAAACATGCAAACACGTTAGCCGTCTGGCCCATGGCGATTTTATGACATCATGGGTCTTCGAAATAATCTTTTAAAGTATGTTGCGATTGCAAGGCGTGAATGATTTGCAAAAATTTTGACGCAAACACTGACCCCTCCTTGTAGAAAATGGCCTAATTGATGGTCAAAGAATTAATGTTTTTGGCCAATTTTTACACATTTGTTATCCAAGAGATCGAATTTTCTAACGATATTAATTTTGTCAGTATTCGTTACTTGTGTCGAAATTGTTGGCAGACATACAAACACACACACATACATACATACTAACACACATTTTGCCTTTTATATAATAGACTAGCAGAGGTGCATGGCGTTGCCCGGGTGTTTGGAGCTATAAAGAAGTTTTTTAAAAAATAAAGTTTTAGTAGGGAGGTAGGATCGAACCCGAAGCCTTGAGGCGTAGGTGAAAAAAAAAAAGCTTGACATCTTACCACAACGCTAAGAAGGCAGAGAAGTGAGAAAAGTTTTTAATTATTTAATTTCAACCAAAGTGAATGAGTTCACACAAGTGCATAAATTTAATGAGGTCAAACATCACGCCATAGAGGAATGAAATCCCGCATTTAACTTTGGCTGCAAGGCAGTTTTTTTTTGGTTTTGTTTCACCAAGATGTTAGGGGAAAACCAGCTCCCCATAAATGGGGAGTGTCCAAATGAATGATAATTGTTTGATATGACGGGTTTTCACCACATCGATCAAAGCTAGTTGCTTTCTGGGCGTCTCGACACGAGAACAGGACAATGCTTTCAATTTTCGATTAGTTTCGCTTTTATACCAAAAACGCAAACAAACACGCAAGGAAGCAGAAAAGTGGGAATTTTATAAAATATAAGTCGATCAAAATAAATGTAAACACAACGTCCCTTTGTAAATCGGAGACATTATAATTTAGTAAGTATATTCTGGGCAGGAGCTGCTAAAAACAACCTATTCTGCTTTGACAGAGTACAAAATAGGCTTCGTGGCTTAGTGGGGGATGCTGTTTTCTCTTCCCTGCAACCTCTCTCGCACAGGAGAGACGTTGCAAGCCTGTCTTTGTTTTATCGTTACTTCCACGGCAGGTGCTCGTTTGAGCTCCAATCTCTGGTCCCCCCCTCGCCGATCTTCCACGAAAAACACCAGTCTAGCTGAAACCACTGTCAAAAATTTTCCCCACTCTTTATCTGTGTCAAAACCAAAACGTAGATTCCATGAACAAAGCTTCTTTCTTAGAAGTGCACACCTGTGGAACTCTGTTCCGTCTGCCTGTTTCCCACCTGACTACAACTTGGATGTCTTCAAGTCCAACATAAACAAATTCCTGATGAACTGCCCCCTTAAGTAAGACACTTTATCAAATCTCAACATTAACGTACTGTACACGCAATAACCCTTATACCCGAGTTGCTTCCGGGCCTTGATAAGTGGTGACCAACTTGAATATATATATAGTTCTAAGAGATAGTAATTCCCCGGAGTATCCCCCCCCCAAAAAAAAACACCTTTGCTGGATATATGAAAAAATTGCACACACACAAACACACACATTTTGCCTTTATAGACTAGTGGGAGTACTCGGCGTTACCTGGGTGGAGAGAGGTGGTGTAGTAAGGCTCTTGAGCACCCACCACCAAAAAAAAAAAAAAAAAAAAAAAATAGGTGGAGAGAAGTGTGAAAAAACCCCCCACAAAAATGTAATCGTCGAGAAAAAGAAGTACATGAAAACCAGTTTAAGCGAACTTGAAAATAATTCAGTTTTTTTGTTTTAAAAAGAAAAAAAAATCAGATTACATAAACCTCGAAATTAAAAAAAAAATGTTATCTAACCCTGTTTAAATGTTAAAACTTAAAAAAAATAATAAATAAACACAACCGTTACGTGGATTCAAACATGAAAACTAAAAGCTTATGGCGCGACCTCGTTACCCACTGCCCACGACCGTGGCCTTCGTTAAGACGGTCTTGCCACGACGCTGTCAGCGAAAGAAAGTTTTTTTTTTTTTTATATTTAAACCAATTCAAGAAAGAATGCTTGACGCGCATGCGTACTTGTCAAAGTTGTTTAAAAATGGACGATTTTTTCCGGCCCTCCTTTGCTAGAAACGTTTATTTCTATGCAAAATAGTTGAGTGTTTTTTCTAATTCTCTCATATTTGAGTGAGACTCATTGGAATACAAGGCGTCAGGTTATTTTCATTTCTACAGAATAAACAGATCAGAGTATTAGAAGACATTAAAATAATAGAGTCAGAGTCAGAATTTGTTGGGATCCTCGGAGTCGGAATCAGAATTTGTTGGGATATTAGCAGTTGGCATCTATTTTTTTATGGAATTCTAGGAGTTGGGGTCAGAATTTTTTTTTGAATCCTAGGAGTTGGGGTCAGAATTTTTTTTTGAATCCTAGAAGTCGGGGGTCCGATTTTTTTGGAATTCTAGAAGCGAAATAAGAATTTTTGGAATCCTTGGAGTTGGGGTCAGAATTTTTATTGGAATCCTAGGAGTTGGGGTCAGAATTTTTACGGAATCCTAGGAATCAAAATCAGACTTTTTGAAATCCTAAGTGTTGAAGTCCAATTTTTTTTTTTTTTTTTTTTAATCCTAGGAGTCAGATCGTTATTGTTTTAGAATCCTAGAAGTTGGGGGTCCGATTTTTTTGGAATTCTAGAAGCGAAATCAGAATTTTTGGAATCCTTGGAGTTGGAGTCAGAATTTTTGAAATCCTATGAGTTAAAGTCAACCGTACACTTTCTGGCCTGCCATCGTTTTTAATTGTATTCATTCAAATTTTGACAAACGCATCGCTGATGAATATCAGCTGAAAGATAATCTAAGGAACGAACAAATCTATTCATTTAAATAAAAAGAAAATATCCTTAACTAATATTTAGTTCGTATTTGATTACATATCTGATATATACTTCTAGGTTTTACACACGCAGAAAAAAAGAAAAAATAGAATGTGGGTGTCTCCCTACACATGTATATTTGTTTAAAAGAACATTCTTAAAGAGAAAAGAAGGGTAACTGATAACCTAGTTATCTGCGGCTGGAATTGTGTGCAGATATTCTATTGTGATATCAAGTATCTCCTCTATTTTTCTCTTCACGCACCTGCTTCTACGACCCACTTTCGCCCCCTCCCCCGTTTCCATTAGGTAAATAGTCTTCATAACCCTGATTTTAACAAATTTTCTCTTCAGTGTCTTCTATCAGACCTTGTATGGAGTACTGTTGTCATATTCGTGTTAGTGAATCATTTTCCTATTTGAAGGTTCCTGATAAAGTTTAGAAACATAACTATAATTTGGTTGATCCCCTCCCCACGCTTTCTTCTTCTGTACACACCCTTTTTCAGACGTGATGTTGCTAGTCTCATTCTTTTCTATAAATACTATTATAACATGTATTCTTCAGAATTGTTTGATCTATTCCCTGCTTCCTTTGTTTCCGTTCACTTGACTCATTGGTTTAATGGTCTTTATTAAGCCAATGTGCAGGTACAATACAACTTACTATTTTAATAGAGAACTTTTTTTTTCTGCTGACTTTTCCTCCAACCTATTGCTTTCGTCTCTTCAAGACTAAGACCAATAGACACCTCCTTTCATTCTTTCTACCTCCTTACACTAAGTGGCTTCATCCCTTGTCTGGAGCGACTTCCAGAAAAGTAAAAAAAAAAAAATAGACCAGCACGTGTCAACCTTCAGAACTTCATGAACCACTAAATATATAAGTTTAGCTTTGGAGGACTACTAACATGAATTTAAAAAAATAATAATAATAAAAATAAATAAATAAATTAATAATTGGAAATCGTAGTCATTAAAATGACCCCATTTATTTATTTATCACTCCTTTTCATCTCAAGTAAGACATATTACAACTTGGAACGTAAGAGGCCACTATTTTGGATCACGTCTAACAGAGCACTGTGGGGGAGTTCAGCAGCAAGATGTCTGTTCACATTACAATTTAAACTTCTGCATGTTAGTACAGTCAGGAAAGCAGGAAACAGGAAGGGAATTCCGAAGTCTAGCAGTTCAAGAGAAGAAACTATTTGAGTAGAAGGTTTTCCAACATCTAAACATCTCAACAACGAAGAGGTAGAATTTTGCTGTTTGTCAGGTTAGTTGAGAGTATTGTGGAGGGGGGGATCACAAGTGTTATAAACTCACCAGAGCACATTCTATTAAAGTATTTGTAAAACAGAGACACAGGGATGCAACATTGCGGCGATGGGACAAAGGTTGGAGCTTGGCTGATAGTGTGTGACCTATTAGATTTGAGATTCTTTCTTGGATCCTGCCTAAGAGTGAGAGACTAGTGGTAGATATACCAGTCCGGATATGATCACAATACTTTATATATATATATATATATATATATATATATATATATATATATATATATATATATATTCAAGCACGTCTGACTGAACACGACAGAGTTTTTCTTTTTCAACATGCCAGCTGAAATAAAGATCGCTCGGTGAATTGAAAAGATATCCAACAAAATCGGAAAAAAAACTCTTGTGTTCAATCAGACGTGTTTGAATAATGACTTGCTGCCAAAATACACACACACACACACATATATACATATATATATATATATATATATATATATATATATATATATATATATATATATATCCCTTTTTGGTCTGATGAAGTGAGTCTCTTTAAATTGGGATTCCACTGAAACATGTACGCACATATGTAACTAATAATGTTTGTATGATAAACAGACCATATATCAGCTCTGTCCGCCATTGAGCATTCTTTAATAATCATGCGGGTTTCATTGGATTTAAATCTATGAAACCAATATATATATATATATACACACACACACACACACACACCATTTTGTGTATGCGTATATAACAAAATCACAAATGTAACAGCAAATATTAATTTATTATTAACTGCTTAAAAAATAATTATGCTAATTAGGCATTCCAATGATTGCCGTTGGATTTTCAATAAGATTCGATCAGTAATTAATATTGAATTTGCTAACACTAACAGAAATAATAACAAAGAAACAAGAAAACAAATAAACAAAATCTTTAGCAGTTAAAAAAAAATAAATAAATAAAAAAGATAAATAAAAAGTATGAAAAGGGCAAAAAAAAAAAAAGAAATCAGATGCAAGATCTGTAATGTTGATGTTCTATTGAGAGTAGGAATGTCAAGATGAAGATCAGAAAAAGGAGGCTGAGAAAGAAGAGTAAAAACGATAAGAGATGCGGATATTTATATTGATGGTTAGAATTGGGTGTGGATGAGAAAAAGGAGATTTAAGTCATTTAGGGAGAGGGATAAAAAAAGAGGAAGGTAAGGGGCAAAAGAAAGAAGTGGAGGAGAAAGAAAGGGAGAAAGCTAGAGAAAGAAAGTGAGAGAAAAAGAAAGAAAAAAAGAAAGAAAAGGGAGAGAGAGAGAATGAAAGGGAGGGAGAGAGAATGAAAGGGAGGGAGAGAGAATGAAAGGGAGGGAGAGAGAGAGAGAATGAAAGGGAGGGAGAGAGAGAGAGAGAATGAAAGGGAGGGAGAGAGAGAGAGAGAATGAAAGGGAGGGAGAGAGAGAGAGAATGAAAGGGAGGGAGAGAGAGAGAATGAAAGGGAGGGAGAGAGAGAGAATGAAAGGGAGGGAGAGAGAGATAGAATGAAAGGGAGGGAGAGAGAGATAGAATGAAAGGGAGGGAGAGAGAGATAGAATGAAAGGGAGGGAGAGAGAGAGAGAATGAAAGGGAGGGAGAGAGAGAGAGAATGAAAGGGAGGGAGAGAGAGAGAATGAAAGGGAGGGAGAGAGAGAGAATGAAAGGGAGGGAGAGAGAGAGAGAATGAAAGGGAGGGAGAGAGAGAGAGAATGGAAGGGAGGGAGAGAGAGAGAGAATGGAAGGGAGGGAGAGAGAGAGAGAATGGAAGGGAGGGAGAGAGAGAGAATGAAAGGGAGGGAGAGAGAGAATGAAAGGGAGGAAGAGAGAGAATGAAAGGGAGGGAGAGAGAGAATGAAAGGGAGGGAGAGAGAGAATGAAAGGGAGGGAGAGAGAGAATGAAAGGGAGGGAGAGAGAGAATGAAAGGGAGGGAGAGAGAGAATGAAAGGGAGGGAGAGAGAGAGAATGAAAGGGAGGGAGAGAGAGAGAATGAAAGGGAGGGAGAGAGAGAATGAAAGGGAGGGAGAGAGAGAGAATGAAAGGGAGGGAGAGAGAGAGAATGAAAGGGAGGGAGAGAGAGAGAATGAAAGGGAGGGAGAGAGAGAGAATGAAAGGGAGGGAGAGAGAGAGAATGAAAGGGAGGGAGAGAGAGAATGAAAGGGAGGGAGAGAGAGAGAATGAAAGGGAGGGAGAGAGAGAGAGAATGAAAGGGAGGGAGAGAGAGAGAGAGAGAGAATGAAAGGGAGGGAGAGAGAGAGAGAGAATGAAAGGGAGGGAGAGAGAGAGAGAATGAAAGGGAGGGAGAGAGAGAGAATGAAAGGGAGTGAAAGAGAGAATGAAAGGGAGTGAAAAAGAGAATGAAAGGGAGTGAAAAAGAGAATGAAAGGGAGTGAAAGAGAGAATGAAAGGGAGTGAAAGGGAGTGAAAGAGAGTGAAAGGGAGTGAAAGAGAGTGAAAGGGAGTGAAAGAGAGAGAGAAAGGGAGTGAAAGAGAGAGAGAAAGGGAGTGAAAGAGAGAGAGAAAGAAAAGGAGGGAGAGAAAGAAAAGGAGGGAGAGAAAGAAAAGGAGGGAGAGAAAGAAAAGGAGGGAGAGAAAGAAAAGGAGGGAGAGAGAGAAAAGGAGGGAGAGAGAGAATGGGAGAAAGAGAAAAAAGGGAGAGAGAAAGGAAAGAAAAAGAAAGAGAAGGGAAAGGAAAAAGAAAGGGAGATAAAAAAGAGAAAGGGAGAGAAAAAAGAGAAAGGGAGAGATGAGTGACAATGGGGGAGAGAGGAAAAAACAGCTGTCGAGTCAATTAGGTCAAAAAAAAAAAAAAAAAAAAGAGGGGGAGGGTCGAGCCCAATCAGTTTGAAAAGAAGGACAGAACTTGGAATTGGGCTGAATGTCAGAAACTGGATACACGAAGACGAAGTGGATGTCAAAAAATGATAAGGAAGCAAACAGTAAAAGTGCACCAACTAAAATAACATGGGAGGACATGTTTAGGGGAAGAAAATTCAATTTTAATAGAACGTCAAGAGTCGGTGTGCATGCGTGCGTGTGGGGAGGGTTGGAAATAAAATAAGCAAACAAGTACGCATTTAAATGGTGTGGCCAGAATTGATATAAAAAGCAAAAGAATTCAGGTATACAGGACAAACATACAAGAAACATGTAAAAACAGATGGAACAACTTGTTTATATATAAATCAGAATCAGTAAATCGTCCCATCACTAGTTTCTATAATAAATAAAAAAGACCTCCAAACAATTTTATCTTCATAAAAAAAAAAATAGAAAGTTGCACGGATCAAAAACTAGATAATTTAAATTATGCTTCCTTCCCTCTTTTTTGCATATTCACACAAAATGGGAGATAAAATTATTTTGACATTTAAAACAATAAAATCCAACAGAATGTCAGATATTCTATTAAATAGGAGAGTTTCATTGTGTGGGAAGAAAACTGAATTTAAAAAAAAAAAAAAAAAAAGAAGAATGGATAAAAGCAGTCAAATCATAAAACAAAGATGAAATATCGAAATCACTGAAAACAATAGAACAACTATTTTTATCTTTTCATATTTTAGCTGAAGCCTACATTCATACTGAATGAAAGATTATAACACACTAGTGTACATATGATGCTAATAATGATGGCAATAGCGTAGTACATATAATTCAATTAGAACCCACTATATATATATATATATATATATATATATATATATATATATATATATATATATATATATACTAGCAAAAGTATCCGTCGTTGACTGGATTCAAAAACAGCCTACAGAAAATGGACTCTGATTTATGAAAGTATGATAGCTTACGAAAAGGAAGGGTTGTAAAGAGATAGCTTCGAATTTAGGGGTATCAAAACCAAAGCAAAATATGATGAAAGTAAAAATAAAATAGATAAACCCCCATAATTTATTATACCATACCTGTTCACACTGAAACACTTATCACAACATTCTGTGGATCTATATCAAAAAAACCTTGTTAAACTTAAATATTTCCATTCTATGGAGGTCATGCACGAACTAACACTCCATAATTTTATTATACCATATTTCTTCAAACTGAAACATAATTATCAAAGTATACTTACGCAGATAGATATGAAAAGTCTTTATTAAAATGTGTGCCTATTTCCATTCTATGGAGGCCAGGCGCAAACGCAGACCCCACAATTTTATTATATCATCCCTATTTAAGTTAAAACATACTTATCAAAGTATTCTTATGTACATCTATATCAAAAACACTTGTAAACGTTTTTTTTCAATTTTTCAATTTTTTATTTCCATACTTTGTGGACTAGGCGCGAACACAGACCCCATAATTTTAATGAACCCCCGTTCTGCCAGATCAAAGATACCCATTCCTATGTTTCGATACATCTTCTATCATTATATGTAATCAGTTTTTTAAAATAGTCAACCATATAGGAGCCTATTCGTGACCAGATACACACAGACACTCAGCTTTATATTATATATATATATATATATATATATATATATATATATATATATATATATATAAGCAGAAATAAAGAGAAATAACTCTGAGAGTAGGGTTGTTTCCCTTGGCAAACAGGACGGACCAAGATGGCGGATTCACATCATTTACAATATCGTTCTTGTAAAGTTAACATTTTTTCTATTATTAGTAAATAGTTTTATGCTTATACAAAGTGATCTTGCTAATTCTCATAATCAGTAACAAATGACATCATTCTTGTAAACAACAATCTATCTATAAAAGTGAAAATGTGTGTGTGTGTCTGTCTGTCTGTGTGCACATTTTCCTACACAATAACTGTCAATTTTAGTCTACAGACTCGAGATTTGACATAAGGGTTATTGAGACTTGGGAAAATCTTTTTGATCAGTTTTCGGCCAGAAATTTGGCTGGTAAGGGGTCAAAGTTCAATGATTTGACCTTTGAGAACTCTACCAAACTCCTCCGTCAATTTTGGGTCTAAACACTTGAAATTTTAGATATAGGTTCTTTGGATATGGATCAAACTTTATCATTTTATTTGAGCCCAAAACAAATGCTAAGGAGACAAAATTGGGGTCAACATTAAAAAAAATTTACCTCTGCAGTCTCTACCAAATTACTCAGCCAATTTTTGGTTTAAATATTTGAAATTTTACATACAGTGTATTCAGACATAGGGCAAGATTTTTGGCAGAAAATTTCGCTGATAAGGGGTCAAAGTTAAAAAGATTTTACATTTGCGGTCTCTAGCAAACTGCTAAGCAAATTCTGGGTCTAAACATTTGAAATTATACATAAAGGGTATTCAGACATGCAGCAAGCTTTTTAATCAGTTTTGGGGCGAAAATGGGGCTGCCAAGAAATCAAGGTTGAAAGAATTGATCTTTGCAGATTCTACAAAACTCCTCCACCATTTTGGGTCTAAACACTTGAAATTTTAGATGTAGGTTACTTGGAGATAGGTCAAACATTTTAACTTGATTTGAGCCCAAAACAATAAATGTTAAGGGAGTCAAAATTGGGGTCAAAGTTTTAAAAAATATGACTTCTGCGGTCCTTATCAACTTTTCTCTATGGTAGTTAAGGAAGCCTATTATATAGAAAGGCATTACCGTACATATGCACATGAAGTTATAAAAAAGAGTCCGAGCAATGCTATATATATATATATATATATATATATATATATATATATAGATATGCATTTGTGATGTTAGGTTGTATAAAAGTGTTACCTTTGGTCTAAATTGGACTTCCTTCTTAAATTGGATTTTTTCTATTATCGATTTTCGATACTTACCAGGTGCATTCCGATACAAAACCTACATAAGAACACTCCCAGACACATCAAATACCTTCATGTAAAATTTTTTTAAAAATTGGCTCAACCATTTCTAAGTCCATAGGGAATGAACTCACACACAAAGTTCTTATTATAGTAGATAGATAAGTATAAGAGGTTCAATGAAAGAAGAGTATATTCAAAAAGACATTTATTATTTTTTTTATTATTAAATGCTAGCAAGGAGACACAACGTTACCCAGGATTGAATGATGATAAACAAATGTTTCACACTCTCATATTTTTATTGTCATCAAAATAAGTGAAATCGACCATTTTTCAATCAAATCGATTGATTGCCTGCTCTAGTTGGGCACCCATCGCGGTGCACCAAGAGGAAGTTTCACATGCTTCCCGGCAATGATTTAGTTTACAATACATTGCACTGCAGAGAAACTACTGTTGATTATATATATATATATATATATATATATATATATATATCTGTACTTGTGATGTTAGGTTGTATAAAAGTGTTATCTTTGATCAAAATCAGACTTCCTTCTTAAATTGGATTTTTTTGATTATCGATTTTTAATAATTATCAGGTGCATTCTGATACAAAACTGACATGAAAACACTCCTAGACACGTCAAGTACAATTTCTAAAAAATTGGCCCAGCCGTTTCTAAGTCCATAGGGAACGAACTCACACACAAAGTCTCTATCATGACAGATCGATCGATAGATAGATAGATAGATAGATAGATAGATAGATAAGTACAGGAGGTTCAATGAAAGAGAAGTTCATATTCAAGAGAGAGACTACTAACATTTATTTTATTGTTTTTTTTTAAATTATTACAATCAAATCGATTAATTGTCTAATCTAGTTGGGGGACCCATCACGGTGCACCAGAGGAGGTTTCATATGCTCCCCGCCATGACTTAGTTCACAATACATTGTAGTCTACATTGCACTGTAGAGAAACTACTGTTGATTTTATAAAATTATTATTATATATATAATGGCTTCAATTTAAGTTTAAAATGCAAAAGTCAAGTAGCATGGTTTCATTGTGCTCTAAACAGAAACATTCATTTCGAACATGTTTCAGTCATATAAAAAAAATCTACTGTTGATTTTATATGCCTAGCCTTTCTGCTTGTGTGGTAATAAAACTTCTCAAATGCACTTGTGATGTTAGGCTGTGTAAGGGTGTCAACTGGTTAAAATCGCCTGTTCCTTCTTTCATCAGATTATTTCAATTATCGATACTTACCAAAGACATTCTGATACAAAATCTATCTAAGAACACTGCCAGGCACATAAAGCACCTTTGTGTGAAATTTCATAAAAATCGGCCCAGCCATTTTTGAGTCCATAGGAAACGAACTCACAGGCACACATGCAGACAAAGTTCCTTTTATGTAATAGTAGACATTTTCCCTACATGTTTTTGTTGACATTTTTAATATTAGCTGTTTACGTTTTATGTTTTTATATTATGCATGTTTCACGCATGTTTGCTTGTGTAGATCGCATTTTTGTTGTTTATAGATGTCCGGTACGAACAAAGACGCCACCATATTATTGTAAAAACCTCTCATTAAATAGTACTCAAGAAAAGTTGTTTTGTCTTGGTATATAAGCATTTGTTTTCATTTTCATCCCCTGGACAGACAAAGAGAGACATTAATAGTCATATTCGTTTTCTCAAATCACACCTTTTATGTTTTCTTTGGCAACTTACCTTGCTACCTAAACAGTTCATCATCTATTAATGTTTCAATGTTGTGACTATACCACCACTGTCTCCTGTTCTGCACACATCAGGAGACTGTTGGTATATTCCCATTGAAAGAATGGATGGGAATTGTTGGGTTAATATAGTCAGTGGCCAAGGGAAACACTTTTTGTTTCTTATTTAATAAAGATGTCAACACTTAATAAAAGTAAGGAAACAGGTCGATTCACATTCGTTGGCTTCATACAGGAAATACCTTCCTTTCCTTCGTATTAGAAAAGGAAGGGAAGGGGAGTTAATAAGGTGTTTATACTTAACGCTTCAGGCGCACCAATTCCAATTGTCTGATTGAATGGGCAGACAGTAGATGATGACATAATAATAACCTTTAATTCAGGATTTTTTTTTATTACTTCTTAAAATGAAAGAAGACAAACAGCATCTCATTAAAACATGGCTTCAGGACACACTTAGTTCTAACCCAACAACAGCACCAAATAATGAGAGCTTTGGGCAGAATGGCACTTATGCTAATTTAGTAGATTTCATTTCTTATTCGAAGAGAAGAATTAGTTAATTGTCCCAAAGGAATAAAGGCTAAATTGAATACACATACATTCAAACAAAATCATTTCACATTTTCTTATCCAAATTTATATGCAAATGTTACAGAAATATTTTATAGCAATGATTTAATGGCACATTTAATACAAATAGTAGTGACCACCTACATCCCCAGTTAGTGATGCCGCCCACCTACATCCCCAGTTAGTGATGCCGCCCACCTACATCCCCAGTTAGTGATGCCGCCCACCTACATCCCCAGTTAGTGATGCCGCCCACCTACATCCCCAGTTAGTGATGCCGCCCACCTACATCCCCAGTTAGTGATGCCGCCCACCTACATCCCCAGTTAGTGATGCCGCCCACCTACATCCCCAGTTAGTAATGCCGCCCACCTACATCCCCAGTTAGTGATGCCGCCCACCTACATCCCCAGTTAGTGATGCCGCCCACCTACATCCCCAGTTAGTGATGCCGCCCACCTACATCCCCAGTTAGTGATGCCGCCCACCTACATCCCCAGTTAGCGACGGCTCTCACCCACATCCCCAGTTAGCGACGGCTCTCACCTACATCCCCAGTTAGCGACGGCTCTCACCTACATCCCCAGTTAGCGACGGCTCTCACCTACATCCCCAGTTAGCGACGGCTCTCACCTACATCCCCAGTTAGCGACGGCTCTCACCTACATCCCCAGTTAGCGACGGCTCTCACCTACATCCCCAGTTAGCGACGGCTCTCACCTACATCCCCAGTTAGCGACGCCGCCCACCTACATCTCCAGTTAGCGACGCCGCCCACCTACATCTCCAGTTAGCGATGCCGCCCACCTACATCCCAGTAGCAACAGCGCCCACCTACATCCCCAGTTAGCGACGGCGCACACCTATATCCATAGTAGCGACGCCGCCCACTTGCATCCCCAGTAGCGACGCCGCCCACCTGCATCCCCAGTTAGCGACGCCGCCCACCTGCATCCCCAGTTAGCGACGCCGCCCACCTGCATCCCCAGTTAGCGACGCCGCCCACCTACATCCCCAGTTAGTGACGCCGCCCACCTACATCCCCAGTTAGCGATGCCGCCCACCTACATCCCCAGTTAGCGATGGTGCCCACTTATGCCATAGTTAGCAATCACATTTATTTCATTATAGAGTTTAATCATGTGGATAAATATTATTAGTCTTATAAATTAGTGGTTCTCAAATAGGGGTCACGGCATGAATGCCATGAGGTCGCCAACTGATTTTTAGCAGAATGCGAATATTATCTAAAACACAGTGAAAAGCATATTGATAAACTTTAATCAAAAGAATTTGGGGTAAAAAGAAAAAATGTCCAGTAATATCAGAAATGGCTATAAGGAATTTATTGCCATTCCCAACAACTTAGGTGAAGCAGCATTCTCCCAACTTCTCCTTAAAAACGAGTATTGAAATCAATCAAGCGTGGAAGACATCAGGTGTGTCACATCAACAACGGAGCCCAGGATAGAATTTCTAGCTAAAAACCTGCTATACCAGCCATCTCATCAAGGTCAGTTCATAAACATACTTTACATAACGATGTAAATTTGTGAGAAAAATTGATTTTGCTTCTGTAAAACATGATTGAGTTTTGCAAAAGGAAAGGAAAAATACAAAAGCAAAAAAGCAATAACATCAATGTTTGGTACATTTAAGTCAGGAAGCCAATATCTTCAGACAGCCTGATATGGTAGCACCAGACCACAAGAGTGAATCGATATTTTTTTTTTGTCAGGGGTAGTACAGACACACATCAGTTTTCATGTCTCATTTCTCAAAGCTTTGTAAAGTGAAAATTCCTATGAAAAGATCGAACGAATATATTCTCTGATTATTAAACCTCTCCTCATAAAAACCCCATTATCAGACTTAAAAACATTCCGCAAATAGATCTGTTTGATACTTTGCCATCATTTTTGACGTCAATCAGCCCACAGTGTTACGTCTCTTTATTTATCTTATATATATATATATATATATATATATATATATAAGTTTTTCTTGGCTCCATTCACAACGAAGAGCTATCGACCATCTAATTAATAGATCTAGAGAAACAAATATAATGTTTAATAGAATACTCTGTTTATATCGAGCCGTCATTTATCCTTGTTATCAACTTTCAGAAGAGTGTCACTTTAGAACTGATTTTTTTTTTTTTTTTTTATCTGTCCTTGCCAGGGAGTCCAACACAAAGATTTCTGTTCCAATATTTTTGATATACAGTGAGGGTAAATATTTATTTTCATAAAAATACAACATTTTTAAAGAAAAATTTGGCACAAGGATAAAAATGGCGGGGGGGGGGTCATACATCCTTCATCGATCATGATAAAAACAACATACCATGAGTAACCTACTTAAAACTCATGCTTGAAAATATGCAACGGGGGGGGGGGGTAAGAGGAGTAAAAACTTTATTTACACGATAAAATGCTATATACAATGTTAGTAAAAAGACCCCCCATTACGAAACTGTGGCAGATACGCTGATTTGCCAGTCAAAATGGTGATGCGGCCCGAACGCTTTATTACTAACACCTCTTACAAAAATTTCGAAAGGTAACCCGCATCTGTCAAATCAAGCAATCTGTCACCTATTTGGGGAGAGGAATGAGCGTAAAAAATGAAAAAAAAAAAAAAAAAAAAAAATAGGGCAAACTAAAACGGAGTCTAATGATTGTTATCACACACTAGCTAGGTTATAAACTTAAATGCCTAAAAAAAAGGTCCTTACTGTAGCTTTAATCGTGACCTGCTCTTGACTATAAATGTGTCAAAGCTGACGTTCATTACTGCATCCCAAAATTCTTTGCCTAAGGCACGTCCAAGTAGCAATCAAAATTTGCTCCATTCACTCAACAAACATGCACAACAGACACCCACCTTTCAGCAAAGTCAGACAAAGGAGTCTAACCCACTCGGACTTTAATATGAACTTTCAAATGATAACAGAGGATTCGTATAAGGTCGAGAGGAGTGAAATCCTCAGATCCGTAGACCACTTTGATGCGAGTGTTCCAAATCACACCTCATTATTATTAGCAAGGTCAAAAACATTTCTTTCCTAAATCTATCGGTTGTCGGTGCCGAATTGCTAAAAACATTGATGGGTACCAGAGTAAAAGACAATATGTTTAGTATCTGAACCATGAGACCTGTAACAAACTCAATCAGTGGCACAACGATACTACAATAAACGAAGGCGTGATATAAAGTCTCAACCACATCACCACACCGTTTACAAATAGGTGAAATAACCAAGTCAACAGAGAGTAGTCTCTTACCGACTCAGAGAGCATCGCAAATCACCAGCCAGACCAGAGATACCTCATCGTTAGTGAGACACCTCAATCCAGGCACCCAAGGCCAGATTGAGCGAAGCTGCTCGTTCTTTAAAGCGAGCTTTTCACTTATATCATCCCTAACGAATCCTTTTACTAACACCAGATATAATGCCTTTCAAGACAACAGCAGAGTCAGAGAGGCTTTCTTTTACTCTTAGAAGGAACTTCAATGCGCGACAGCACTCTCGATAGAAGGAACACTTGCTCAGAGCAACCTGTGTGTCTCCCCCTCGGACAAGTGCACACTTTTCAAAGCCGGAAAGACTTTAAGAGGTCACTGTCTCTCTTACCTTGTGTACACAGGTACAGCTGAAGCCTGTGCAGACGACTCTCCACATTTGGCATCCCCAGACTGCCCTCAGATATTGCAACACACCATAGGGTCCTTTCTAAGCCACAAAAATTGGAAAAGAGCCCACTGCAAATATAGCAGTGTATCTGATGGGAGAGGAAGAATGGAAAGTCGGTATATAAAGATTGGACAGATGTGCGATATGCACACCTCTGCTCTCCCCTTTAACGAAAGGTTTCTGCTGATCCATAGACTATCTGTGGATTGAACTGTTTTCAAAACCTCCGACCAATTTTTCTCCGGCTGAAAATCAGGATGGAACCAGATGCAGAGTATTTTGCAAGGCCCGTTGTTCCAGCATAACGGCCCCTGAAAGGAGACTCTCCTTCAGGTACTGATGTGCAAACCTGAAGACTTGTCACAGTTAATTTTGGCCCATTACCATTTCATACAATCTGATTTCCATGCTGACGACACTAATCTCAGCATTGATCGTTCGTATGATCACTGAAAGTTGGGAGATTCTACTTATAGATGCTGGCGATAGGAACTGACGAATCAAATTAAGTCATGTTCTGCTAGCAACCAATCAGAAACCAGAATTGCTCCATAAAAATATTGAATCTTTGAGCATTCTAGCACATGATGTTTTTGTGTCAACATGAGGAAGGATCTTTTGCTCTTTGCCTGCAAAAATATAAAGTCCAGGACCTGCACAGAACAGCTACCCACTGAAAATTCTTCATCTCCAGGACTTATATAGAATAGCTACTCATCAGAAACTTTTCTGAAATTTAAAATGGCTTTTCAATTCAAATTATCAAAGAAGAGTGTCACTTTAGAACTGATTTTTTTTAGTGCTCTATCTGTCCTTGCCATAGAGTTTAACACAAAGATTCCAACTTCAACAAGATACATCTGAAGAAGGCCAGTAGTTACACCAGCCGAAACGTTATGAGATGAGCAGAAGTCCAAATAATCTAAATAATACAGTATTCATGCAGTATAGTTAACAGAACAGAAATAGAAAACTAGCAAAACATACAACAAATAACTTTTTACCAAAGGCAAGAAAATTTTATTTTCTACGACCTGTATAATTTTAAAAGTGTAGAAACTAATTGTGAAATTTATTATCCCTGAATTTCTTACCATCATTTTTACATTCAATTTTCTTTTTAAATTCACATATTTATAATTAAGAATTAATATTATTTATTCGTGAAGTAATTATACATTCCATAGATTCATGATTAATTTCAATTTTAAAAAAAAATATCTTTAAACCTGAAATTAGTGACCATATCTACACAAAATCATTGTCACTTTTAATTATATATAAAAGTGACAATTAATTTTGTGTGAACATGGTCACTAATTTCAGGTTTTAAAAAGGCTTACTCTAAGACGGGGGAGTGTGGGACTTTATATTATTGGTTGGTTGTTGTGCATGTTATTTTACATTACATTTTTTACGTCAATTGACCCACAGTGTTAAATTTCTTTATATATATATATATATATATATATATATATATAAGGCAAAATGTGTTAGTGTGTGTGCACGTGCATGTGTATGTGTGTGTGTGTGTATATTTTGTGCATGTCCGGCAAAAGCTTTTTTTTTGGGGGGGGGGGGGTGCTCAGATGGGGAAACTGTTTCTTAGAACTTTTTTATATGCTACATAGATTATAATATCTCTGATTTACGAAACGAGGTCGTGTGTATCTTCAATTTGGGCGACTTCTACATGCTATTTTCGCAATATTCTTTGGTCTATGCATGCTTCTTTGGCTTTTTTGTATAAAAAAGCGAAATTGTGAAAGCAAATTTGTGTTATCGGCCTTACATGGTGAGACATCCAGAAAGCAATAAGGTTTGATCAATGTTGGGAGGCAAAACCTGTCATACCAGACAATTGCTATTCATTTGGACACTCCCCTTTTTAGAGGAGCTGTTTTCCCCAATATCTTGATGGGGGAAACAAACAAATGCGCAGAAACTGGCTTGCAGCGCCAAAGTTTAGTCGCATGATGCTTGACCTCATTAAATTCACGCACCTGTCATTTAACTTTTTAATCGTTAAATTAAAAAGCTTTTTATTCCTCTCCCGTCATAGCCAAGTAGGTAAGAAGTCAAGTTTTTTCCCCTTTCTTTTCCACCTTCACGTCAAGGCTTCGGGTTCGAGCCTACCTACCTACCAAAACTTTTTTTTTCTTTTACACCTCCAAAACACCTGGGAAATGCCAGGAATCCCCGCTAGTCTTTGTATAATATGTTGTGGAGACGTCTACTAATTAACATAGGCAGGTGAGTGAGATATATAAAGGTATTAATCATCAATACCGGGGGAGTCCGGCAACGACCGTCAAATAGGCATGACGCTTATGCTGCCTCCAGTAAGACATGCAACACACCACCTGCCGGAATATCTCCAACTGAAGTATATCTGAAGACATGTAAATATGTATATAACTTTTCTTCCTAATATATTATTGTATACCTTTACTTTCGTGTTCTTGTTAATTATTTGTGCAGACACAACATAAAAGAGAGCTTTTCTTGACTCCATCGAAGGACCACCGACCGTTTAAATATTAGATTTACTAGAAATAAATCTGCTCCCATATATAAAATTCATTATGTCTGTCTATTTTTTTTTTTTTTTCAAACTATCTCCTCCAAGATAAAATGTCACAAAGAAGCACAAGGCGGTTGAAATGGTTGCATATTTTATTTTTTATTTATTTTTTTTTTTTTTGTGGGCTGTTTTTTATGGGTCATTTTTATGGATTAAAATAGTTGCAAAGTTTTCAAAATTTAAAGAAATTACAACTTAGCAAGTGTATAACATAAGTATCATCTTAGCTATGGTGTCTCTTTGCGTATGTATCGACTGATTTGACACATTCTGGCACATAAAAGTATGTATATAATAATACGATAGCATGTGTGTTATTTTGTGTGTCACGCTTGCATCTTTTTTCTTCCGAGTGACTGTTGTTTAATTGTTATGACCTTCCATTTCTTGTAATAAATAATTTCACAAAAAATTCTTCATAAGTTTTGGTTTCGATTATAGTCGATGCATCCAAGTCATACGGATATATTATTTTATTTTTGAAATCACAAGTTTATAATATATAAGAATCGATAGAAAATTGACTATAAAAATATATACGAAATCTGCATGAATTAAATATCATATTTAAACATATTTTACTACTGGGCTATGCCTGGCATCCCTGCTAGCTTAGATAAATACTTTTGCAGTTTTAACAAAAGAGCTAATTGGCCTTTTGGTCAAGATCAAAGTGTAGTATCTGGTCTTCAGATGCTGCACTTCTATTTCTTGTTCTTTTTCAGTGGAGGATCAGTCCTTCACGACTGAGACAATTTTTTTTATTTTTGTAAACAACCCTGGTGTCTAACTCTGTCCCATGGGGAGGTATAGTAAATAGGTACAATAATATCAGGGCATCTCTATTTATGCTGAACATCCACAGAATGCCAATATCAATATATTCCATATGAATGAGTCCACCGTGGAATTTCCACAGGTCCCACTCGTATATTGTTAATTTACAACGCTTTCAAAATGCTTGCCCTGATGGAGCTGCGGTTAGTGTGAACGGCTATGAACAGTAGAATTGATGTCTCGATTCCCAGCAATTCTTATTTTATTTTATTTATTACCTTCCTGGTTTCATGTGTTATTATGTAATAATTTTACAAGAAGACAATATATGTATGCAAAAAAAAAAAAAAAAAAAAAAAAAATTAAGAGTAAATCGTAATTTTTCTGGAATAAATTCCAATTTCAGTCACAAAAATTCTTTCAATTTTGTGTTACGTAAAGTAACACGAGTAAAAATGTTTTTATACTTTTTCATCTTGTGCAAGACAACAATTTTTGTTTTTAAATAACCCATTCGAAAACCTGGATTGCAAACAATGAATACTGAAACGAACTTATGTCTGTCTATCTGTCTCCATTTTTTATTTCCAAATTTTGCTTTTGGTTTCGATTCTGGTTGATGGCAGCCAAGTCACAATATTTTTTTACTTTTGAAATCACAACTATCTATTGGGTACAATATCATATGAAATGATCGATAGAGAACTGACTATTATAATATATACGAAATCCGGATAAATTAAAATATCCTATTTATGTGTATTTTACGACCGGGCAACGCCGGGCGCTTCTCTGATAGTATTTAATAGAATGCAGATTTTTCATTGAGCCGTTATCTATCTTTGTTATTCTTGCTGATAATGAAACTTCACTGAAAGACGAAAAGTGTTAACCAGCAAGGGAGATAATATTGCTTGAAAAACAAAAATAAAAATAAAAATAAAATATAAATTCAAAAACAGCAGAAATCACAGAGTTATCTCCCTCCCATCCGGGAAGATACGACACAAGATCGCGAATGTGGGATTTGAAGAGCATTCTGGCTGACCCCAAAATTTCTGGGCAGCCTTGTTGGCATTCCCCATTATGGGTGCCTCAAGCGATTAGCAATAAACCAGCCCCTTTCTTAGAGGATGAGATAGTAAAAATGAGAGAGAGAGAAAACGGAGAGAGAGAGAGAGAGAGAGAGAAAACGGAGAGAGAGAGAGAGAGAGAGAAAACGGAGAGAGAGAGAGAGAGAAAACGGAGAGGGAGATAAAAAAACGGAGAGGGAGATAAAAAAAAAACGGAGAGAGAGAGAAAAAAGGAGAGAGAGAGAGAAAAAGAGGGAGAAAAGGAGAAATAAAAGCGAAAAGGAGAGAGAAAAGGAAAGAGAAAGAAAAGAGAAAAAAGAGAAAAGGAAGGAAAGAGAAAAGAAGAGAGAGTGATATATTCGAATTATTCAGTCGGGCAACGCCGGGTAGGGACAACAAGTAAAATATATAGCTAACCCTGATATGGCATATCAGGTCATATGAATATTAACTACCAACATTGGTAAAGGATATTTTTTTCGGTCATTTTTGACGAATGTGTAAACCCGTTATGGGATATTGCTTGAATATATATATATATATATATATATATTCAACAGCATCAAGGGCCACAGCGTTATCTCCCTCTCATAGAGGGAAGATACGACACAAGATCGAGAAAGTGGGATTTTAAAAGCCGACGTCCTAGAGGCGAAGCAGTAAGCACTCTGGCAATCGTGAACAACAGCAGCTAGGCATGAGAATCAGGATATAATATTAGAATTAGTACGCATACGCATATACAAAGAAAAGCGACTAAAATAATAAAAGAGTGATTAAGTATCACAACTACGAAAATAGGTTGAAATCCTTAAGTTTAACTACTTTACTATTGATAAAAACGGATAATATAATAACAGGTACTTGTACAGTTTAATCAAGACATTAAAAAAAAAAAATATGAAAATATCGAAAAAAAATGTTACGTATCCGTTCTGAAGATCTCCGAAAAAAAAAAAAAAAAAAGTTCACTTAATTTGATCGAGTATTTTTTTTTTTTTTTTTTTTTTTTTTTTACAGCGGAAAAACACGTTTTTATGACAGCGCGTTGAAGGTACCCATCTTTGAATTTTTTTAACGCGCCACGGGGAGATAACTCAGTTTAAAGCGCTGATACTCCCAATCTTTAATACTAGCTTTTCTTCCCAAAAATCAAACCTTTTGCTCGGTATCATAACAAATTGTTTTTTCGCTGTAAAAAAAAAAAAAAAAAAAAAAAAAAAACTCTTGATGAAATTAAGTGAACTTTTTTTTCGGAGAACTCCATTCCATAACGGATACGTACAATACAACCTTTTTTTCTCTTTCTCGATATTTTCATTTTTTAATGCCTTGATTAAACTGTGCAAGTAACGAATAATAGTTAATAAAAAAAAAACTTCAGAATCTTTAATTGGAATTCTAAATATGGAATACGATTTTTTTTTTAATATGGCTCTTCTTCGCATTGGCATCTGGAGAGACTCGATATTTACTCAAAACACGAAAATGAAACAAAATAGTGATAGAAATCCGCCCAATAAATATGGTGAGCGATTATTGAAATTTCAAAGATGACGGCGTCTCATGTCAGTCATTTTATTCTCGTTCTGACTTAACAACTCGGCACTACTTGTGTTTCAAACTTAAAAGAACGCTTTAAAAAAAAGTTAAAACACACAAAAACTTATCTAGATAGGTAGAAGAGTAACTTATCTTACCTTTCGTGACATTTGCTATGTATTTGTTTCTTTACAACTTTTCCCGTTTGTTGTGTATAGTAAAAGAGAAAAAAAATGCCCCCAAATAATTTTTTATATAAAGCCTAACAAATAAATAAATAAATAAATAAAAAATAATAAAATCATTGCTTACTAGTGAAAATAAAATTTTACAAATTAAACAGCATTTTATGATATTCACGCATCGAATGTTGTCAGGTGAATGATATAAGATAATACAGTATAAAAAAAAAAAAAAAAAAAAAAAACTAATGGTAAGAATTCTACAGTAAATCTAATATGTATGTTTAGAGAAGGAATGTTTAATTTCCATTTAGCCTAGTTCTAACCCAACCTACATAACCAAAGTCTGACTTCTGTACAAGAATTTGTCAATCGATGATGCATTATGACCCATCTGTTGTAGGACCTCCACCCCCATGGGAAATTTAATGGTGTTATTCATCACACAAAAAGAGTAAAACAAATAATAAAAAAAAGAAGAAAGAACAAAAAAAAAAGAACAAAAAAAGAAAAACAAAAACTAAAATAAAAAGGAAATAAAGAAATTAAATAAAAAGGAAACAACAAGAAAATAAAAAGAAACAATAAAAAAAAAATAGATCAAAGGAACCAAAATAAAAATCAAAAGAAACAAAGAAATCATAAAAAGGGGAAATTTTTCATTCAAAGATTACTTTTTTTTTTTTTTTTCAGGCAACAATATGCATTCCACAGCCCGAAGACTCCTAAACCCAGGAGAATATATGGAGTGGGGGCTAAGTGTGTGTGTGTGTGTGTGTGTGTGTGTGTGTGTGTGTGTGTGTGTGTGTGTTGGTTGAGAATTGCCAAAAATGGAGAGTCGAAGGAAGTAGCAACAATTGTGAGGGCGTGGGTTGGGGGATCAATAAAGATTAGAAATAAAGAGGAGTGTAGCGACAGTTTATTCATTTTTTCTTTCTTTTTTTAACTGATACATATATACATATATATATATATATATATATATATATATATATATATATATATATATATATATATATATATATATATATATATATGTATGTGCGTGTGTATGTAGGCGCGTAAAGATTCACTGATGCATCGCAATATTTTTCAGCATTCATCATTAATACAACAGTTTGACGATACAAACTATCTTTCTTTTTTTTTGTTTGTTTTAGACAACTTAAAAAATGCTGATACCTCGCTCTATAATAAAGACCAACGTGTACTTTTTTTTTCAATTATTATTTTTATATGGAAATCGCTCCAGAAAAGGCATGAAGGAGCTAAAAAGAGAGAAAATATGTTTAACGCAAAGACAAGAGACGCTTAGTGATCTTAATCTTGAAGCATAGAAAGATGTATTATAACGAGTTATTAAAACAGCGAATTGATGAAGACCACAAAACCAACCGAGCTGGAACAAAGGAAGCACAGAATAAATCAACATTCTGAAAAGCGCATGTCATAATAAGACTTATAGAAGACGTGTGTGTGTTTGTGCGTGTGTGTGTGTGTGAGAGTGAGTGAGTGAGTGAGTGAGTGAGAGAGAGAGAGAGAGAGAGAGAGAGAGAGAGAGAGATCAGTTCTATTAGCTACAATTAAACCCCATATTAACACACTGCCCGTCTCTATTGACACGGTGCTTTCTTCAAAAGGGACACTTGAGTGAATTCACTGGTAGATCTTACCGGTGTTCTCTGAACTCCATTCTTTGATTTGTTTCCATTTCGCGAGTTGCTGATGACCTGAATGGACTTTTAATATCCTTTTAAATGGTAAAAGGTCAATCTGCGTCAATGAAACCACGGCATGTCTCAGAAATATGTAACAGTTCTAAATGAATAATCTGTAATGATTTCTTTTTTAACACATCCTTACATCCTATATATATAACAGGCCGCCTAGTGTTGCCCGGTTGTAAAATGCGCTTAAATATGATATTTTAATCCATGCAGATTATATATTTATTATGCAATTCTCTACCTATATAAAAGCCAGGTTCGGATAACGATGGAGCACTGCTGCCACATCAGGGCAGGAGCTGCTAGAAGCAGCTTATTCTGTCTGGAGAGAGTTAAAAATAGACTTCGTAGCTTAGTAGGGGATGCCCTTTTCTCTTCCCTGCAACCTCTTTCCTACAGAAGAGACGTTGCGAGCCTGTCTCTGCTTTATCTTTATCTTCATGGCAAGTGTTCACCTGAACTTCAATTTATGGTCCCCCCCCTTCGCCAGTCTTTCACAAAAAACACTCGTCTAACCAAAACCACTATCAACAATTTTCTACAATCTTTATCTGTGCCTAAACATAAACATAGATTCCATGAACAAAGGTTCTTTCCTAGAACTGCACTCCTGTGGAATTCTCTTCCGTTTGCCTGCTTTACAGTTGACTACAATTTGATTGTCTTCAAGTCCAACGTAAACAAGTTCTTGATGAACCGCACCCCCCCAAGCAATCCAATTTACAAAATTCCCACTACTTATGTTTACAACGCTATAATCACAATGACTAATGTATACCCATTAACCCTTATCATCGAGTGATCTCCGGGCCTTGATAAGTGGTGATTCCTATGTAAAAAAAAAAAAAAAATTATTATAGAGACAATTCTTTATCGATTATTATATTGGACCTAATACAGGGTGACCCACAAGTCACTTTACAGTTAGAAAATGAAACGACTTTTTCTTTAATGACTGTATTTAATTAATTCTTTTTTTTTTTTTTTTACAGTTTAGAGCATGACTTAATTACAAAAGGTAATGTCTCTTAAGTAGCCTCTATTCTCGGCTTCGCAAAATCGAGTTCTTTCTAAGCTATTCTCCATAACAGTTCTTAACATCAGAGATTGTAGGGAAAGAATTTCTTGTCATATGTTTACCTTAAGTTCTTTGATGGTTCAAGGCTTATTTGCACACACTTTGTCTTTAAGAAATCCCCACAGCCAAAAGTCTGGTGCTGTCAAATCAGGCGATCGAGGAGGTCATTCAAAATCGGAATTTCAAGAGATTCTTCGATCCTGAAACATCACCATTAACAACTGCATTATGGCTCTAGCTGTATGTGTAGTTGTTCCATCTTGTTGCCACAAATACTCTGGCATGTTTGCTAACTGAGGTTGATCAAAATTCACTAGCATATCTCTATATCTCTTAACAGTTACAGTCACAGCATTTTCATTCACATCTTCAAAAAAGAAGGGTACAATAACACTTTCTGAGGTTACTCCACACCATACTGTGACTTTAGCTGGGTACATTAGACTCACATGAACTCGGCGTGGATTTTTGGTAGCTCAGAATCTGGTATTCCGCTTATTGACATACCCATTTAAATGGAAATAAGCTTCATCTCCCATGATCAACTTGTGAATAAACTCATTGTAATTTCTTGCAGTTCCCTGAAACATGACAGCGTAATTTAGTCGTTTCTGAAAGTTTGGTGGTTGTAAAGATTTCACT
>NC_136486.1:98195792-98413292 GCF_053919585.1 Euprymna scolopes | reverse complement strand
GTACAGTTTTTATATAAATAATTTGTATTTTAGTTATCATATTTGCGATCAAGCACTTCATTGATTTCTTTTCAGCGTATCCCAACACATACATATATATTACATACATACACACATATATATATATATATATATATATATATATATATATATATTACATACATACACACACACACACATATATATATATTACATACATACACACACATACCTACCTACTTACTTAACTTTAGAAATATAGAGCGACTAGCAGGCTGTTTAACGTTGCGTCATCGTAAAATACGCTTAAATATTATATTTTAATTAATACAGAATCTGAGGCATGTGCATACAAGTATTGTTTTTCCTAAACAGTTTACTTCTTGTAGGTAAAAAAAAAAAAACTACTCTAGCTGAGATCGAAACCAAAACCTAAAGACAGTGAGTCAAGTATGATAACCATTAGACCAACTTGACACAATTTTTATAATGTGTTTTCAAACCTACTCATTTTTAATATAAAGAAACCGTCATGTTTCATGGTTGCACATGCGCATTTGTGAGAAAGTTGACAAATCCGATGACTCCCAAGTACCAATTTTTCAATTTTTACCTCTTAAGAAGCCCCTTTTTTCTGGAAGAGAATTGATTAAAAAGTGTTTTTTACATGTCTGAATTCTTTATATACCAAATTTCAAGTCTGTAGATCAAAAACTTGTTGCGTATATAGGTTGAGAAGTGTTCTCACATACAAACACACATTCTCACTTTTATTCATGCTAAGAAACACTGAATTAGAATCACAGAACACAAAGAGTTATCTTCAGAGTTGAGGGTAAATGCAAAACGAAGAGTGTTCATAATAAAAATGGAAAACGAAATTTCGAGTTAGAATGATCATCTAAGTACTGGAGTGTTATTTAGAATAATGGCGTTAGTTTACTTAAATAATAAAACTAAATTATAATAAAACAAAATTGCTCTAAAGCAACTCTCTTAACAATATCAACTTCTGAAATTAAAAATCTTACAGTTTCCATACTTTAAAAGTCTGCAGGTCGGTATAGAATGTAATTCTATTGCATTTATTATTAAGTAATTTTTTTTTTTTTATGAGTTCTGGACTGTTAACTATTATGTATTTCAACACAAATTAGAACTATCCACTGCCCTCTCTTGAATTGCTTTCAGAGAAAGAGAAGAGGGAAGGGGAAAAGGAAGTGAGACAAGACAAGCCGAAACAGAGAGGAAACGAAAGAGAGAAAAACAGGAAAAATAAAGGGTGAGAGAGAAAAGATAAGGAGAGAGAGGGGGGGGGAGACGAAGAAAGAGATATAAAATTGAGCCAACACAGAAAACAGCCTCTTTCTATAATTTGGATTATTCAGAATACTCTTCTAATCTTGAGTATTAGTTGAACAACGTTTCAGCCGATGTAACCTCTGATCTTCTTGTCAATCTGGAATCCTTCTGTCAAACTCAGGAATCTGCATGAAATTTTGAAGGGAACCCTTTCTTTCATCATGGTTGAATGCTCTCGTTTCGTTAGCCATGACCAGGTAGAAGTGCTAAGTATTTATAATCGTATATAGAGTGTCATCTGCACTGAGAATTGAACCTATAACCCCTAGAAGAGTAATTTGCAACTAAATTTTACCAAGAACTTTATCGAGTATGCTTTTTCTGTATTAAAAAAAAAAAAGCTACGAATTCACATTCCTTCTTATTTAAATAAAGTCCACATCCGAAAATTAGGTTAAAACAACGATTTTCATGTTTACCACAATTTCTTTGTAGACCTGTAAGAAAGGTGATCTTCAGTGTATAAAGTTCCGATTTTAGAGCAGCAACGTAAAAAAGCCATTCATCGCCGCGTATTCTTATCAACACAGTTGATGCTCGTCGCAAAACTATTTCTCCTGATAACACAATTTCAAGAGAACACAAAAGGTTTTTCTCATGAAACTTTCTAATCTCCACAAATTCCTTAAAGATTGCTTTCAACGGAACTAAAATAAAAATCGCTAGTGTTCCCATTTCTATGCTTTAGTGACCCATCACCGATAATAACCAGAAATATCTCAGAATTATATCCACCTCACAAAAAATAATATATGAAGTAAACAAAGTTTGTTTCTCGAATCGCTGATTAATAACTTCCGTTCTACAAAATCAATATTTGATTTGGATTTGCCATTTTATTTTTCTGAATGTTGGTCCATGTTCTTAAGAAATAAAACATATTTCGGTTTAATTTCTTTCCAAATATAATTTATCCACGTTGAAAGACATAAAAAAAAATGGAAGCCATTTTAAATCAGGTGCAATTAATATAAATCTGTCGCTGGAAAAGAGGGAAAAGGCGGAGATTAAATTGACCGAAATGTTGTGAGAATAACACTCAAGATGTGAACAGTTATCCCAATAATCCAAAAAAATAATACTAAGGATAAATTGTAGTGGCGGCATGGACTGACACCACACCAAATAGTCGTGAAGAATCAAGAAAGATGGAAAGACCAAGGAGATAAAATACCAACAAGACCTCCACTGGATAATTGGAAAGAGGACTGGAACCTTGAGAAGGCTTGTTGTCACACAAATTTCAGTGAAGGCTAATGGTCTGAGTCAGCAAAAAGTCAATGGCAAATGGCTATTACGATAACGTAAATTCATTCGCGAAAGTTATTGAAAGAGGTGGAGAGTACTAGAAATCTGGGGAGACTTATTGTCACACATATTCTAGGGAACACTACCAGTTGCTGTTAGTGAGTAATCTCTGAGAATGACCTGTGCGAAAACTATTAGTGAGTACAAATAATAATAATAATAAACAATACTTAGTATAATATTTATTACAGAATTAAAATTAACTATTTCTTTATGCGTGAAACAGCCATGTTTTTTCTTCTTAGCACTAATTATTTTGCAGGATATACTTAGATTTCTGGTATACATTCAAATATCGATTATTCTTATATTATCTAATATTATTTATTCCAAATATAATTTTCTCTTCTGACATTACACACACACTCACTCACAAGCCACCCGGCATTGCCCGGTTATAAAATGTTTAAACATGACATTTTAATTCATGCAGATTTTGTATTTATTATTCTAGAGCCAATTCTCTATTGCTTATTATATTGTACCCAATATATATAATATGATTTCAAAAGATTTTTAAAAAATGACTTTGGTGCTATTAACTGGAAAACATTCAGTGCTCAAGTCTTAGTCCTTATTTAGCACTTTGGCCTTCGTCATAACTGTCGGAGCTATCACCAGATGGTTAAAAAAAAAGGACTAAAAATTAAGCTACTTTAAGCTAAAAATGTATATGTACACATGTTCAGAAGTTAGTTGATTTACGCCTGCCATGGTCAACTGTTTTTTATTTTGACCCCTTAGCAACTGTTTTTACAGGCCAAAATTCAAATTAAAAGTGTTTCCAAGGTCCAAATATCCCAATACCCCATATATAAAGCTTCAACTCTTTAGACCAAATATTCAGAGAGGAGTTTAGTAGAGATTTCTCGCACACACATACAGACAAGGTCACTTTTATATATATATACATAGATATATAAAAAAGAACATGTTCGCGTGCTAGAACGTTTTTATCCTAAATTCTATGCAATTATGCAGAATGTAGAAACTATGCATATGAAGAATTAAGCGCAATAGTTAAATGAAACCAATCATCTAATAATAAACCATAAAAATGAATAATTAATGAACGCTCGTTTTTTTAAAAGGAATATACAAATTAGGTAACCATCATGAAGTCGCTCCCATATCCATGAGTGAGTATCTTAAGTTTGTTTTAATGATTTTTAAATAGAAAAAAGTAGGCTTTTAAAACCAATGTTAGAACAAGAACACACGCACACATATATCTATATATAATCTGTAATAGAATATCAAAATGACATCAGTACTGTCAGTTTCAAACCCAAAAATCCAAACAAAGGTGACTTTTAGTTGACTGCTCTTCAGCCTCTGGTTATGTCTGTTTCTCCAGAAAGCGGCATCTCACTCACTATAATCTTGTCTAGCACATATATGAATGAATATTACTCATACTTTAAAATTTTAATTGACAATCGAGCACTCTGCTTGGGTGTTTCTCCTACAAACCTATGTATATATAATAGAAAAATCTTATTGAAAATTAATTCAAATTCTCCAAAAACTATTAAAAGCCTGTAAAGAAGATATACGGAATTTTTAATTATCTGACAAGGAGTACAGATAAACTGGAAAGACCTTATTCCGCGGAGTTGAGAAAAATGCAATTCTTCTCAGAGGAATGAGGCTTGCAAAATATACAATAAATTTTACAGATTAGTGCATTCAAAGAAACTGCAAAGATGAATAGAATTATATTTGCATAAAAAAGTTTTTAACAGTTTATGGAGTTTAATAACGATTATGAAAGCAGAAACGAGGAAAAAAGTTGAAGTATAAAAGGATATGGTAAAAATTCATATAATAAGGAGGTAAAATCCGGGAAGGACAGGTTAAATCCAATAAGATCGATTGAAAATCCAGGAAGAAGAATTACAAATATCCAGTGTAAGTTGATGCTTCAGGAAAATCCATCGGATCATGGAGAAGTAAAATTCAAGTTTTTAAAAATAAAATTGAAAAGATATAACAGAAAAAAGCAATATGGAGGGAGGAAATAGCAAAACCATTTCAGCGAATGGAAAAGGTGAAATGAAGACCCAAGGAATAGCAATAAAGATTGAACTTGAGAAAGAGGGAGTAAGAAAAAGAAATGAAAAAGTAGAAAAGAGAAGAGAAGGAAGAATAATAAGAAGCCAAAGAAAGAGGAAGGAAAGAAAAATAGACAAAGCGCAGAGAAAAGGAGATGAAACAGGAACTGTCAAGAATGAAACATCTTAACATACTAAAAGAAATAAACGGTAAGATGGACAACATCTTGAAATTTGGAATAAAGACTTTTTGCCATTTATTTGTATATGCTCTGTAGTTACATCGAGCTTCATAAATTAAAGGACTCGTATGAATAAAAGGTGAAATATAATTGATTGAATAAGCGTATTTTCCCAATAAACATATCTCTCTATATATATATATAGATATATATATATATATATTGCACCCTTGTGTAAAAGGAACTCAAGCTCTCCAGCGCTTGATAATATTTTCATTGAGAGTTCACTTAATTCAACAGGTGTCTGATGATAGAGTAGAGGCTAGAAGTGCTGACAGCTTGACAGTCTAGTTTCGATTTCAGTCTGAAGCACTTGCATGTGAAGGTGCATTGAAGAGCTGTGGCAGCAAGGCAGTGTCTGTGGATAACACATACACACATATATAACTATAATAAAGAACAACACATGCACACACATATATAACTATAATAAAAAACAACACACGCACACACATATATAACTATAATAACCAGAACACGCACACATATATAGCTATAATAAAGATTAACACACACACATAACTATAATAAAGAACAACACACACACAACTATAGTAAAGATCAAAACACGCACACACGCATATATAACTATAATAAAGAACAACACACGCACACACATATATAACTATAATAAACAGAACACGCACACACATATATAGCTATAATAAAGATTAACACACACACATAACTATAATAAAGAACAACACACACACAACTATAGTAAAGATCAACACGCGCACACACACATATATAACTATAATAAAGAGCAACACAAACACATTGTTCTTTATTATACAATGGAAGATTATCACTTTGTACAAATGCTTCCATATCGTTATGAGAGGCTTTATTTGTCAGCCGCGTTTCCGTTGAAATAGAATTTCCATCACTAAACGCGCGAATCATATGGACACATCTCATTTCAGATGCATCCAAACATCTCGATAATGGCCTTTGTCCATTGGTCAGTCTGTCGTCCTCAATTTTTTAATAGCATTTTTTTATCGGTCGATTACACTTACGTTTGAAATGTCATTTTCTTGCTAAATGCGCAGATTGAGCTGATCAGCTGTAAGAGTATCCGTTTTCGTTAAAGTTCAACGGAGATAGTTTCATCGCTCGAAGTAGATGCTGATAACACTTCACTCTAGTGATATCAGCGTTGCAGATTTTCAATGTCTACGTTGCGGATTTTGAGAAAAAGAAACTCCAGCATCTATTAATTAATTTCATTAGTTGTTAACAGTGTATATTGCAGTTACATAGGTAGCGCCAATGGTAATATATTGCTGGAAGAATCAGGGTCGTGGGATCAAACGGTATGAGGTCGGACTTCAACTCAAATATATCAAACTCAGACTTATAGAAAACCAAAATATTAGACTCCAAGATCTATCCACGAATTATTTATATTCTGATTTGTTAAAAACTTCACCGATGTTACTTTATTTCTAAATTCTGCTGAATTGAAATTGGAGGTGAAGAAAGTCATTCAATTTTCTTATGTAAATTATTGCAAAAATAATACAAGTCATAGAAAATGTCCAGTGATTGGGACCACATTATTTTATTGACTATAGCAATAAGTTCATTATTATTTTCATATTTTTTTTATCTAGTGGAATTCAGCATTAAGAATGTCATTGAAATCAAAGTATAAGCAGTGTCCTAATAGAGTTCCAATCTTTTTTTTACTACTATGATATTCTTCACCTTTAATCCTTATCGAGTGGCTTTTAGCCTTGATAAATAATGACTCGTTAAGTTGATCAGTTGAGTTGCAAACAAAATAAACTGAAAAGAACGTAAGTTGGAATGTTCTATTATGCTCGGGTGGGAAAGACCATTCTCTGAGTTTTTATTGGCTGTGTTGTTCATGAGTGAATAATCTATCAAGGAAATTTTTGCTTGAATTAAACAATATTTACATATCAACTATTGAAGCAATATCTACACATCAACTATTGAAGCAATATCTACACATCAACTATTGAAGCAATATCTACACATCAACTATTGAAGCAATATCTACACATCAACTATTGAAGCAATATCTACACATCAACTATTGAAGCAATATCTACACATCAACTATTGAAGCTCTCAATGTGTTGATAAGTGCTAATTTGATTTCATAGTTCTAAGATAAAATGGAAAATTTTTTTTTATCTCTACAGATAGTTAGAATATCGGAAATCTTTAAAATAAGGAAAGCCCAAAATCTGTAACATCTAGCAGTTGCAGTTAGGAATTTGGGGTATCTTAAGAGTTACAGTCGAAAATTTGGGGCATCATGTGATCTTCAACCAAGAATTTGAGGCATCACATGACCTGCAACCAAACATTTGAGGCAACCGACGACGAGTTGCAGTCACAATTTGGGGCAACCGACGACGAGTTGCAGTCACAATTTGGGGCAACCGACGACGAGTTGCAGTCACAATTTGGGGCAACCGACGACGAGTTGCACTCACAATTTGGGGCAACCGACGACGAGTTGCACTCACAATTTGGGGCAACCGACGACGAGTTGCACTCACAATTTGGGGCAACCGACGACGAGTTGCACTCACAATTTGGGGCAACCGAGGACGAGTTGCACTCACAATTTCGGGCAACCGACGACGAGTTTCACTTACAATTTCGAACAACCAAGAAGTCGCACTCACAATTTGGGGGCAACCAATGAGTTTCAGTTAAGAATTTGGGACATCCTAGAATGTACAATCACAATTTGGGTCATCATATTAGTAGCACTTTATGCCTTCCGACTCCACAATCCCGGCTATAACTATAGTAAGTAGATCATTCTTTATTCACATGATACTAAAAATACATTGTTGACAATACAAGTGCATTAAAGGACAATTAGTTTTGTTTTTCAATGAATTTAACAACTCTGTAGCACTCACCAAATCTGAAAAATTAAACTATTATTAAATCTTTTCATAAAATCCATTGTATCATGAGCTTTGTGATGAATTAGCTAGAAGAAACAGTAATAAAAAGCAAGAATAATTAATACCTAGGTTCAATAAAGATCAAATAAAACTATTTGTGTCTATTAATAGAACTAGGGTAAACTTTCTGTCAAAAATGACAGGAAAAAAACATGCTTCACTAATGTTTACATTCACTATTCATCTAGATATATTACTAAAATATTCATCTAGATATATTACTAAAATATTCATCTAGATATATTACTAAAATATTCATCTAGATAAATTACTAAAATATTCATCTAGATATATTACTAAAATATTCATCCTGATATATTACTAAAATATTCATCCTGATATATTACTAAAATATTCATCCTGATATATTACTAAAATATTCATCCTGATATATTACTCAAATATTTATCTAGATATATTACTAAAATATTTATCTAGATATATTACTAAAATATTCATCTAGATATATTACTAAAATATTCATCCTGATATATTACTAAAATATTCATCCTGATATATTACTCAAATATTTATCTAGATATATTACTAAAATATTTATCTAGATAAATTACTAAAATATTCATATAAAATTATAGTATTATACCACTAATTTAATTTTTCATACATAACTTATCATTCCTGATGACCTAAAAATAAAATTCACTGTTAACTTTTAAATTGTAGGGTGAAGGATTTTTTTATGAATTGCCATTGCTCCCAGGTCCGCTCTGACCCGGTTTGGTAGTACCTGTTAGGGTCCTAACTATATGGGTTAAATAAAAACTGACTTGAAAAGAAAAATATATCCTATTAAAATAATTTTCTTCAAAATCACTGGATTTGGCATTAAATAACCTAAAAAGGGTTGATATGCAGTAAAACAACCAACAAAATTTTGTACAAATTTTGAAAATCTACCACACTAACATGCAATGCAGGTTGCATTTAATTTAAATTAGGTAAAAAAAAAATTCACTAGAGAGATATTTATTAATATTTATTTCTCATACATAAACTTATCTTGTATCAAGTTTGTTATTGATAGCAATTAATCTGATAAGTCACTATCTGATTTTGACTAGCTTATTTTTCTCTGCACCCCCTCCCACAATACAAACGTATTCTTTTTAAAAAAATACATAGTTACGATTTGAAACTTCTTTTAAAGGGAAGGACATTTTTAACAAATCATATCCATACCTTCGGTTTCTTATGGTTGTTAAAAAAAAAAATTAAAAAAAAAAAATTTTTTAAATAAAATTCTACATTTCTTCAACTTTCACAAGTTTAAGATATTGTCATGGGGTAAGCTGAACTACCCATTTAAATTAAAAAAAAAATGAACTTAGAGGCAATAAATACAGTTACACACAAACTTTGTGGCAGCGATTAGTAACAGTTATGGCCTCCAAATCATGACGTATACTTCTGTAACATACTTTTAGTTAATACATTTTTTTGTTAATTATACCATGTTGTTTGCCTTGATTAATACAGACATGCAACAAGGCCACAACAGATATACATATACTCAAAAGAAAGTTTAAAGTATTTATTTTTATAGTATATTATTTATATATATATAACTCACTTGCTGTTTAAAACCTACTTCAAATCTTGTTTTCGAGAAATGCAAGTAGCCACCCCCCCCCACACACACACACAATAAGCTACCCCCCCCCCCCAAAAAAAATAATAATAAATCAAAAATAAATAAATAATAATTCAATTCAGTTCAAACAATAAAATTGCTTTCGGAGAACATTTTGACTGGTTCAGAATTATTTTTATATTTTTGATCTTGGAAAAGAGACAACTCTATTCGTTAATATAGAGTTACTTTCCTTTGTTTGCAAATAAATACCCTTTGATAGGGACAAAAAAAAATTACAAATAAAAATACTACCAAATAAAGCCATACTAAGAATAAGACCAGTAAACTGGTGATATTCAGCTGATACCCAGATAGAACTGCAATATGTCTGCAAATGTGTAGAAAAAACTTTGTATAAACTATGTTACATGTACATGTACTAGCATATGCCATGTTCTGGCTAGATTACCAAAGTTAACAATGAACCTGGACAGTACTAGATCTATGACCATTTGGGAATACTAAGCACTACAAGCATTGTGCTGGAATGTAGAAATTTTAAGGATAGTATCTGAAGGTGTGTTTAAAAACCACTGAGAAAGATGCATGCTCAGCCTTCATCAAGACATGTATCTCGGAGAAGGCAAACTCATATGTAAAATCCGAATCTACTGTTCACAGTAATCAATTGCACCGACTGAGATTAGCAGTTGTTCCAAAAAGTCTACACAAGTCTACACAAACCCTTCACTATTATAAACAATCATTTGTGTTGATTTCAGATAACTTAGTTGTTATGACAGACATCATTCGTCGAAAATCAACGGAAGAGTCCATTTATATGTACTAGAAGGATATCCGTCCCGAGATAGTAAAAATTAATTGCCATACATAAGAGTCTTGCACCACTTTTATGCCTCATTATTAAAATTAAAATCAAAATCAAGATACAATGCTTCTAAGGTTTCTGTTTAAAATCTTTATACCAATTTTGATTATATTATTTTGATCATAGAAAATATTTAAAATTTAAAGCTAAACATGTCTTCAGAAAAAATTGAAATTCTGGGTTTCTTTCTTAATTAGTGCCCAATGACTACGGATCCAAATCCATGCAGATCTGAAATATTAAAATTTTCAAATAGAAGATTGTACCGATATTGTGCCCCTTAAAAGCTGTTTCAAACACTAAAAGAAAAAAAAACAGAAAGAAAAAAAACTGATAAATTTGGGGAATATTATTTAATTGATGTCTAATATGGATAGTTCTGATTTAAAAAAAATAAACTATCAGAATTTTCACAAAATGCTTCTGCTCTCTTTGCATGAAACTAAATCAATAAAAACATAAACCATAATATTCACCCTTTTGCTGAGCAGAGGTGTTCCAAGTTTCATAATGATTGGTTAATTAGTTTAGAAGTGAATCTTGTATATAATATATATATATAATATATATATATATATTATATATATATATTATATACTACATATATATATATTATATACTATATATATATATATTATATATATTATATATATATATAGTGAATAAATGACAAAAAACTATATTTCAAAATTCATGATGCTAACCATCTTATAATTTATTCCTTTAATTCGGTTGACATTTACAATTCTTGACAGTCTCTGCTTCATAGCGCAAAACCAATAACTTAATTATTATCAATCAGTGAATCTATTATGCCCTTAACTCATCAGAAGAAATAGCAACAATCAATCTGTCAAAAGGAAATAAAGTGTGATTTGACATGATTAAAATCCAAAAATTGGAAGAGAAGCTGCAAATATCTTTAATATGGTTCCATTATGCCATTTAAAAAAAAAAAAAATTCATTAAAGAAAATGATGTCATGGAACCATATTAAAGGTATTTGCAGCTTCTCTTCTAATTTTTGGATTTTAATCATGTCAAATCACACTTTATTTCCTTTTGACAGATTGATTGTTGCTATTTCTTCTGATGAGTTAAGGGCATAATAGATTCACTGATTGATATAATAATTGAGTGATTGATTTTGCGATACGAAACAGATACTGTCAAGAATTGTAAATATCAACTGAATTAAAGGAATAAATTATAAGATGGTCAACATCATGAATTTTGAAATATAGTTTTTTTTGTCATTTATTCACTATATTGCTCTGTAATTACATTGAGCTTCTTAAATAAGGATTGGTATATATTAAAAGAAAATATATTTCTACAGAAATTATATATATATGTCTCTTTTTTTATTTGATTTTGCTTAAAACAAAATTTTCTGCAGCTGATAGTAATTATATAAAACTAAATATTTATTGATTTCAAACTATCAGTCAAACGAAAATCTACAGATTACCTTACCATACAAGTGTATTTTCACGTTTGAGAAAATATCTGCACACTTAATGTGTTTTTACAGTAATCGAAAAAAACAAAACAAAAAAGAACAACTTTATTATTAAATATTTAGAGATTTATAAAGAATCGGAATCGGTAATTGTATCGGAATCGAAAATTTAGTAAGGAATCAGTAATTGTATCGGAATCGAGAAAAATGTTGGAATCGTCCCATCACTAATATTAACCAAAATCAGTCTCCTCTTTCAAACATTGTATTTTTAATATAATTTAGAACAGATAATTTTTTTTTTTTTTTTTTTAAATATTTTAAAGTTCAAATTTACATTCACAAAGTTAAGCCTTCGTTTGGAATGCCAATACAATTAACTGTTCTTGTTTAAGACAGACAGTAAAAATTAAATTAAATAATATTCATTAGCAATAACACAAACTTTAAAACAAAACAAACAAAAAACTTTAACACATAAAAGATTTTGTTCATGTACTCACATGGCTGGCATTTTTTTTTTTTTTTTTTTTTCACTGAAATAGATTCGAAGGGGTTTAAAAGTTGGTAAGCGCACTTCCTGCCGACAGTTCTTCCTGTCTTCAACTGACAAGACCAAACTTGACTCTAACGAAAATGTGTTCTATTTAGTTCCTGCTTTAGGTTTGGCATAGGTGTGGCGTTGCTTCCTAGTGACTAAATGATGGGTAATACCGAATGTGGTTCAACTGGTATGCCATTAATTTGGTTACTAAACTTTACTACTTAAATTTCATCAAAAGTAGCTCCACAGCACATTTAAGTGTTCTTAATAATGACATCATTTTGTATCTATATAAAAACTAGCTCTCCCGACTCGGCGTTGTCCTGTGACGCCTTTACTTACAAAAGGTGTTGCTTTTCATTTTTTAAACTATTGTCTATTTTATTTATTTACTTATTTTTTTTGTTCCAATCAAAGGAAAGTAACTGAACAAATACAGAATTATGCCTCTTTTACACACACACACACACACACACACACACACACACACACACACACACACACACACACACACACACACACACGAGCGGCTATTTTGCTTTTAAACTTTCGTATACTTTTTTAGAAATATTTTCACTAATTAATACAAGTTATTCCCCTTTTTTAGGATAGCGGTCATTTATATTTTTTACACTGAGTTGGTTTATTTTTCAAAACATGACTTCTTTATTTCAATTAACTTCGTTACTAAACATTTGTTTTGAAAAATGTATCATTATTATATTTGGCTTAAATAGGCATCTTAAATGCTGGCATGTGTTGGGCGGCTTTCAGAAATTGACTTCCAAACTAAGCTATCTCTAGTTATGTTTTTATCTCTTTCAAGTCCATCCATATCGTTTCTTCCCGTGTTTTCTTTGGTCTTCCAGTAACAGTGCTGCTTCAACTGTTCCCTATCTACTAATCCAAGAACTCTCATACATTTTTTCCACGCGACCATAGCACCAAAGTCTCCTGTTTAAAACACATTTGTTCTTAATGTCCGGATTTAATCTTCCTGAGATGTAACCCTGTCTTTAAGAATCATTACACATTCAGCATATCATTCTCATATCATTTCATGCAACACATGTCCTCAACTCTCACTGGTCCGGTTTTACTTTTATACATCACATTTGTCACACATGCCTGATAAAAGGAGGTAGGTCGACATCCTTTTCAGGTTGATGGGTCAAAAGAAAGTGACATGTACAAAAACAAAACTTTGTGTTTCGGAGTCCTACTCCTCTTCAGCATAGTTTGACTGTTGTTGGGATTCGAACCCCGGACCTTATGTATTTCAGTCCAGCACCCTAACCCATTACGCTATGATGCCATAGACAATTTACTGTTTAGCTTTTTATCGTTTATCTGTTAAATAAATAAATAAAAAATATGTCCAAATAAAAAATGGGTAACTTTCTAAGAAGAACAAGGTGGAGACGTTCACCTTAATATCGTTTAAAAAATCAACAACAAAAACTACGTAAACAGATAAACGATAAAAAAAACAAAAAGTAAATTGTCTATGGCATCATAGCGTAATGGGTTAGGGCGCTGGACTAAAATACATAAGATCCGGGGTTCAAATCCCAACAACAGTCAAGCTACACTGAAGAGGAGTAGGACTCCGAAACACATGTGTCTGTAGATTACTGTTTTTAAAAATAATAAATACATCCAAATAAAAAATGGGCGACTTTCTAAGAAGAACACCGAATCTCCGAGGCGGAAATGTTAACCTTAATATTGTTTAAAAAATCAGCAACAAAAACTATGTATACATGTGTATGTGTGTGTGTGTGTGTGTGTGTGTGTGTGTGTGTGTGTATATATATATATACACACACACACACACACACACACACTAGTAGGAAAACTTGGTATTGTTGTCCATAACACCATCTTCTATTTATTTTCATCTTTTATATTTATAAATGTTCAATTTTTGGAGTAGAGTTCGATTCGATGAAAAGAAATGTAAGTACATTTGCTGAAATAATTTCTGGTACATTTACAGTTCTTAATCTTTTTGAAACACACATGGCATTTCCTGTGAATGAATACATTTCCTTATTATGGGTGTTTGACGCGAACACAGACCTCACGATATAATTGTTTGCCTTTGATCAAAATGAAATCATACTAGAATGGTTCCCAAACTTTTGTTTACATGGCAAGACACTATTGAGTTTTTAAATTTTCACAACACATCACAAAAATTAAGTATTTTCTACTGATGAAACCTTTTTGTGATAAAGTGATAAAAAACAAAGAAGCTTACATAGGGAGTATTTTTATTCACATAAATCACCATATCTTGTATATTTGATATAGAATAATAATGGTGAATGTCAGTAGGACAGCTGTGCCTGGCGATTTTTAACTACTGCTGCAAAATGTGAGCGAATATGAGAGAGAGACAAAGTCTTAACTCTTCTTCAAGATTTTAAAATCTTTTAGGCTTTTTTTTAATGTTGTTTAGGTAAGAAAATCCAAGTTCACATAGCTATGGTTGAGAATTGCAGATTTTGATGCCCTTTTTTTTTTTTTAGAGTTGTATACTGTTCTATAATAGAAATCCTAAAGTCGTCCAATAGCAATCGTGCGTACTTCAATTTGAGATTACGATCACCGGAAAGGTTTCCTAATTATTTAATTTCACATAACTCAAAAATCAGAAAGTTGATGACTGATAAATCTAGGAACGGATTACGCGAATTTAATCAAATTCTTCGATTCCGATTGAGGGGTAATATTCAATTTTATTTTCTAAACATGTCAAATGCTCAGTAATGCAGGTTTTGCGAACAACGAAAATATATACAGGGTGGGGCAGAGCAACTTGCTTATTTAATTAATAATTGATATTCCAAATAAGCAAGTTGCTCTGCCCCACCCTGAACTAATGAAAAGTTGAGAATTGCAGGAAGATTTTGATGGATTTTTTTTTTTTTTTTTTTACTTAGAGTTCATATTGAACTGCGTCATCATGATCAAATGTCTTTATTAAACGAAATGAAATTAAATGGCTTCTAGCAATTACATCTCTTCGCAGCACATCTTTAACCATTCCACTGCACATTAGTGTGCCACAGGAAAGTGGTTGGGAATCACTGTCATAGTATCTCGGATGATATAATTTCAGAATATATGATGACGCAGAATCTATCACTCAAATATATTTCTTTTTATGGATATTCTTCACACATGGGAATGCTGTAATATTATTTTTTACTTTTTTTTTTTTTTTTTATTAATTTTGGATTTATCACTGAAACATAAGCTACTATGATAGAAGCCAGATTTGTAAGGTATGGGATAAACATGGCTGGGAAGCTTAATAGCAAAATGTTTGTCAGGAAAACAGCAGGAAGAGAATACTAAATGTAAGCAATCCCGGGAGAAGAAACTATCACAGTGAAGATATTGCTGATTCGGCAATATTCTTGTTAAGGCCATTACAAGTGCAGTAAGTTCATTGGAGAACATTCCGTAGAAGCACTTGTAAAAACAAGTATAAGAATATAATACTGTGGCGATGTGACAGAGGCTGGGGGTTGGCAGATGGTGCGGGATCTATTAAACAAATGAGCATCCCATGATAATATAGTTCCCGTTTTAAAAAAAATTGTTTTGATACTTTTGCTCGTTCCAACAAGGTATATTACCACTGAAACATAAGATGCTACTGTGATAGAGGCCAGATTTATAAAGGGGTTGGGCGAATATGGCTGGGGAGTTGGGCAGCAAGATTTTTATCAGAGAAACGGAGATTAGTCAAAGAATTTCAAACAAGTCATTTAAATGACTTACGGAAAGCTTACGGAAAATCAACCGGCATCTTGGGTGGAATTTTGCTACTGGTTGCGGGAATTTTTTTGTTAAGGGGATATAGTATAGCTTTTTCCCCTCAAACAGTTAGACTCTGGAATTCCCTTCCTGCTACTTGCTTCCCTGATTGCACTGATATGCAGAAGTTCAAATGTAACGTAAACCAACACCTTGTTAATCTTTCTTAGGCATGGTACCAATTAGTAACCCCTTACGTCTTGCTTGATGTAAGGGCAAGTATTAAAAAAATTCAGTTCAGAGCACATTTCATATGAAGAACTTGTAAAACAAACACAAGGATGTAATACTGTGGCGATGTGGCAGGAGATGGCCTTTGGTAGATAGTGTGGAGGTTGATTAAGTAACAAATTTATCTTTTGCACCCTGTCAGAGAGAGAGAGAGAGAGAGAGAGAGAGAGAGAGAGAGAGAGAGAGAGAGAGAGAGAGAGAGAGAGAGAGAGAGAGAGAGAGATTCGCCTGTTAGAAATGTCAATTCAAAAACCTCCCGAAATGCTATACAATAAAGATTCCTCACACTTCCGAGAAAGGGAGGGGTTAGTCCCACGCATTCTCATGACCATAACTTTTGACCTGTGATCCCTTTGAGAGCTGAATCCGGTCTCGACTGTCTGAGTACTATGTCTGCATCGGGGTGGTGTGGAGAGTTTGTAATGCAACAAATTTCGAGATGTCCTACTGTCTCTTTTTATTGCTGTCGGCCTCTCCCTTTCCCCATCATCAATTATAAACATGCAATCGAGACACAACTCAATTAACAAGTGCGTTGCGATGATGTAAGCTGTAAAATGAATCACCAAATTCATCAAAATAAACGAGGACATTATCTCCGCAATAAAAGACAAGTGCTGCAGAGGAGAAGAAAAAAAAATGTATAATAGTTTGTAGGTTTTATAACAAACCGGAAGTATTGCGTTTTTGTTTCATTTATTATTGAAACTAATATGATCTTGAAAATTCCATAGTTGATTAGATAATCATATTTATTTTTATCTGTGTGGGAGTTTGTTCACTATAGACTGGGCCGATTTTTATGAAATTTCACACAAATGTACTTTATGTATCTGGCAGCGTTCTTAGAGAGGTTTTGTATCAGAATATATTCGATAAGTATCGATAATAAAAAAAAAAAATCATATGAAAGGAACAGAAAATTCTGAACAAAATTAACACCTTACACAGTCAAACATAACACGTGCATTTGAGAAGTTTTATTACCACACAAGCAGAAAGGCCTCGCATATAAAATCAACAGTAAGTTTTGTTTTATATGACAGGGGCGCATTCAAAATTAATGTCTTCGTTTAGAGCACAACTGAATCATGTACTTGACTTTTGCATTATAAACTTTAATTCAAGCCATTATATACAAAAATCATTTTATAAAATCAATAGTGGGTTCTCTACAGTGCAATGTAGATTACAATGTATTGTGAACTAAGTTACTGCAGGGAGGCATGTGAAGCTTACTCTCGGTACACTGCAATGAATCGCCAACTAGAGCAGACAATCAATTGATTTGATTGAAAGATGGGCAATTTCACGAATTTCGATGACAATAAAAATATGGGAGTGTAAAATCATTCGTTGATCATCATTCAATCCCGGGCAGCGTCGGGTCCCCCTGCTAGTATAGATAAGTCGGGTTTATATTTATACTAGCAGACCAACTAACATTTCACCAGTCATAAAATATGCTTAAATATGCTATTGACTTCGCTCACACAAGATGACTTCTTTGAAGCTTTTTAAAAGTTGTTGGAACGGTACAAAAAAGTACATTGCAGCCGGAGGAGATTACTTTGAAGAAGACTAGAGTTTCATGTGCGTACTATCAATAAAAGTGCCCATACGAAAAAAGTCTGGGAACTTGTTGAAGGTACCTCGGATAAAGTTAGGTCTATATTTATATATCTCTAAAGTTTCTCAGCAACAATATAGACTTAAGCAATCCCATTCTACTGTAGATATCCTAACAGTAATCTCTAAATGCATATACCATACGTTAGACAAAGGGGGTAGGTCGATAGTGCTTTGACGTATCCAAAGCCTCTGACAAGGTATGGTATGAAGGTCTTCTTATGAAAATTAATTTGTACGTTATTACGTGACGAATATTTAATATGATCAGATCCTTCTTAAATAACTGAAAAATCTCAGTGGCTGTACATCTTAATATCGCATTAATACAGGTGTGCACAAGGGGGTCGATCCTTGGAACTTTATTATTCCTGATTTTCATGAACGACTTCCCGACGCAATTGTGTCCGAGATGTATATATTGGCAGATGACATCATGTGGGCAAATCAAATGCATATATAGGGTGAGTCACGGGAAACGGATGTTTTTTTAAGAACGCTCCTTGCTCTCCATGATTAAGAGATAGGGAGTGAGGACGGTAGTCTTTAAACCTGCTTAAGATGCTGTTATTTGTTTATCTTTTTCATTAAATTTTGTTATTGATCTTGAATTGCTTTTCTTTTAGTTCACTGCTCTTATGCTACCGTGTTGTAAATGTTTTTATGTACATTAAAAAAAATTTTGTTGAAATATTCGCAGAGTTTTGTTTTCCTTAAAAACATCCGTTCCCCGTGACTCGCATTGTATATCCAAATCAATTGATGACTCCTTAGAAAATGACCACCAATTAGTAGCGAAATACAGCCAAAAATGAATAGTTATATTTAATGCTACTAAGCAGAAACTACTTTCTTTTAACAATTATAAGAAATCTTTCCAACCACCGATTGCCATGGCTGATTGCACACATCCCAAGAGTCCAACATTCAAACTCCTTGGCCTAACCTTCACAGGTAACATGAATAATAATAAAAAAATAATACATAGAAGATAGTGTCAAATCAAAGAAGGTGGGCTCCCTTTGTTAGGTTAAAAAATCCTCACACCTGTCAGTATTCTATACGTCTACAAAGCCATCATTCGTCCATACATAGAGTATTGTTACCACATCTGGCTGGGCCACCAATTCTCTTACACAGAGCCCCCACCCCCCAAAAATTGGTTCCATACTGTCTGCCAAGCACCAGCTTCATTGCAACAATCTTGTATCCCTGTGTTTGTTTTACTAGTACTTCAAAGGAATGTGCTCTGACGAACTTGCTGCACCAGTGCCCTACTAAACATAAACAAGCTTAACCAACCCGACAAGAAGCAAAATCCCACATCTTCACTGTAGAGGTTCTCCGATACCTGAAAATGTTAACATTTCCTGCCGGTTTCCCCAACTGCACTAACATGCACAAATTTAGAAGTAATATGAACAAGCATCACACTGCACAACTCCCCACTTAGAATGCCCCTATAAATCTGGCCCATAATGTCTCAGTAGCAATCTGCCTTGTTTGTAATGAACACACATAAACAAAAATAATGTATATTAGTGATTAGTGCTGTAGACAAAAAGAGAGCAAGGATCACAGGATTGACTTTGCTGTATCGTGAGAAACGAAAGTCGATTATATGTAGATGGATATGACGTCACAAACTATAGAGATAAACTGTTGATGGCTTTGTGACTAGTTTCTAAAATTTGTTTTTTTTTTCAAATAATTTGAAATGTTGTATCCTTCTCGACCAAGGCAATGTTTTATTTTTTTTTTTTTATCTCAATGTAGAGTATCTCTTTTGAGAGAACTGACCCCCTACCCTTATAAAAAATCGACCTTGTGTCTAACGTTGTCATCGTAAGCAAAATAAATAGGAACAGAGTGATGAACACGAGTGTAAGTTTGTCAGTGGAGAACAAAAAAAAAACAAAAAAAAAACGAATTTTGAAATTAACATGCATGCGGACACATTTGATAAAACCGTTTCTTTTTTGTTCGTTCTTTTCTCTGTGTGGACAGCTATGAAAATGTAGGTTAGCTTGTCATCTTGGCCTGTAGAAATTACAGTGCACATACATAAAATACAGAAAGAATATTTTTTTTTAGATAAATATGTCAGCATATGAACATAAAATAGCTATTTACAATCCTTAAACAAATTTATACTATTTGTCGTACTTATTTATATACGTTTTTTCAAAAGCTAAATCATCATCAAGTGGCTGTCTGTCTAGGTAAGAACGTCAGATTTGACAATTGTGTGAAGAAAGAGAGAAGAGCGGAAGTAGTAATCACGTGAGGAATGACGTCATCAGTAAAGATTTTGTCATGTAAAAACTGAGTCAAACACAACTTATGAAATCTGGCTTAATACGAAAAGTTAAAATAAATTAAGGTTGTCCACGTGCCATGACAAAGACTGAAATAAAATAATTTGTCCGTATTTGTTACCATCATATTCTGTTTAATATCCGTTTTAGATGTTGGCATGTGGTGGACGGCTTTTAGAAATTAACTTCCAAACAAGTTTATCTCTGGACAGATCTTTATTTATCCATCTTTCTCTCAGATTCTTTCTTATCACTTCCTCCCATGTTTTCCAGGGTCTTCCCTTGTGGGCTGATTCTGCTACCTCAACTGTTCTACATCTATGTACTCGTCCATTCTTTCAATGTGACCATACCAGCGAAGTCTACTCTTTTGCACACATCTTCCTATATCACCCAGATTTAATCTTTTTTCTGAGATTGGATCTAAGTCTCTTTCTAAGACTCACATTACACATCCATCGCATCATTCTCATATCGTCTCTCTCCATACAACGCATATCCTCAACTCTTACTGGACCGGACTCACTTTCAGGCATCATTTTTTTTGTACACATTTGATAGACTTCTCTTTAATCGACAGTGGTAATGCTCTGCTAGTTAGTAATAACTAAAGTTAGGACAACAGCATATTCTTTTCATTGTTTTGACTCTCAAGTGTGTATCCATTGATATCTTATATGCTTTTATATAGAGTAATGTGGTTCTCGGTTGATTAACTGTGTCTGTGTCAGGTATATACTCGAGAGTCAAAACAATAGAAATAATATGCTGGTGTCATAACTCTAGTAAAAACAGAAGTTACTCTCTGAACTTACTCCATCCACTCCTTGCAATCGCACTAGCACTTTCCTGTGTACTAATGGTACCATTAAGGTAACAAAACTTCTGAACAACATCAATAGCGTCACCAAAATTCAAATATGCTTCAATTAAACAAAATAGTCTAACTCCTAATAAGTGTTATTTAATTATTGGAATTCTTTTTTTGAGATGAGAAATTCTGCATATTTTATTTATTTATTTGCAGACTATCATCCTCATCTTTTATAGTTGTTTTTAACGACGTTTAACGTGTTCACGGTTAACAACCTGACGAAGGCCAGAGGAGCAGTTGACCGAAACGTCGTTAAAAACAACAACTATAAAAGATGAGGATAATAGTCGCAAATAAATATCTTAATAAATGGTTAAAATTAAAAAAAAAAAAAAAAAAAGTTTAGAATCGGAGAACTCATAAAGATTAAATATCCTGTACAGTTAAAAAAAAAAAAATCACAGTGACCAAAGAATCTGGAATTTGAAAAGCTTAAGAATTGGAGTACAAGATGATTTATGACTGGAATAATCCATTTTCTTGTAGAAATTTAATTCAACCATATTTTAAAATTACTCTGGCTAGTCACCCAGCTGAATTAATTGCACACAAGAAGTTTGGTTTGGTTATTTTGTTTGGCGGCATGTCAACCATTTTCAGGTTATTTAATGCCAAATACAATTATTTTGGTAAAAGTTTCTATGCTTTAAGTTCTTTATATATTCAAATATTTATTCATGATGTTTGATTTAGTTGGGTTGTTCTGTTTATTTTAGTAAAATTGTGGTGTTTATTTTGACTTTGCAGAACATGATTGAGTTTTGCAAATAAAAAGAGAAAACAAACAAGAACATCAATGTTTGGTGCATTTGAGCCCAGGAAGTCTGATTTGGTAATACCAGAACACAGAGTTTTTAAAAAGTGCATGTAATATATATCTATAATATAAAGCTGAACGTCTGTGTGTGTGTGTGTCTGGTCATGAATAGGCTCCTATATGGTTGACTATTATAGAAAACTGATTACATATAATGATAGAAGATGTATCAAGACACAGGAATGGGTATGTTTGATCTGGCATAATGATGATTCATTAAAATTGTGGGGGGTCTGCGTACACGCCTGGTCCACAAAGTAGGGAAATAAAAAATTTAAAAATTAAAAAAAAAAAAACAACGTTTTTTGATATAGATGTACATAATAATACTTTGATAAGTATGTTTTAAATTAAATAGGGATGGTATAATAAAATTGTGGGGTCTGCGTTCACACCTGGCCTCCAAAGAATGGAAAGAGGTACAAACTTTAATAAAGACTTTTTATATCTATCTGCATAAGTATACTTTGATAATTATGTTTCAGTTTGAAGAAATATGGTATAATGAAATTATGGAGTGTTCTTCGCGCCTCACCTCCATAAAATGGAAATATGTCACAAAGTTTAACAAGGTTTTTTAATATAGATCCACAGAATATTGTGCTAAGTGTTTCAGTGTGAACAGGTATGGTATAATAAATTATGGGGTTTATCTATTTTATTTTTACTTTCATCATATTTTGCTTTGGTTTTGATACCCCCAAATTTGAAGCTATCTCTTTACAACCCCCTCCTTTTCATAACCTATCATACTTTCATCAATCACAGTCCATTTTCTGTAGGCTGTTTTTGAACCCAGTCAACGACGGGTACTTTTGTTAGTATATATATATATATATATATATATATACACACACACACACACACACAGACAGACATACATACTAGCAGGCCACCTGATGTTGCCCAGTCATAAAAAAACACTTAACTATGATATTTTTATTCATGTAGATTTCGTATTTATTATTATAGAGCCAATTTTGTATTATTATATTGCACCCAATATATAGTAGTGATTTCAAAATTAAAAAAAAAAAGACTTGGCAGCCATCAGCTTGAATCGAAATCAAAACATTCAGCGTTCCAATGTTATTTGTTACCATCTGAAATATCAGCAGATGCATATGAAGACTTAAAAACTAACCGACTTTATATATAAAATATATATATGAATGCATATTTACACATGTGTAGAGGAACACTTAAAATCAACTTATGCCTGCCAAATTCCAAGTTTCCCTTTTGACCCCCTTAGCAGCTATTATTACCGGCTAAAAGCCAAACCGAATTTGTTCCACAGGTCCCAATTGCCTATATATCAAATTTCAGGTCTTTAAACCAAAAATCGACAGAGTAGTTTGCAGGGTCCAACCTGCACATACAGACATGGTCACTTTATATATATAATAGCAGGCCACCCGGTGTTGCCCGGTCATAAAATATGCATAAATATATTTTAATCCATTTCTTATTATTGTGGAGACAATTCTCTATTAATTAATATGAAGTAATGATTTAAAAAGTTATAAAAATATAACTCGGGTACCACCCACTAGAATCAAAACCAGAACGTTTAGTGCTCCAGCCTAAGTTGCTATATTTATATTTCCAGCATCGTTACTGTCTGAGTTACCAACAAATAGATACGAAAGGTTAAAAATATGCAACTTCAAGCTATGTCTAATTTTGCGCATGTGCAAAAGTAACAGCAGGAGTAATGTTTTATTCGACTTACTCTGCCAAGATCAACTGTTTTGTTTTTAATTTTGACCCCTTAGCAGTAATTCTTGCTGGTTAAAAACCAAGTCTAAAGTGTACTACAAGTCCAAATACCCTATATATCAAATTTTAACTCTGTAGACCAAATATTCAGAAAGTTTGGTAGAGACTTTTCAATATCCCCGTGTGTTAGAGCATTTTAATTTTAAATTCTAAGCAATTATGTATAATGTAGAAACTATGCATAAATAGAATTCAGTGTAATAGTGAAATGAAACTAATCATCTAGTAAGAAATCATCCAACATAAACAAATTCCTGATGAACCGCCCGCTTAAGTAAGACACTTTATCAAATCTACAATACTAACGATTACTACGATACTATCCCATTGATTACTGTAAACGCAAGAACCCTTATCCCCGAGTGGCTTCCGGGCCTTGATAAGTAGTGACTTCCATGTAAAAAAAAAAAATGAATAAGTAATTAACACTCGTTTTTCAAAGGAATATGCAAATTAGTTAAGCTTGCATATCAATGACCAAGTATATTAAGAAGTTCGTTTTAATAATTTTTAATTAGAAAAAGTGAGCTTTTAATATCAATGTCAGAGCAAAAAAAAAACAAAAAAAAAAACAACAAAACTTTATAGATAAGAGAGATTAGTAAGAGAGAATCCAGTTATGACTCTTCCCCACTCTAAAACCCTCGAAAAAGTGGTTCAAGAGACTTTGACATTTTCTCTAGTTGAGTGAGTGTAGAGATTATGAGAGATCTTAAAAGTGACAAAGCCTCAAGCTTCTCTGTTCAACTAAATCCAGCATTGCTTATATCATTATGAACCGAAGAAGCTTACAGGCAAGATGAGGTTCAGGGGTGGGAGGGATTTACAACAATTATGCAATCGGTATATAGTAAAGTTTTAGTTTTTATTTACTTTTCTTTCTTTTCAATGATTGGCTTACGTGCCAGAGGCCATTTGATCTCGGCTCAATTGTTGGCTTTTGTTGAGGTCAAGAATATTAATATCAGTCAGACCATCGAAATTGATTGCCAAATCCTCTTTCAATTACATACTTATCCACTTAATATTTTGTTATGCATTTAAAACCATCTGCTGTATTCAATTATTTGTTGGATTCAAATTGGCAGGTGGCAATTATTATCTAGTACAAAATCTCCAACAAGCTTTCTTTCTTTTTTTATTATTTTTTTTTTAAGAAAATGAAAATCGCAAAAATAAAATTAAACAAAATTAAAAGAAATTAATTTTTTTTTCGGGATGAGTGCCTAATAAAACAAGAACTCGTCTAACTAAAACAATTGTAAATAATTTATCTCTCTTTCTCTCACTCACTCTGTATCTAAAACTAAACAAAACTTCCTTGAACAAAGTTTCTTACCTAGAAGTGCGTGCCTACAAAGTGGAACACAATACCATAAAGTTACTTTCCAGCTCGCTACAACATGTTTTCAAGTCCAATGTTAAGAAATTCTTGTTGATCCGTCTTCATAAATCAATTAATTTCTGGCCATTCGTAAGCATTCCCCTCTTCCCATCATAAATAGAATATGTTTTAGAGTAAGTTGAAAAGAACTCCATAAACTACTCGGTCGTAAAAATGCAAGAGCTAAAATTCAAATTATTTAAAAACTACACATTACAGATTCCAGTGATAAACCATGTTTTCATTAATACGAGTAGGTCATCACTCATCAGAAAATTAATTAATCTCAAATCGTTAGCTTCTTAAGGAAAGAAGCAAGAGGACAGTTCAAAAAGTAGAATAACCAATAGTAAATAAATATTTAAAAAAATAAGTGAACACTGCTTTTTCTTATATATATAAACATTTGTATATGTTGGTAGCAAGTCGTCATTCAAGCACGTTTGATTGAACACGACGGAGTTCTTTTTCCGATTTTGTTGGATAACTTTTCGATTCGCTGAGCGGTCTTTTTTTTTTTCTTTTTTTTTTTTTTCGGCTGGCATGTTGTATATTATGGCGCCCAGTAGTTGTTGTTAGTTCATATTCTTTTCAAGCGCTTTTAATCGGTACATCGGATCGTCTTCAGGAGCGATTGTTGTTATTGTCATTTTCTTTATTGAGGCTTGGTGTATTTATAGTTCTATTTAAAAAAAAAAAAATTTTTATTATTGGTTATAAAAGTGGATGCAGGATGGGTAGGAATGAATTTGGTTTGATTGCTTTATTTTACAGCATATGAACCCTTTCCAGGTTATTTATAGTTGAATCCAATAATTTTGGAAAAAGGTTTTATGGTTCAAGTTCTTTATGTCTTCAAATATTTATTTGTAGAGTTTGGTTTGGTTGTTTTACGGCATATCAAACCTTTTTAGAGTTGTTAAATGCCGAATCCAGTAATTTTGGCAAAAGAATAAGTACTTTATTATCTTCAAATATTTATCCATGATGTTTGGTTTGGTTGTTCCTATTTATCTTCCCTCCCCACGAGGGCCGAGTTGGACACCAGAGTCGTTTTTTTTTTTTAATGTGGAGAAAAGGAACAAAAATAAAAATTCTCAGTCGTGAAGGATTTCTCCACCACTAACTGAGAACAAAAAGTGAAGTGTAGCATCAGAACAGATGGTATTTATTTGCTCCCCCACCGAGCAAATTAGGCACAAGGCCGATTTTTAATGTGAGGAGTGAAGGGAGGGGGAAGGGAAAAAAGGGACCAGCTCCCGAGAGGTGGGAAATGGGAGCTGGTTAATGGTCAGGCATGTGGGGTTGCCCCCACATCTGGTCTTTGCTAGTCATAGCTAGTCATAGCTTGCAGTATCTGCCGGAACAGATACTACACTTTGATCTTGACTTGTTTTTGACTCTGCAGAGTATGATTGAGTTTTGCAAAGGCAAAGAAAGAAGGCAGTAGCATCAATGCTTGGTGCATTTTAGGCCAGGAAGCTAGTATCTTAGTATCTTGGATTATTCTCTCAACCTCCAGAATTAATCCCACATCTTCCTATGATGGAAGGGGGTTGGTTAATTGTTTGCTTTGTTTTATGTCGTATCAACCCTTTTCAGGTTATTCAATGCTGAAGCATGTCATTTTGGAAAAAAGTTTTTATGCTTAAAGTTCTTAACATCTTTGAATACTTTATTCATTGTGTTTGGTTTGGTTGTTTTGTAAAAAAAATTGGTAGTTCTGTTTTTTTACTTTACAGAACATGGTTGAGTTTTGAAAAGGGAAAAGAAAAAAACAATGATATCAACGTTTGAAGCATTTTAGATCAGGATTGGTTGGTCGTTTTTGTTTTACGGCATATCAAACCTTTTCAGGTTATTTAATGCCGAATCTAGTGATTTTGGAGAAAAATTTTTATAATAGAATATATTTTTCAAGTCGGTTGGGACCCTAACAGGAACTACCACTCCAGGTCAGAGTGGACCTGCGAGCAATGGCAATTAAAGGGTGGCTCCACACTCCCTAAAACTTGCAAGCTGGGGCCTCACCATCGGATATAGTTTAAGATCATATCCTTATACAGCCTGATTTGGTAGCACCAAAAAATAAAATAAAATTTAAAAAACAAAACAAAAGGATTTCAACATGACACGGTTGATTGCACAGACCAAAACAGGATATATTAAGTCAATCTTAGACTTCTCATTGCTCACTTATTCCTTAGCTTTTGTATACTATCTATTTATCTATTACATACTAGCTATTCCTACCCGACGTTGTCCTGGAGTATATTTACTTGCAATTTGTTTTTCTTTTTTTGTTGTTTTGTTTTTTACACTATCCCGAAGCCCCCTCAAAAGATATATTTTTTAACAATCAAAAGTAAGTAATTATATACAAATACAGAGTTACATTGTTTGTTTTTTGTTTTTTTCTAAGATACTGTCCATTTGAAAATAATTCCGTCACAGACAAAGTATTTTCTGGAAGAAATTCAATCAAATAACATTTCATTCTTTGTAACATGTTCGATCTACAAGAAAACCTGACAGCTCAGAATCAAATATCGATGTTGCCATATTTTTCGCATCATACTAGGGTTATGCTCACAAAGGTTTGGACGATTATATTTATAGCCAGGGGTGAGAAGAATGAATCAATTAGGTACCAGGATTGCTGTATAAAAGATATACTAAATCTCTTTGAATTTTTCAGTCATAAATTCTCGTCTTGACACGAAAAGGCAACTATGTCCTGCTCATCCTGACTGAAATTCTTTGCAATTCAAAGCTTCTCTGACTGGACCGATGGTATCAAATTTTTTCTTGGGGCATTTAATATTTACAATTGAATAATTTTCTTTTCTCTACGATAGTTCTTTTTTGCCATACCTTTTTGGAACATTTTTTCTATTATAATAACTGGTTTGGAAATAAATAAAGCTATTTCTTTTTAATAGAAAATTGCACCAGACAAAGCAGAAAGCAACTTGATGTAAGGAGCTAGAAAAAAAATACTACTTCAATGTCAAAAACTAGTTAACGATAAGCGTTAAAAGAATAGATTTTGACCCAGAAAGCAGCAGTTATTCCTTCTTTGCCAGAAACTTTATGCATGGAATGTGAGGACTAAAGGACAAAATAAAGGAAGCGAGAATTATGAGGCTGCAAAAAGTAAACCCAAGGTTAAGTTTCTACTATCCTAAATGCCGGATAGGGTCAATTTCATATATATATATATATATATATATATATATATATATATATATATATATATATATATATAACCAAAAATATGATTTCAAGCAACGCACATTTCTGGCGAGAGGTAACAATTTGCTCTTTTCAGTCAACAGACTATTGAAGAGACTAACTTTATTTTATATATTAGATGAAAATGATTGAAATAAATACCCTCCTCATAAAAAAAAACTTGATGAGCTGCAATGAATAACCATCTAATCCAGAATTGATTTCGTAGAAATAAAGGTATTTATGATAAAGAAACGATAACGAGACCAACTTTACTTTATATATTAGATGTAGACGATTGGAATATGCCCCCCCTCAAAAAAAAAAAAGATTAAAAAAAAAAAAACTCGATAAGCTGCAATGAATAACCATGTAATCCAGAAAGTAGTTTCTAAATGGTGAAAATAAATGAAGTGATTAATTGTATTGTGTAAACAAACAAACCACTTCATTCACGAATATTATTTTTTTGTTTGTTTTTTAGGAGGCGTATTTACGGCGATCAAAATATCAGTTAATTCGTCTGCAAACAAACAGCTCTTATGAGCAAAGCCTGAATTAGTCTCGTCAAAATGTTCGTTGTTTTTCTTTAACTTCCGTTATTTCGTTATCCTATTTTATTTATGTATTTTCTTGGCCACGAGTCATGTTGATCTCATTAGCTCCATCACAACAACAACAACAATAATAATAATCCATTTCCGGCTAAATTTTGCATAACGTACGACAAATGTAGTAAAAAAAAAAAAAAAAAAAAAAAAGGAGTGGCTAATGGCGGAAACTGCAAAGTCATCGATTCTATAAACACGTAGATGATGCCTCCGTTCTATCTCAAGAGACAATGGATAGCTCCTGTAAAGGTAGCTGCACATGTAATTGTGTGGCAAGGGTTTCGCAATCCCAACCATACCTCTCCTGAATCGGCAATGCTCGAGTCCAGTGGCAAGGAGAGGTGCTAGACGACTGGAAACAATGCAGAGATAAGCAGAGAGATAAACACGTAATTAGTGTGCGAACGTGCGCATACATGCATGTACGTGCGCTTCCATTCATTTCTGTGCAGTCTTTTTGTGTGTGTGTGTTTTTTAAATCGTTCTACTTGATGTAAAAAGTTAAGAACCAAACATGATTATCGCAAAGACCAGATGCCTTAGTTTTAAAAAGGCCAAGACGATAGGAAGAAGGAAGAGATTTCCTCAAGCTTGCAGTTCTTGGAAAGAATCTAATGGAATAATAATAAAAAAAATAAAGCTTCTTTCATAGAACTGCCCATCCGTGTGTTTTCCACTGGCCTAATTCCCGGCCGATTATAATATTGTAGCCTTCAAGTTCAATGTAAACAGATTCTTGTTGAGCCGTCCGCTTAAATAATCCAAATTCTACCTAATTTACACCATTAACGATTACTACACTACAACCTTACATTCATTAACTCTTATCCTCGAATGGCCTTTCGGGCCTTGATAAGTGGTGACTCCCTTGTGAAAAAATTAAAAAAAAAAACTATAATAATGAAATATCAAAACAGTGAACTGATGAAGACCACTAGACCCATGAGTCAAACGAGTTGAAACAAAGGAAGTAGGAAATATACCAGACAATTCTGAACTACACCATCTATATATCTATAAAAGTGGGCGTGTCTGTGTGTCTGTGTAGATTTCACTATGCAATAACTCTGTCAATTTTAAGTCTACAGACTCGAAATTTGATATACATGGTACTGGATTTGGGAAAATCTTTGTAATCCGTTTTCGGCCAGAAATTTGTCTGTTAAGGAGTCAAAGTTCAACGATTTGACCTTTGAGAACTCTACCAAACTCCGACAATTTTGGGTCTAAACACTTGAAATTTTAGATATAGATTCCTTGGACATGGCTCTAACTAAATAATTTGATCTGAGCCCCAAATATTAAATATTAATGGGTCATAATAGGGGTCAAAGTTACAAAAAATTAACCGCTTTTTTTTTTTTTTTTGCTCAACATACACCTCCAAACACCCGGGCAACGCCGGACTAAAATGCTAGTAATCTATAATATAAATCTCACTTGTCTGTTTAAAGGTTTGTATGTTTGCCTAAAACTTTCGACAGAGGCGACGGATTTTCACAAGATTGGTATCGTTTTGAAACTCGACCCTTCAGATGAGAAATATCAAAAGATTTGTTACACATTAATTCCTTCACCCTCAACTGGGCACTTTTCAAAAAGGAGGGGCCGCTTTTTTCGCCGATATTTTCGAAAGTCGTCCTTCGATTGACTAGCCTTAATTTAAACCTTCGCCACTTCCAGTTTGGCGATGGACGCAACAGCAAAGACATCACTTTTTTTTTGCACGTCCTTTTCCTCCTTCGCGTTATTGGTTTGAGCCTACTTGCCTACTACCACTTTTTTTTTTTTTTTTTTTTTGCTTAACACACACTTCCAAACACTCGGGTAATGCCAGGCACCCAGGCTAGTATTATTTATAGAAAAGACTGAGACTAGCAACATCACATCCGTGAAAGAGAGAGGGTTAAGAGAACCAGAAAAAGATACGTTTCTGCACTTTACCAAAATCCCTCAAATGGGATAGATTTACCAGCTCAAATATGACAACAACATGCTGTGACAGATTTGCAGAGATAGATGATAACCTCAGGTGTTAGAAAATGTTCAGAGCGATAGAGAGAAATGACTTTTCGAGAAGCAGAAAGAACAATGGGTCTAATATGTGAACTGCAAGAAAGACCAAGAAGTTTCAGAATAGATTTCTCCTCAAACGCAAATGATACAATTATCTACAGAGATCTGTCTTGTTTGAAATCAGCTTTTGTAATTTCAATTATACTAGCGAGGGGTACCCGACGTTGCCCGGGTGTTTGGGGAGGTTAAAAAAAAAAAGTAAGTATGAGGATCGAACCCGAGCCCTTGAGGCAAAGTTGTAAATTAAAGTGTGAAAAAAAAAAAAAAAAAAAGCGTGTAACGTTAACGATTGCCCCACCGCGAGATGCTAACGGAAACACGTTTGAATTTATTTAATTACTTGGATTTAGCAGGTGCCCGTTTTAATGAGTTAATGAGGTCAAGTTTGACTGCGGGATAGTATTCATTTACTGCTGAAAGCTTTTTTCCCCCACCCCTAAGATGTTATAGGAAAAAGACTAACCCACATGCGGCGAGCGACAAATATTGAATATTTATCTTCCCGAAATCGAGCAAATTAAATAGATAGGCGAGCTTCGTTGTTAACTGTGAGATATTACGATTTATATGTGATATAAAAAGCTTTAAAAAGTTGTGAATCGACCGACCGCTTCTCTGAAAAAAGCCTTCGGTAGACACACAGAAAAAGCGAACACACATACATACATTTTCGCTTTTATATTTATAGATTTTTTTTTTTTCAAATATTTAAATATCATATTTTTCATTTATGTTGGAATCAAAGTGTAGTATCGGTACTCAACAAAAAGTCGATACAAGATGTGATTTCATGCATACAAAAGTATGTGTTCCCTGTTGCACACGTGTTTTTATAATTTTAACACTCACCACAATCAAGGTAGCCTTTTAGTTGAGAGTTATGTCCCTTTTTTTTCTTTATTTTTTTTGCCAATAGAGATGCTTCACTCTTATCACTTCCTCCAATGTTTCCCTTCGCCTTTTCCTGTGAAATGAACCAGCTACCTCAACACAAATGAATAATGATGAAGAATATTATGAGAAGATTGATAATGAATTTAATGAATAATATTTGATGACTGATAAGAATAGTTTGTGACAAGTGTTTGTTGACATTAAGATTTGAAGATGGTCGTGTCGTAGTTCTCAGGTAAGCAACGAATTCTACAGATGAGTTCTTAAAAAGAAACTCTGTTCATGGAAATTTTATTTGATGTCAGACACAGGGAAGAAAGGAAAAATCTTTGTAGTGGTGGTAATAAGATTCATTACATTTTAGAAAACATCCCTTCTATACATTCAAAACACAAGACCATTATCAAGTGTTGTTCTCATGTTTCGGCAGATGTAACCTTCGACCTTCTTCAAGCATATCTTGTCACTCTCGAGAATCTGTATAGAAGTTTGAAACGAAACTTTATTTAATCTACAGAGTAGTATGCTCTTGTTCCATTGGCCATGACTGGGAAGAAGTCTTAAGTAATTCACAATTGTATCGTTAGTATCGTCTGCACTGAGGATTGAACCTTGAAGTTCATAACCCGTCTCACTCATGTAAAAGCAAAAATAAAAGAAAAATATTTACGGTGTGGGTACTCGTGACGGAAAGATGTATATCCAAAAATCACGTAATTTAATCAAGCGGTTTTATTTTCAAATAAGAAAATCAAATTTTACGATTAAATGACAATCGTCAACGTCATTTTGTAAATAGGTTGAAGGATAAATTATTAAACTTTGCGAGATGTTAGAGAGCCATAATACGGGGAGGTGGGGAGAAAAAAAACTCAAATTTGATACTGGTTAATTCCTCTTGAAACAATCTTCAGAAATAACGCTTACAATCAGCCTTGAATTCACGTTAATCACTTAAAAATGATTTTCTTTATAAAAAAATTAAACTACTTGATCAAGTTACGTGATTTTTGTATGTTAAACCAAACAAGACGAAAAAGAAAATAACAAAACGAGGGACAATACGTTTCAATGATAGTCAAGTGAGAAGATGGCTTCGGTTGTTTAAAAGCACACACACACACACACACACACACACACACACACACACACACACACACACATATATATTTCCCCCAAAACTCTGGCCTTCATGAAGGGGAGACTAAAACTTGCTGCTATGGTTTCAAATGATTTGAAATAACAGCAAGGGGAGACTTGATTCCAAATATTTCTCATATACTATATATCTCACCTCTTTTGCAAATAGTGTATAAGGATTATTTAATACTAGAGATATTCATAATCATACCCTGTGAAATTTACTTTATATATAGAAACCAAATAGGGGAGATATAACATATGAGAAATATTTAGAATCAAGTCTCGCCTCCATTAAGGCCAAACGTTTTGGGGAAATATCAGATATTTTGTAATTCATATGCACAACTAGGGAAACAAATGATTATGATTGAAACATTGGTAAAGTTGCAGTATCTTTCTACCTTCAAAAAAACCTTTAAAATTACCCTTAGTAATGGTTTTCGAGGGTGCTAAAAACGAAAATAACGTTTAAAATTCCAGGAAACTAGTAGTTGCCAAGATATGAAGAAATAGTTCCAAAAAGGTGGATCACTTTTCTATATTAATTTAACACAAAATGAACACCCACTTTATAGAGGGAGACGTCTGTTATATTTTTTAGAGGTGGTGTTTATTTGGTAATTGTGGTCTGGTAGACCAACATAAAACCTACCATAAAAAACTTGTTTTCTGTAGGTTTTTTGGTGTGCTGAAATTTATGCAAATTAAGTATTTTTCTGGGTATTAAGCTATGTAATTCTTTATATCATAAGTGGTGGCCATTGTTGTATGTTCAAGCATGCATATGTTTGCTTAATACCCTGAAATATACACATTTGTGGAAAATTTAAATGCGACATTCATTTCCAGCACACAAAAACATATATAAAAGAAAAATTTCCCAGGTAAGTTTTGTGTTGGTCTACTGGGCCGCAATAAACATCATCCATAAAAAATATAACAAACCCTTCAAAAAAGGTGGCCATAAAGTGGGTGTTCATTTTACATTAAAAAATGTACAAAAGTGATCCCCCCTTTTTTTTTTTTTTTTTTTTAGAACTGTCATTTCTTCATATCTGGGAAACTATTTTCCTTGAATTTTAAATGCTATTTTCGTTTTCAGCAGCTTCAAAAGTGGTAATTTTAAAAGAATTTTTTCAGGGTGGAAAGATACTGCACCTTTACTGAAACATTTTATGGTTGTAAAAAGTGCCAAAAATAGGCTGGATGGTCCTCTTAATGTGCGACCTTAAGTGAAAGTGACACATAGCCCATGTCATTACCTTTCCAACGAGCCTTCATTTGTTAAATTCTGATTAATAGTTGCTGAGATTTGGAACTTATAAAATTGCAACAAAAAAAGGCGGTGTATATATATATATATATATATATATATATTAGCTGTACCCTGCCACGCGTTGCTGTGGCTCAATTTGGTGTAATGGAAAATTCTAATAAAAAGAGAAAATGCATGTTTCTTATATTCTTAGTACAGCAATCCACTCCAAAAAGTTAAAAAAAAAATTAAAAAAAATGGTACTCTTGCAGAATTGGATCCTGATCCTCAGGATTACCGTCAATCATGGCTTGGACTCGACCAACAATCAGTGGATAAAGCTGAACGTAGCAAAAATGTTGAAATGCTAAATGTTTTTTTTTGTTTGTTTTCTGTACACAAAAATGTGAGTTAGTAATTAATATTTGAGTGATGCGGGGTGGGGGTTACTATACACAGATTCGAAAAAGTTGTCCAAAAACAAATAAATGAAAGCAAAGGTAAGGTAAGTTACGTTTCTACCTAACTGGATAATTGTTTAGTGTTTTTATGTAATCTAAAATGTTTGATTGGCTCGAAAAACAGAAATGGTTGCAGACTCTGTTGAATACGTTAAGTTTGGGAAAGTAAGTTGAAAACTAAAAACTATACAATACAGTGTCAAAAACCCACCGAATATATGTTACCATGACATAGGCTGACATAATCGGTGGGTTTGTGATAGTATTTTGTATAGTTTTTTTAGTTTTAACTCACTTTCTCAAACTTAACATAATCAACAGTGTCCACCACCATTTGTATCTTTCAAATACACCGATAAACACTGTTTTTTGAGCCGATTAAACATTACATTAAATGGAAAGGGTTTGTATTACTAAACACAGATACAAAGAAGTTGTCAAAAAAATAAATATATAACAAATAAATGTGAGAAAAGTAAATGTTCTACCTAACTGGATAAGATTTTAGTGTTTTTATGTAATGTATGATATTTAATCGGTTCAAAAACATGCAGTGTTTATCGGTATATTTGAAAAATACAAATGGCGGCAGAGTGTATAGAACACGTTAAGTTTGGGGAAATTTTGGGAAAATGAGTTTAGACTAAAAAACTATACAAAATACTGTTAGGAACTCACTCAATATATGTTAATGTGACGTAGGCTGACATATAATCAGTGATTTTTAAGAATCCCTTTTAGTGATTACCTGGTTTGAGGATATTTGTACAACTAAACGGCTAATCTGCCTCAAAAATCCGGTATTATTTTACTTTAAGGCCTGTCTCATGTTCGTATATAACACTCCAATATATAGGAATTAGTTTCATTTTTTAAAGCATTATGTTGTAAGGCTAAATTTGAAAACTTTAGAAGATCGAGTAATATGTTCATTAAAAAAAAAATGAAAAATCATTTTTTTTTTCTGAGAATTTCGGTGGTAGTCACCCTAATCATAGAAGACTTTGTAATTTTGTTTTTGTTTTCCTTGATTTTATCTTTTTGTTAGTGATATTAAGTCAATGGGTGATGATGTATAAATCATCAGTAGCTACATTTGAAAATGAGAACCATCTGACCTTTTTTTTCGCTTTATGAGAGCAAAGGTTGAAATAGGAGCAAAAAAAAAAAAAAAAAAAAATAGAGGAGGAGGATGCTCGTGAAGATGGAAGAATTCAGGATACTCAAATGTCTTTAAAAAAAAATGGATACAGTAGTTAACAGGAAAGACATTTTGGTTGGTTGGGTTATAATTATTCTCCATACCTCATATTGGGAGAATTATATATTTACACCCTTGTGGGTACCTACCTACCTACCTACCTACCTACAATAACCTAGATTCTGCTGTAAACTGAGACCAATAAGCCTGCTCGACTAATAATTGTTGCCATTTTATCTATGCTTCTGAAATTTAATTTCGAGACTGAAACTTTAGAAGTGGAAGCCGATACAGCTATCAGATTATCAGAGTTAAACTTTTTGCAATGGAAATATATAAAAATAAAATTCTTAGTTATTTGAGCATATGCATTATATATATATATATATATATATATATATATATATATGAAGTGTTGAAATGATTAATTGGAATCGGGAGTCAAAAGAAAAATCTAACTTTTGGGGGGATCAAAAATTTTTTGTCTATTTTCTGGTGACAAAAACGATTTTTTAAATAATTTAATTTTTGTTTAAAACTTAATTCTCCATTGTTTATACTAATGGTAAATAGCTATAGATTTTAAGCCATCAAAAAAAAAAAAATATATATATCACCTTCCCACACACACGCAAGTGTATTTTTACATTTCCAAAAATATCTGTACGTATTACATGAATATGTGCATATAATCTGTAATTCGCCCCCCCTTCCTAAAAAAAAACAAAGAAAACAACTATACAGCTAAATAATTACAGATTTAAAAAGAATCGGAATATATATATATATATATATATATATATATATATATATATATATATATTGCACAAGTATGTAGTGAGTAACGGACTTTACTCCCTGGTGTCTAAAATAAAAATGCTCAAATTAGTTTCTGCGGATATGGCTCAACGCATGCATTGTTAATAAAAACAAAGAAAAACATTCTAAATCAATCAAATGCATTTATCAAAATTGCCGTTTTGATGCATCTTGAATACATAAAGACAGATTTTTTTTTTCCTTCAATGAAAAGTGAAAATCCACGGCAGAGCTAACATCTTTGTCCCAGCTTTCCCTCGCCCCTCTGTCATGCAATGGAAAAAGAAAGTAATACATTTCTCTAATCACTCACACATACAGTTATATGCATACGCACTCTGAACTCTCAGTTGGTTTCAATAAAAAGCAGGGCAATGTTGGCAGCTGGTTTGGCTGCCCCATACCCAGCGTTACAATCTTCAAAGGAAGAAAATTTAAAAAAAAAACAAACAAAAAAAAACAAACAAAAAAAAACACTAACATTAGTTTGATCCTCCATCAAGCCTTTTGGTTTCATAGAAATGCTAGAAACTCAACTTGCAAGGCTAAAGATACTGTAAGGGAATATAGACAAAGAACACCGGTTAAAATATACACCGGAGAGTTCTTTCTCTTGGGACACATACAGACAGACAGCGAGTCCCTGTTTTGACAAGGGAAGGTACGTTTTTACCCTCCTCGTGGGAACTATGCCCAGTTGAGAGGCTGCGTAGAACTCTAACCACTTCTAAAGTGAGTACCAAATTATTCTTGTTTTATATTGTGATGTTACTTTTTTCTTTACGTTGTTCGATTCGTAATAAATGTGTATTTATGTACTTGTGAACTATTTGCGTTTATTAAGTTCAGTACAACCCTGATATAAGAGATTAGAATATAAGAAAAACGGATATAAGAGAGATTTTCTCTGGTCCAAAATTTAGAGCCTGTGTTAATGTACAGTGTAATCCAGATAGAAGACACACCAAATATAAGTTTAACCCTGATATAAGAGAGCTGCATGGCTCTGATAAGAAGTCTCTTATACCCGAGTTATACTGTAAAGTATTTTAGTTTCAGTGAATCAATCAACTATTATGTACAACAATACCATATAAATTAATTCTTCAATCGCTGATATGCAAATAAGAATGTGTTAGATCATCGACTGAAGATCTAACACACTCAGCTGGTGTTTTTATTTTATCTTTAGTGTGGAAACATGGTTGAGGTATGCACCCTACCGAGTGCCACTCTAGGTTTTATTTCACTTTCTTATGTAATCATAACATGGTATTAATCAGGCCATTAACTTATATCGAACAAAATGTCGGAAAATGATATTTCAATAGAAAAAAAAAAGTAAATAAATTTTTGCTGAATCATTCTTTTGTTTCTTTGTCGAAATTTGCATGGAAATGTAAAAAATCAGCTTATGCCTCTTTCATACGATTTTAATGCATTACAGTTTTGTTTTGTTTTTTCTATTTTTAGTTTTATTATAAAATCATGCGTGTGTGTAGCTGATGGTGGCAACAATATTATACTTAATAGACTCGTCACTGCTGCCATCTTTGTAGATGACAACTTCTATTTATAGTTTTTATACTCTGGCATTCTATCCGTGATTCTTATCCCGGATATACATTATCTCTACACATTTCTATTACTTTATCTACTACCATCAGGGAGACCTGACGTTGCTCAGGATTGAATGAGGATCAATGAATGTTTTACACTTCCAATACTTTTATTGTCATCGAAATCGGCGAAATCACCCATTCATCAATCAAATCAATCGATTATCGGTTCTAGTCAGAAACCTATTGCGGGGTACTGAGACGAAGCTTCACATGCCTCCCCGCAATAGCTAAGCCTACACTAGATTGTACCTATTTACTATGCCTCCCCACGGGACAGAGTTAGACACCAGGGTCGTTTTTTAACGTGGAGAAAAGGTACAAAAATAAAAATTGTCTCAGTCGTGAAGGATTTCTCCTCCACCGAAAGAGAACAAGAAATAGAAGTGCAGCATCTGCAGAACAGATACTACACTTTGATCTTGTCCCGAAGGCCAAGTCTACACTAGATTGTAGTCTACATCGTACTGTAGAGAACCTGCTGTTGATTTTATGAAATTATTTTTTTATATATAATGGCTTGAACTAAAGTCTGAAATGCAAAAGTCAAGTATAATAGTTCAATTGTGCTCCTAACAGAAACATTGATTTTGGACGCACCTCCTATCTTATCAAAGAACCTATTATTGATTTTATATGCTGGGCCCTTCTGTTTATGTGGTGATGAAACTTCAAATGCACTTGTGATATTAGGCTGTATAAAAGTGTTAACTTTAATCAAAATCGGATTGTTTCTTCTTTAATGGGATTACTTTGATTATCGATACTTATTGAAGGTATTCCAACACAAAACCTATCTAAGAACACTCCCAGACACGTAAGGTACATGTGTATGAAAGTTAAAAAAAAAATAGGCCCAGCAGTTTTGGAGTTTATAGGGAATGAACTCACATAAATTGCCTTTTATATGTAAGTAGCGATAGAGATTACTATCATTATTACCAACGGCGTCATAAATTCTAATGCTATATTTGTTAAAAATATCATTATTATTGTCATCATCATTACTGCTAACGTTGTTGACGTTATTATCCCAATTACCTTTAATATAATCATAACTATTTATATAGTAATGATAAGAATTGATATCGTGGTTTTGTCACTGATGAGATTGCTACTAATGTTGATATGATTTATACGTCGTTATTGTTATTACGATTATTATTTTTGATTTCATTTCTATGATTAGTTTTAACTATTAGTATAGTAATCATTATAAAGTAGAACTTCAAAATACGGCATTAATCCGTTCCCAGGTTCGGATCGTAAGGTGAAATCGCCGTATAGCGGAGCCTAAGCAAAATTTTTTACAGTTCATATTAAAAATTGGTAACAAAATACAGTAGGTATATAATACACATGTATATAATCAAATAACATTATAAATAACACCGTAAGGCGGAGCAAATACCGTAACCAGGGTCCAGAAAAATATACTCCACATCGTAACCTGAAAAAACCGTATCCCCGGGGCCACCGTATCTCAGGGTTCTATTGTAATGACAACTATTGGGGTTATTATAACTATTCTTGCAATTGTCATAATTTTTACCGTTATCATCATCATCATCATCATTAGCATCAATATTTCTATTCTAATTACCTTGGTGTTTTGTGGCAATCCAGCGATGCATTTTGAAGGTGCCGGCAATGGTCCTGTTTTCATAACTTGGGTTGGTAGAGAGCATGAGTTACAGTGTCTTGTAATATAAATCTGAAACCCTTATAAAAAGTGTAAGATGTTGATGTTCTTAGTGAACCTCTCTTCATAACTTTGGTGAAAGGTGCTGATGAAGAGACAGATTGGAATGTGCATATACAAAAAATAGGAATAATAACTCCAAGTAGTCTCTGAAACGATCGTACACTGGATCTATGTTGATTGAATTCTAGAAACACTACCAATAAATCTGGAACGATGCAAAATGGAGCCATTCAGCTCCCTGAAGTATTATATGTACCTTCTTATCCGAGTACATAAAATGCCTAGTATTCCCAAATAATCATCCGTCTGGTATTGACCAGGATCAACATTGCTTAAGTTCAGTGATCTAACAAGAATCAGTGTGTCAACATAATTATGCTGTATATTAAAGAAGCTCCAGTAAAATTCAAACGCATCTGCATTCGTCATTCTTGTCAATGAGTCCGTGGAAAATCTAATTCAATCATCATCTATTACAATGCAGAGTTAGGATAACAATTTTGTGTTGGTGCATACGAAACCGCAACATTGTCAACAGGGTAAAATGATAAAATTGTCGCCCTAGAAAAGACAACATGATTCCATTTCCGTTTGATGAAACCGGTTTTCTTTTTTTTTTTTTTGTTGCAGATCGTCTACTAGTTGGCCAATTGTGTACAAATATCTCAAGCGCGATAGGAGCGTTCTATCATGTCTGAAAGTGACAAAATGTTCTACAGGTGAGATCAGAGATACGCCACTATACAACTCATGCTCTCTACCGAATCACAAGTTATGACAACAGGACCATTACCAGCACCTTCAAAATGCCTCGCTTGATTGCCACGAATAACAGAGACGTGCCCAGGGTGATGAAAACAAAGTTTCTGGCCACAGTTATGGTCTTTGACAGTTTCAGATGAGGGCCACATCATGCCACCTCACATCTTCGGAGTCGGCTTGAAAGTCAACACAAAAGTGTACTTGCAATCAGGTGGTCACTCACAGACTGTGTGTGACAGCAGAACTCGACACTGACCCACAAGTCTAAAGAGACTCCAGCTTGGCTTCAGGAGTGCTATGACTTTGTACCCTTCTCTTATTGCCCCCCTCCTCCTCGACCTGAATCTGCTGGACTACTTCGCTTGGTCAAATGTCGACAACATCACCAACATGACCTCCCACAACACCAAAAGCAGTCTGATTGCCACCATCTGCCAAGTATTCGCCAAGCTCCCACGAGCACTTGTAGAAATGGCATGCTCCCAGTTCCAGGCCCATATTGAAGCACTGATCGAGGCTGAACGCGGCTACATTGAATAGATCTTGACTCTACTGCATAATCAAGTTACCTAAATTGATTTTTTCAATAAAAGTTTTAAAATAAAGCTGTAGTGTTATTTTCTTTAGGGCGACACTTATCGTTCCACCTTGTATAGATGATGACCTTCCTGACAATTTGGAGCAATTACTAGTTCTTGTTGACCTTGACCAGGGTTATTGTGAAATTTTTCAGAAACATCAAGTACTCGAAATCTACATAATTAAAATAGTAGATGTATGTGTGTGCTGTAAATATTTAACTGATAAACTCGTAAACTACTGGTCACATAACACTGAAATTACCAGAGAATAGTAATCATACACCAAGGATGGTTTATAAATTGAAATGCAAAATGTTCATTTCAACTTGCCAACATTTGTACTAGTTCGAGCATGTAGAAACTGATCATAGTAGTTTAATTTTATAACTTAGCTATCTGTCGGGTTAACTCGAACCATAGTGAACGCAGCTGGACCATTAAATGTTTGGGTTTCGATTCTAGCTAATAGTACCTTAGTCATTTTCTTTTTTTGTATATTTAAAATCAGTACTTATATACATATATATATATATACATATATATATATATATATATATATATATGTATGCACACACACACACATGACTACTTCATTTAACCACATAAATATACGAAAATATAATTTTATGTGTAAATTATAATATTTACTTCAACAGTGCCCAATACATAGGTAGAGGTAGGTAGTAAGTTATAAAAATATATATGGCAATTAAGCTACACAGAATATTCCGCATTTCATTCTCGTGAGGAATCGTCAGGCTTATGCTTATGAACACGGAATATTCTGTGTAGCTTAATTGTCATTATATATATATATATATATATATATATATATATATATATATATATATATTCAATAGAGAATTGTCTCTATAATAATAAATATGAAATCTGCATGAATTAAAATGTATTTAAGCATATTTTATGGCCGGAAAGGTTGAGCATCAACTTAATTTACAATAAGGACTTCAACTGAAAGCAGACGACATCATTGTCTTCAAGTTCAATACTGCATTTGGACCGAATTCTCTTAAACAAAAATCAGCAGCAGAGACTAACCAACAATATACTGCAACAGACTACTAAATGCTAATTTCTTATAAATATGACTGTATGCAGCTATAAATTGCAAAGTTTTCTAAATTATCACGACTATTATTACCTGAGATAACATCATGTAAATCATATTTCAGAGATTTATGACAATTTCTAAACAGAAAATACTGAATTCTACAAACCCAAATTAATTTGATAACATCGAATATTCTAACTTCATACGGAAAATGTATGGAAACTAACTACGGGTCAAGTTGATAAAAAGTAAAATTTGAAAAAGAAAAAACAAATACTTACCCCATAAATAAAAGGATTTATTTTATCCAGAAAAATATTACTTACCTGCAAAAAAGAAAAGAAAACTAAAATTAGATCGATTAAAAAACTTTTTAATGAAAATGAACACGTATATTTTATGAAATAAAAATTCAAAGAATTCTGTTTGACTGACATTGAGCAAAGAACAGATTGCTAGTTGATTATTTATATGTTTATGGGAAAATATGTTTATTCAATTATATTTCACCGTTTATTTATACCAATTCTTTAATCTATTAAGCTCGATGTAACTACAGAGCATATACTAATAAGTAACAAAAATTTATATTCCAAATTTCAAGATGTTTTCTATTTTACCATTTATTTCTTTAAACATGTTAAAATGTTCAATTCTTGCCAGCACCTGTTTCGTAGCGCAGAATCATTCATGTAATTATTATGTCAATTTTTTTTAGATTTATTCCACCTTTAACTCAGAGGAAAACAAACTCACCAACTTCAAAAGAAAATAAGGAATATGGGCATGATTACAAAATCTGCAAACCAGAAGAGAAGTCATAATTGTGTTTTCTTTTAATTACGCCATTTTTTCTATCTTTCATATATACACATAATCTGAGGTTAATATTTCCCAGAGATAAAGTAACCAATGAAGTTTAACGAGGTTAATACAAGAGTGCTCAATTATGAAGTAGGGCAAGGTATACTTTCTATTTGTTTTCACATAAGCAGTAATATGTTGCTACACAGTCATGAGCATGTTTTGGTCAGCTAGTTACTAGTAACTAGAGACCTCTTCAGGCGATACAGCTCTTATTAAAGCAAACTTTGCTAGCTTTCGTATAAGCTGTATTGCCTGAAGAGGTCTGTAGTTACTAGTAACTAGCTGACCGAAACATGCTCATGACTGTGTAGCAACATATTACTGCTTATGTAAAAACAAATAGAAACTATATATATATATATATATATATATATATATCCCTCTCTCACTATATGCAGACTAGTATAAAAATTGTCAGTTGTAAACAGGGTTGCAAATTCAGAGATTCTGGAAGAAGTCGAAGTCAATCTCATAAGAATGTTAAGAGTTGGGAGTCAGATTTTTTAATTCATGAAGAATCAACAGACAGTCTTAATATTGGAAATCTTTAAAATAAGGAGTCAAAGTTAGCATTGGATATTTTTGAATTCTAGGAGTTAGATCTGGAATCAGAGTTTTGGGGAATTGTTCAAGTCGAACTTTATACTTTCCAAACACTGCAGTTCTGGTTTAAAGACCGAAACATTTGTAATAAAACCTAACTATATGCTCACCGAATTCTCTCTCTCTCTCTCTCTCTCTCTCCATGAAGTAGGAGACAAAACGGTTTACGACTATCTCCTTTTCAGAAACAAGAATCGTGAAAGTGTTTCCATATATAAATGCAACTGAACGACAGTCAATAACCCCATAAGTCTGCCTACTAGGAAAGAATATTTGATTCTTATTTTCTTCTGCAATTTGAATAATGACAGAAGAATGCACTGTATTTTTTATTTTTGTCTTTTTTCAATTTTTTTTCAGCTAATTATTATCAAATGGACACTAGTCTACCAGATTAGCATTTTTTAAAAATGTTTAAAGAGGTGCTCAGTTTCTAATACAACATTCTAGTAAATCGATCACCCATTTTAGAACCACTCAAGGTTTTTAGGCCAAATTTCGCGAATTTAGCCTTTTTAAGCAGTTTAGCCCTTTCGATTTTGCTTTTTAAAATAATCTCAGAAAAAAAAAAAAAAAGGCTAAATTGCAGGAAAAAAGACTAAATTAGCAAAATTTGGCCTAAAACATCGAGTGGTTCTAAAAGGGGTGATCGATTTACCAGAACGTTGCATTAAAAACCGAGCATCCCCTACAAATATTTAAATATTGATTAAAAAAAAAAAAATTTCTTTGATAATCTAGTAGTCCATTCGATAATAATCCGTTGAAAAAATTGGAAAAAGGACAAAAATAAAAATAAAGTACAGAGCAGGAGGGAGGGGATACTGCCTCCATATGTGTGCCGACAGAAGTTTTAGCAAAAAAAATAAAAATGGTGCCGCCATAGCTAGCATCCAAAATCAATCAATGGCTTTCCACCTTTAAAAGGGAAAATGGTAATCCCATTCAGTGACTTTTCTATCAGTAATGCCAAGGCCCATGGATTCGGGTTTGATCTACAATGCTCTTATTAGCTTACCATCTTGTTGTCCTGTAATCTTTTAGATGCTCTCAGACCTTGCCAAGGATTTAATGCCTTTCCTTTTGATCTTGGATTAATATGCATTAGAACGACGTTTGAGATTTGCACGGAACGATGCGGGAGATAAACAATTGAATAAAGAAACTTACAAATAATCAAAGTGCCGAGCAGGTGAGGCTTGGTTACAAATAATCCTCATGATAAAATAACGAGAAATGGAACATGTACCCCCCCCCGCCACGGGAAAAAGTGAACAAGAACCTTTAATACTACTTTTTAAACAGTTAGTCACTGCTTTCTTTAATCGCCTTCATCCCTTCCTATGTTGAGAAAGAGACTATGAGAAAGGGATAATCACACGATTTAACCCAGGCTGTAGAGAAAAATGTAGATATAGCGAGTAGAAAGAGACTAATTTTAGGTTTAGCCTCTTATTTTAAATTTAACTGGCTTTGCAAACTTCTTGAATAAACCAATTTAACTAAAGTTCAATGGGTGACCAACATCAGAAAGAGGATGATGCCGATTCTATATCCCCAATATGCGTTGAATTAGAATTTTTGATTTCCAGAAACAGGAGAGGGCATTCTCAATTGGCCAAGGGGAGATAACTCGATAATTTGAGCCAACAAAGATTTAATTCATTTTTATGTACATCATTACTAAGAGTGTTCAACTGTTTTTGTTTTTGAACCCTTTTCAGTTGAAGCTCAAGACTAGTGCTATTCTTAAAGATTCTACAAAAGCAATACGATTGGGAACAAAGTAAAGGGGTTTTATTGAAGAGCAAAACTATCGCTGGCATTTATAATCTTTGAAATATTTTAGTCAATAAATGATCCAATTGTCATTCAGTACAAGTTGCCATGGATGCTGAAAATATCGATTTTTAATCATTTTAAGGTCATAATGACCCAAGTAGAAGATACTGATAAGATATGTGATATGCCAATTATGGGATTTTATTAAAAAATTGTTTTTAAACTTCTTTTCCCCTAAAAGCAAATTTTTCTCTTAAAGATGATGATGAAAAAATGGTGGGGTTAATACATATTCATTTTCATAATTTTTCTTTTTCGCTGCTGCTTAACCAAAGTATGAATAGAATAACTTTGTTGGTGTGTGCACGAAAAGTCTCTACCAATCTCCTGTCTGAATATTTGGTCGACAGAGTTGAAATTTGATATATGTAGCATAATTAGATCTGTAGCACACTTTCGATTTGATTATTAGCAGCTAAGGGGTCAAAATTGAAAAAAAAAAAAAAAAAAAAAAACATTTACCTGGCGTAAGCCAGCTACATACTTTTTTTTTCTTCTTTTTTTACTGCGCATGCGTTAATTAAAAGTTAAACAACGTTATTTCTTGCAAATTTTTGTATATGTATGGATTTAGGTCATACACTAATCTGGAGACTTGTGTTTTGGTTTCGATTCTAACTGATGTCAGACAAGCCGTTTTTTTTTTTCTTTTGAAATCATTATATATTAGATCCAATATAATAATCAATAGAGAATTGGCTCTATAATAATAAATATGAAATCTACATAAAATATAATATTTAAGTGTAGTTTTCGACTGAGCAATGCTGGGCCGTATGCTAGTAAAATCTATAAAATTTAAATAATATCTCAAATATTATTCCATTATATACGTTTTTATTTACCAAATATCAAAAGGTAAAGAAAATTTAAAAGTTTGTGCAACGATTAGGTACAGAAACATTAAGGTTAAAATATTTTCCACATTCTTTTTTTTTTTATTTAACTTCAGTCAGTTTTAAGAGATCAAGGGGCTCCCTCCTGGAGCTAACACTTGATTCTGTTATGATTTAAATTTATATCCGAGGGCTCTTTTAAGAATAGATACTGTTCCCTTTATGGCTGCTATTTGTATCTCGTTACAGCTTGGTCTTCCAGGGATTGCTTCTAAGTATTTCTGAAGGTTCTTTTTTATTAAACCAGTTGCTCCTATCACAGCCGGCATAATGTTTATTTCTTTCGGAGACCATGTCGTTTTTTGATCATTTTTTAGGTCCTGATATTTTGCTATCTTTTCCCGTTCAGCTCTATTAAGGCCGAAATCATTTGGGACTGTGACATCTATAATGAGTGCAGTTCTTTCGGGCTTGTTCCATATTACAATATCTGATTTGATAGCTTTGTCTTTTATGTATCTGCCCGCCTGTATGTCTTTGTCATAGAACACGATCACTTTTCCGTTTGATGTTATCGGTGGTGGTTCATGTTCCCAGATGCTCGTTGCTCTGTCAAGTTGCATCTCTCCACAGATCTTCCAATGGAGGTACTTACATACTTTGTTGTGACGGGCAGTGTAAAAGCCATCTGCCAAAAAGATTGGACATGCAGACATTAGGTGGCTTGGGCTCTCAATTGTTGAGTGGCAAAACCGGCATTGGCCATTTGCTTGTAGGCCGGCCATTTTTTTTAATCCATTTGTGAGTAAGCCCTGATCTTGACTGCTGTTTATGTGCGAGTATGAACATTTAAGTGTGCATACGCGGGTGTGCATTTCTCTCATAAATTGATCTAGGCAGTGCTTATTTAAGGGGAGAGTGTGTACATTGTGCAAACTACTATACTTCTTTTTCTGATATCTGACTGAACTGTTAATAATTTGTGCTCTTTTTGTATAATGCAAGGAATCAGGGAATCGACTCCCAGCAGATTAGTGCTAAATCGTTAACAGTATCCTTTTATTGCTTTTAATGAAAATATATTTTTTTAACACTTTTTCATTCACTAGAAAGAATATATTTTTCTTTTTATTTCATTTGAAGTCAATTTAAAAAAAAAAAATTATGGAAATCGCTCCAGACAAGGCATGAAGCCACTTGGTATAAAAAATAACAAGAAAGAAAATGATTATCGCAAAGGCAGGAGATGCCGATTGAACTTAGTCTTGAAAAAGACCAAGGCTATATAGGTAGAAAAATGGGTCTGCAGGAAGAGAGTTCTAAAGTTCTGAAGTTCTTGGAAAGAAGCTCCTCCTGGTGGCCTTAGTCTTGCAAAGGTCAAGGTTAAATGAAGGAGAAAAACTGTCAATATCAAGAGAGTTTCATAAACCTGGAAAAAAGTTACCGGATTAGGAAGCTGTATTACAATGAAATATCAAAACTAAATTGATGAAGACCACTAGATCAATGAGTCAAACAAGCTGGAACAAAAGAAGCAGGAAATAGATAAGACAATTCTGAAAAAAGAAAACAGCCACAATAGACTGAAACTAGTAAGATCACGTCTGTGAGAGAGAGGTTGCAGAGAAAAAAAATGGTGGGGAGGCTAACCAAATTACAGATATGTTCCTAAAGCTTATCAAGGACCTTCACATGGGACAGAGATTCACCAGCCCAAATATGCCAACGGTACTCCATACATGATCTGATATATTTATAGAGATAGAGAATAGCCTTAGGTTTCCGTGTTTTTGTGGCAAAATATGCAATTCACTTTTTTTTTTTGAATCAGAAAAAAAATTTCAAGGAGAAAAATTTGAAAAGTAGATAAAAAAAATTTCAGGAAAAAATGACAGAAAAATAGAAGTTAATATCAAATTAAAAATAAATAAATAGAGAAATGGAGATTATATTAATTGGTTGGTTGGTTTGTTGTTTTACTGCATATCAACACTTTTTAGGTTATTTAATGCCAAATCCAGTGATTGTGAAAAGGTTTTTAATAGAATATGTATATATTTTTTCCAGTCAGTTTCTATTTAACCCATAGTTGGGACCCTAACAGGTACTACCACACCGGGTTAGAGTGGACCTGGGAGCAATGGCAATTAAGGGGTGATTCCACACTCCCCAAAGCCCGCAAGCTGGAGCCTCACCATCGGATATAGTTTAAGGTCATATCCAGGACCGAGATTATATTAAAGGAAGGTGCAGAAAATATGATCATAAGAACATAAGTTGAATGTAGTATGTCAAATGCCAAAGATGAACACAAATTATGTTCTGCTAGAAATAAGAGCGAGTTAGCAAGGAAGTTAAAGTATAAAAAAATCTGTTTTTTTACTGCCGAGAAGGAAACAAAAATAAAAAAAGAAGCCTTTGCCTTTCTCTCACCTATTTTATTTGTTCTTTCTCGTCTGTGCTAAGTGGATATCAAAGCGTGCCTCTCAACTTGACACCTCACCCTGGGCTTGCTGTCTGCCTCCAGTTATGCTAGGGGTCAGTAGAAAAGAGTTTAGTCGTAGCAACGGGCACACATCTAATCTGCCTATTATCACCATCATCTGGGTTTAAGGGCATTGCTCCCATACTACTCGCCCTCTCCACATATAACAATATCACATGAGCTACTTGAGGTCGAGTTACCCCAAACCAATAAGGACTAAAAGAAACAATAAATATAAAAATTTTTTTTTTTTTAAATGTTTTGTTTTAAATAGGTGTTTCTATGGGAGAGAAAGCTAGAGAGGGAAGAGAGAGAGAGAGAGAGAGAGAGAGAGAGAGAGAGAGAGAGAGAGAGAAAGCTAGAGAGGGAAAAGAGAGAGAGAGAAAGCTAGAGAGGGAAAAGAGAGAGAGAGAAAGCTAGAGAGGGAAAAAAGAAAGAGAAAGATAGAGAGGGAAAAGAGAGAGAGGGAAAAAAGAGAGAGAGAAAGATAGAGAGGGAAAAATGAGAGAGAGAAAGATAGAGAGAGAAAGCTAGAGAGGGAAGAGAGAGAGAGAGAAAGCTAGAGAGGGAAAAGAGAGAGAGAGAAAGCTAGAGAGGGAAAAGAGAGAGAGAGAAAGCTAGAGAGGGAAAAGAGAGAGAGAGAAAGCTAGAGAGGGAAAAGAGAGAGAAAGCTAGAGAGGGAAAAGAGAGAGAAAGCTAGAGAGGGAAAAGAGAGAGAAAGCTAGAGAGGGAAAAGAGAGAGAAAGCTAGAGAGGGAAAAGAGAGAGCAAGCTAGAGAAGGAAAAGAGAGAGAGAGAGCAAGCTAGAGAAGGAAAAGAAGGAGAGAGAGCAAGCTAGAGAAGGAAAAGAAGGAGAGAGAGCAAGCTAGAGAGGGAAAAGAAGGAGAGAGAGAAAGCTAGAGAGGGAAAAGAGAGAGAGAAAGCTAGAGAGGGAAAAGAGAGAGAGAAAGCTAGAGAGGGAAAAGAGAGAGAGAAAGCTAGAGAGGGAAAAGAGAGAGAGAAAGCTAGAGAGGGAAAAGAGAGAGAGAAAGCTAGAGAGGGAAAAGAGAGAGAGAAAGCTAGAGAGGGAAAAGAGAGAGAGAAAGCTAGAGAGGGAAAAGAGAGAGAGAAAGCTAGAGAGGGAAAAGAGAGAGAGAAAGCTAGAGAGGGAAAAGAGAGAGAGAAAGCTAGAGAGGGAAAAGAGAGAGAGAAAGCTAGAGAGGGAAAAGAGAGAGAGAAAGCTAGAGAGGGAAAAAAGAGAGAGAAAGCTAGAGAGAAAAAAGAGAGAGAAAGCTAGAGAGAAAAAAGAGAGAGAAAGCTAGAGAGAAAAAAGAGAGAGAAAGCTAGAGAGGGAAGAGAGAGAGAGAGAAAGCTAGAGAGGGGAGAGAGAGAGAAAGCTAGAGAGGGAAGAGAGAGAGAAAGCTAGAGAGGGAAGAGAGAGAAAGAGAGAAAGCTAGAGAGGGAAGAGAGAGAGAGAGAAAGCTAGAGAGGGAAGAGAGAGAGAGAAAGCTAGAGAGGGAAGAGAGAGAGAGAAAGCTAGAGAGGGAAGAGAGAGAGAAAGCTAGAGAGGGAAGAGAGAGAGAGAAAGCTAGAGAGGGAAGAGAGAGAGAGAAAGCTAGAGAGGGAAGAGAGAGAGAGAAAGCTAGAGAGGGAAGAGAGAGAGAAAGCTAGAGAGGGAAGAGAGAGAGAAAGCTAGAGAGGGAAGAGAGAGAAAGCTAGAGAGGGAAGAGAGAGAGAGAGAAAGCTAGAGAGGGAAGAGAGAGAGAAAGCTAGAGAGAGAAGAGAGAGAGAAAGCTAGTGAAGGAAGAGAGAGAGAAAGCTAGTGAAGGAAGAGAGAGAGAAAGCTAGTGAAGGAAGAGAGAGAGAAAGCTAGTGAAGGAAGAGAGAAACAAAGCTAAAAAGGAAAGAGAAAGAAAAAGCCAGAGAGAGAGAGAGACAGAGAGAAAAATTCCAAAGAGAGAAAAGGCTAGAGAGGAAAGGAAAATAGATAGGGAGGGAAAAAGCTAGATGGGGGAAAAGGGCTTAAGGAAAAGGTAGAGGGAGAGAAAAAGCTAACGATGAGCAAGAAAAATGGCTAGCGAGGGTGAGAGAGAGGGGGGGAAAGCTGGAGAGAGAGAAAAATAGCTGGAGAGAAAGATTAAAAAAGGAGAGCGAGAGAAAAGGCTGGAGAGAGAGAAAGAGGGAAAGAGGGAGAGAGAAGAAAGGATGGAGAGAGAGAGACAGACAGGCAGGCAGGCAGAGAGAGAGAGAGAGAGAGAGAGAGAGAGAGAGAGAAAGGCAGAGAGAGAGAGAGAAAGAGAGAGGAAACTGGAGCGTGAGAGAAAGAGAGAAAACTGGAGCGTGAGAGAAAGAGAGAAAACTGGAGCGTGAGAGAAAGAGAGAGAAAACTGGAGAGAGAGAGAAAGAGAGAGTTACTAAATTTCCATTACTAATGATTACTATATTGTCCAATTTCTACTGTACACTCTTTAACTCTTATCCTCGAGTGGTCGCTTGGCCTTGATAAGTGATGGTGCCTTTGTAAAAAAAAAAAAAAAACAACAACAAAATAAACAAAAAAAAAACTGGAGAGGGAGAGAGAGGAAGAGAAAGCTATAAAGAAACTAATTGCACTATTGTACAATCTTTCAATGATCAATTACCTCCTTTTCTTGGAAGGTGAGGTACTGTCGTTTCATGTTGTCATATTTTTCTTGCAAACCTGCAATTGCTTAAGGAGTAAACAAACCTGCAATTGCTTAAGGAATAAACAAACCTGCAATTGCTTAAGGAGTAAATAAGTTTGCACTCCTTTGTTGATTAGCCAGGTGCAGAGGTACCATCACAGGACCACTTCAAAGATACTCAGTGCTATGAAAAAACACTGTCCTACTATTTCTCTTGCAGCACAACTCCCCACAAGGTGCCCCCTACAAATCTGGCCCTTAATTTACCGTAGCCCTTTACATATATCAGTGGCAATATACGTTGCTTAGCATGAAGAAAAGTAAAAAAAAAGAAATAAAAAATACAGATAATCAAAACATGTTGGGTCTTAGAGACAATAGATATCCTTTTGCAAGAGTGGCTACTTGTGTAACTGTAAAGCAAGAGTTGCACAATCCTCAACCACACCTCTTCCAAGTTGGCACTGCTCAATTCCTGACGCATGGAAAAATTCAGGACGACTGGAAACGATGCCGAGATAAGCAAAGAGCACATACAGCACCTGGTATTCCCAAATGGTTACCCACTTTAATACTGATCAAGCTCAATGTTGATGAGGTTTGGTGATCTAATGAGAACTGGTGTGTGAATGTGATTATGGCGTATATAAATAATAACAGCATTATTAATCATATTATTTGGATTCTTCGGACACTGTTCTCATCTTGAGTGTCATTTTCATAACATTTCGGTCGATGTAACTTCCGATCTTCTTCAGGTGTATCTTGTCAAACTCGGGAATCTCTCTATCGAACTTGCGAATCTGCATGGAATTTTGAACAGAACCCTTTGCTTACTTTGTGGGGGTAGCATGCTCTCATTGCAAATTACTTAGAACCTCTCTCTCTCCAGTCATGGCTGACAGAACGAGAGCAAGCTACTCCCGTTAAGTAAATAAAGGGTTCCGTTTCAAGTTCCATGCAGATTCCCAATTTCGACAGAAAGGTTCCAGAGTTCGACAGGATACACCGGAAGAAGGTTTGAGGTTACATCAACCAAAATGTTATGAAAATGACACTCAAGGTGAGAACAGTTGTCCAAATAATACAAATAACGAACTCTCATTTCAAAAATTCAGAAAAGCATTATCAATATTAAAATAAGATAACGATTTCCAATGTTTCAGATTCTAAAGAGTAAATAAATAAAAGATGCAAAATCTTTGAAAACCATGACATAGTTGCGGTTACAGACACACTGAATTTCCCTCTCAAAAAAGACGAGAGATACTAATGTAAGGAGATTGCTATTCAAACAAGCAACATCTGATATTTGACAGATTTGGGTCAGTAGGCTGTGAAATGGAATCTAGGATGAGTGGAAAACCCTTTCTGCTGTGGCCTTTATCCATCTTTTTAGATGTTGTGGTAATATTTTCTAGTCCACTATCCTCCTCTGCCTGTTCCTGTGTTAATAATTGATCTCTTAGATTTTGTTCATACACTCAACCTCCACCCCCAACGAAAAAAAAAAATAAATAAATGAAATAAAATAAAAATAAAAAAAACGGTTCAATTCACATAATCTGGGTAACACATTTATCCTCTTTAAAATCAACATACTTGTCAAGCCGTCTTCTAAAGCAATCAAATGTGTCCATTCTATTTACTGTTTCCAATCCTTTCATCATATTTTTCATCATCCAACTGAACATCTCATTTACCCTTATCCTGGATTGGCTTTTCGTCTTGGTAAATGATGATTCAGTATTAAAAAAATGTTATCAATAATGTATATTATATTAATGCTCTTTTTTTGTAAATCGCTCTAAACAAAGCATGAAGCCATTTGATATAAGAAAAAAAAACTACTTGAAGGTCCAAAATTTAGCCAACTATAAGTGTTAGATGGATAGATTCTAATCCAGACTCCCACCCCAGACAGAAACATCGCTCAGGAATGTGAGGACTAAAGGACAAAATAAAGAAAGTGAAAACAAAACTGTATATTAATATAAAAAATGTTATTAAGTAAAATTGCACAAATCTAGCGAGGGAGAGAGAGGGGGAAAAAAAGCTGGAGAGAGGGAAAATAGAAGTTTTGTTTTTTGAATCTATATAATTATCAAACCCTGTGGAACGTGCGCCCTTGCTTGAATTTTATATTAAAAAATCGGGTGATTTCATCTTTTAAAAAAGGGATGACAGATTAATGTGTGTGTGTGTGTGTGTGTGTGTGTGTGTGTGTGTGTGTGTGTGTGTGTGTGTGTGTGTGTGTGTGTGTGTACGTGGCTCAGAGGCTAAAGGATGAGGGTGGAAAGTTGCATGCTTGGGTCTTGATTCTACCTGATGGCACCAAAGTCATATATATATGGTTTTGCTCTCACTACTATATATTAGAGCCAATATAATAATCGATAGAGAATTGGCCCTATAATAATAATAAATATGAAATCTGCACAAAATATCATACACTAATGGATAAGGCTGGAGAGCTCATATATTTTGGTTTCTATTCTAACTGATGTCACACAAGTTATTTTCTTTTACTTTTGAAATCATTATTATGTATTAGGTTCAATATAACAATCGATAGAGAATTGGCTCTCTAATAAATATTGTAATCTGAATGAATTAAAATATCATATTTAAGCGTATATGCCGGGCAGCCTGCTAGTGATACAATAAAAATAAAGGGTTTACAAAGGAGTAGTGCCTTTTTCAAGTTGGTCTCCATGCATCCCAGCAATATGTGATGAGCAAAAGATAGCATTTTCATAGTGAATGACCGTCCATACGTGACGAGAAACTGCATCCTTGTCAAGGTTACCCTGTTAATATGCATCAGCATACACAGAATATGGTCGATTCAAAAGAATCAATCTTGATCACAGATCCTGCTATTCCACGGGTAGCAGTAGTTCGACTATCATTTTTTTAAACTCATAATCACCCTCGATAAGGCACATTGCCACTGAGATGTAAGGGACTTCTGTAAATTAGGGACCATACCTGAAGGGAAATTCTAAGTAGGGAGTTGGATAGCGAGATGTCTGTTCTCATCATGTAACTCCTTGTTTTAGTGTACAGTGGGCTGGGCAAATTTGGTGTTTGCTTAATGTCAGTATGCTCTCACAAGTAAACTATGAGTAGTCTTTATCTGCGGGAAAGTTCACTGGAGATAAATGCTGGGTCCCTTTCCATGCATGACTGATAACACTACCTCAGAGATTATTGCCCAAACTATTTGGCTTATCATTCACAAGCATTATGAATTAGAGCAGACATATTGAAGACATTGGCAAGGCTGTTAAGAAAAAGTGGGTTCTCTCTATTGTGCTAGAAAACTACTCAAACCTGACAGCATTCTGTATCACTACAAAGCCAGCATTTGCCCGTGCATGGTGTATTGTTGCTTGGGCTGGTGCATCTATCACTAAACTCCCCCTCTTAGACAGAGTGAATAAAAAAAAAGTCTCTTATCTAATAAATCCCACACTATCAACCAAGCTCAAACCCCTGTCCCATCACCGCAATGTTGCATCCCTGTGTCTGTTTTGTAAGTGCTTTAATAGAACGTGCTCTGGCATACATGTAGGACGTGTGCATCCTCAACAGAAATAATCCTGTTCATTGTAGACGTCGCTAGATGCGACAAAGTCTTCTACTCTAACTTTCTTCTCTTAAACTGCTATACTTTGAAATTACAAGCTCCAACCGCTCTCATCACCAGTTATTCTGATATAATACAACACAAGCGCAGCCACTCTTACGTTAGAGTTATGGCTCCTGTATTGTCAGTTGGAAACAGCAACCAGACAAACTGTCAAACCTGTATCCTCAACTTGCCAGACAAGAGTGACCTAGTTGGCTTTAGTTGGTGGAGTACCACGGTCATTGGGCAGGTTTAATCTAAAAACTCTCACCTATTCTTTCAACATGTCTGTAACATCAACGTCATCTATAATATAAATCTCACCTGTCTGTTTAAATGTATGTACGTATGTATGTATGTTTGCGACGGATTTTCACGAGATCGGTATCATTTTGAAGCTTGACGTCTCATACGACATATATCGAAAAATTAGCCAAAAAAATTAATTTCTTCACCCTCAACTGGGCAGTTTTCTATAAGGAGGGGTCGACTTTTTGCAAGCCATTTTTGCAAGTCATCGTATCGGTTGAATTGAATTTGCCTAATTTTAATGTTTCAAACTTCCGGTCGCATCATGGAGTAGCAGTAAGACATCAGATTTTCTTTCGCTTTCTTTCGCGCCTTCGCATCATGGGTTCGAGCCTACCTGCCTACTACCACTTCTTTATTTTGCATTTATTTTTTATTTTTTTGCTCAACACACACCTCAAAACACCTGAGCAATGCCGGGCACCCAGACTAGTCTTCCTATATTGCCCAGATTTAATCTTCCTCTGAGGTCATCTGAACTAAGTCTTTCTTTAAGACGTTCATTCACCACATGCATTATATCATTCTCATCAAAGCATTTCTTTCCATGCAACAGCCCGACTCACCTACCAGGTTTCACTTTGATACATGCGCACACATGCCTTGGTAATGCTCTGCTGGTTAGTAATGGCATAAAACCCCTGATCATACTCAATCATATATCTATTGCAACTACACTATCATCATATCCTTCCTGTACTTAATTTGTTTCATGATTCTATTGTTCATGGAAAAAGTTTCTTTTGGTTTTTGTTGAGGGAAGGGTCCCATGTTCCATTCTAGCAAACGTCAAATTTGCTGAAGGTTCTCTACAGTTGCAGAATGGTCGTTACCTGTTAGACCAATTCCTTAGTTGACACTGGTAACGTTCTGTTGGTGATCGATGACTGAAAAAATAAAGTGTAGTATCAGAACAGACACTACACTGCTCTCAAACAAAAAGAGCCGAGAAGATCACGTGTTTCTATGGGCAGATTTGAAGAATCTCAATGAAGAAATGATAAAACTCGTTTAAGACGAAAGCGTTTTGGTGCACTACTAAAGATAATCGTTTTCTTTGATGCTGGCCGATTCTTCATCAATTTATGAGGTCGACCAGTGCACTGGAAGGCATAGAATCTTCACTTCTTTTTAATGGACGTTCTTGCAAAGGCCAACCTTTTCATACCAGTGGATTCCAACCCGCTTTTTGATGTATGCAATTTTTCAAGCATCAAATATAATACTCGTTAGATCTTGACGATGAAAGCTTGTTGATGCTAGCATTCATGAAGAGTCCAGGCAACAACTCAATTAACCTGTCAATGGTAATCGTGCAAGTTTCGTTGCACATTTTCTATGGATAAAAAAAAAAACTGACTACCGAAACGAAATGAAACGAAAATCATCAAGTTTTCAAAATGATTCAAAAATGCAACAATTACATGTTCACGTTAATAAGCAACGTTAACTTGAATGCATTGTCTTTCTTAATTTACTATATTTTTATAGGGTAAAAAAAAAAAAAATGTAAAATAGCTAATGCAAAAAACTAGCAGGAAACCCCGGTGTTGCTCGGGATTTAATAAATAATACTATATCCTTTTTTTCACTATACTCCTAACACAGTATTACTTTCTTTTTTCCTTTTTGTTTTACTGCCCCCCCTCCCACTCTCTACCCCGTCTCTGAATTAGTGTCGTATACGAAGCATTCAATTTTCATTACAATGGAGGTGAACTTTTAAATGGAGTTTTGCCCCCATAACTCATTCAGAGGGAGCACACTGAAGAGCATATAGACAATAGCAACCACTTCAGTTGCCTTCCCTGGATAATTATATACATGATTTAGATTTAGTTAAAATAAAGATACATTTCGAAGTTTTAAGAAAAGTTCTATTCCCTATAAGTGATCACAGTTCATACCATTGATTAATACTTGTACTCCCATAGCGTTCTTCATCCTTCGGCTGGAATTACAAAAAAACAAAATTCTGCTAGAAGCAGAGAACACACATCCCTGCATTGTTTCTTTTTTTTTTTTTCCCCAAACTCTTATTCACCTAAACAAAACAAATTTCCACTTAGACGTAAGAGGTTATTATTTGAGACCATATCTACAGAGGTATATGAAGGGAATTGAGCAGCGAGAGTGTTCACATATATCTAAATTCCAACATGTTAATACAGTCAGGAAAGCAGGAAACACAGAAAGAATTCCAAGGTCTAGCAGTTTGACGGAAGAAACTATTAGAGTAGAAAGCTAGGGACCTCTACAATGAAGGGGTGAAATTTTGCTGCATGACAAGTTGGTCAGGATTTTTTTTTTTTTTTTTTGCTGGTGGAGTATAAGTTCTACAAGTACACCAGAGTACATTCCATTAAAGTACTTATAAAACAGGCACAGAAATGCAACATTGCGGTGATGGGACAGGGGCTAGAGTTTGGTTGATAGTGCAGGATCTATAAGATTAAAGACTATTTTGGATTTTGTCTAACAGGGAGAGACTAGTAATAGATGTACCAGTCCAGATGGTAGAGGGAACCCATCTTTTTGTAGCAGCCCTGGCTATGCCTTCAACGTGTTTGTTCATTATGCTTGTGAAGGATAAGCCGAAGAGTTTGGACAAGGAGCTCTAAGGTAGAGTGTTATTAGTCATGGTAATCGGTGATTGAGAAGATTTATTGAAACTGTTAAAGGAAAGATGCTTAGCATTAGAAGAATTAAATGTTCCTATTTACTTGCCTCCCCACGAGGGCAGAATTAGACACAAGGTCGATTTTTAATGTGAGGAAAATCCAGCTCCCCCAAAGAGGGGTACTCTGGATAGGAACGAGAATAAAAATTATCTCAGTCATGAAAGATATCTCCTCCACCGACCGAGGGCAGGAAAGGTGAAGTGTAGCATCAGAACAGATACTACACTGTGATTTGGGCCCAAAAGTAGCAGTAAATGTTGCTATCTATTTACATCCCTATTCCACAACAGGCTGAAGGTCTTTTTCTAGGGTTTCTGCTATTGCCTTGGATATGTGTATATACAATGCTCTACGCATGGGTGAATGGTGCCTTTAATTATAAAAATTGTATAAAGCTGGGAAGCAACAAAAAGTTTGCAGCCAGTACACAAATTTTCGTATTATTTGGAGGCTTCAGACCACTCTTCTCACAACGTTTCGGTCAATGTAAACTTTGACCTTCTTCAGATGTATCTTGTCGGACCCGGGAATCTTTCTATTGAACTCGGGAGTTTGCACAGAATTTTGAATGGAGCCCTTTATTCAATCCACAAGGGTAACATGCTTTCGTTCTATTAAGTTATGATTGGATAAAAGTCCTAATTAATTCGCAATTGTATTTTTCAGTGCTGTTTGCATTGAGGATTAAACCTACCTCAAGCAGAGTGTAACTTACAACTGAATTTTATCAAGTACTTTATCCACTACGCCACAGACACGCCAGTTCATAAATAAATTTTCTTGGAGTACTTTATGCCAATAATCATATGCACAGCCAGAATGCGCACATAGGATGACAAACTGCCTGTGACCGCTTGGACCCTGGCCAATTACACCAAAGTATCTATTGAAAGAGGACATTATTACACAAAGGACAAGACAACCACTCCTTATATGGTTATACGTCAACACCAATGCATCATAATGAATATTATTTAGTAGGTAATAAATAGCTGGAGTATCCGTCCCGAGACAAATTCATAATGCAAATATATTGTTGGAACCATGAATTCGTACAAAGGGGTCGGACAATCAAATATTTCTAAACAATAAAAAACATGGCTGTGGTGAAATCATCATCATCATCATATTTGGTTTAACATTTATTTTATACTAGCCTGGGTGGCCGGCGTTGCCCGGATGTTTTGAGGTGTGTGTTGAGAAAAAAAAAAAAAAATGGTAGTAGGCAGGCAGGCTCGAACCCATACTGCAAAGGAGGAAAAGAACATGGAAAAAAAAAAAAAAAAGTGACGTCTTTGCTGTTGTGCCTATCGCCAAACCGGAAGTGGCAAATTTAAATTAACGCTAGTCAATTGAAAAGGGATGACTTTCGAAAATATCGGCGAAAAAAGCGTCCCCTCTTTGTAGAAAAGTGCTCAGTTAAATGTTTTTAGCCAATTTTTTGATATTTGTTGTCTGAAGGATGAAGCTTCCAAATGATACAAATCTTGTGAAAACTCGTTGCCTCTATCAAAAGTTTTAGGCAGACATACAGACATACATACATTTAAACAGACAGGTGAGATTTATATTATAGACTAGCGGGGAGTACCTGGCATTGCCTGGGTAGAGGATATTGGCACAAGGACGAAGCGATGTTAAGAATGGCTTCCATGTGGTTAAAATAAAAAAGAAGAGCGAGAGAAAGAGACGTGGGTAATTAGTCTTCCTTGCTAACTTATTAGGCCAAAGAGGATAGTGAATTCAATGAGTTTAATTAACTTCAGAATCATAGGAGTCGCCACGCATATGCAGAAATGAACATTGCTTTTAAACATGGCCAGGGGCCAGGTAAGGTATTTATTTACTTCCCTACGAAAGCAAATTAGACACAAGGTCATTTTTAATGTGGGGAAAAATGAGCTCTCTCAAAATGGGGGCACTCTGGCAGTATCCAATTAAATATTAATTGACAGTATAAAAGATTTCCCCTACATTGACCAAGGACCAATTAACTTAAGTGAAGCATTAGAACAGATACTACACTTTGATCCCAGCTCGAATGCCAAGACCTGGCCCATGTAAGCTTCCCACTTTCTGTCGTTTGTGTTCGAATAGTGTTGCTTTATTATACAAAAAAGACAAACAAACACTTGAGACGACGGCACGATGGGAATTTTTTTTAACTATTAAAAAAAAGCAAAGAAACGGTGTCCATTTGAGAATTCCAGTTATTATGATCTCGGAAGTATAGGAAAACTTCTCACAGAATTTAACTGACAGCAGAACCCTGATCTGAAAAGCCTTTTGTGGACATGCACAAACACTCGTGCCCATTTTACCTTTTATATATATAAACTAGCCTGGGTGCCCAGCATTGCCCGGGTGTTTGTAGGTGTGTGTTGAACAAAAAAAAAAAGAAAAAGTGGTAGTAAGTAGGCAGGCAGGCTCGAACCCATACCGAGAAGGAGGTAAAGAATGTGAAAAAACAATGTTTTTACTGTTGTGTCCATTGCCAAACCGGAAGTGACGTAGGTTTAAATTAAGGCTAGACAATCGAAAAGAGGGGATGACTTTCGAAAAGATATCCCTGTAGAAAAGTGCCTAGTTGAGGCTGAAGGCATTAATGTTTTTGGCCAATTTTTCGGTATTTGTCGTCTGAACGGTCGAGCTTCAAGACGATACCGATCTCTTGAAAATCTGTCACCTCTGTCGAAAGTTTTAGGCAGACATACAAACATACATACATTTAAACAGACAGATGAGATCTATATTATAGATGTTGGACGGTTTTAGAAATTGACTTCCAAACTAATCTATCTCTGGACAAGTTTGTCTTTATCCCTTTTTCTCTCAAGTCCATATCTACCATCCTTTTCTTGTTCATGAACTGAAGCAACTATCTTAATCGTTCTACATCTACTAACCTAAGAACTCATTTATTCTTTGTATGTGGCCGTACCATCAAAGTCTCCTGTTCTTCATACATCTCCCTATACTCTCCAGTTTTAATCTTCCTCTGAGATCATCAGAAGTAACACTGTCTTTACGATTAGCATCCATCGTATAATTCCGATATCAAAGTTAGGTATAAAACACACATTCCACGAATTGTCATCATATTCAGTTTTTGATACCCGTTTTACATGCTGGCATGTGTTGGACAGCTTTTAGAAATTTACTTCTAAACTAACCTATCTCTGACTAAGTCTTTACTTATTCCTCCTTCTCTCAAGTCTATTCCCATTACTTCCTCCCGTGTTTTCCTTGGTCATCTCCAGCTAACCGACGCTGCTACCTCAACCGTTTGTTCAATTTTTATCAAAAGATCTGTTTGTTTGATAAAAGATCGAGAACTGTTTGAAAAATTAAAATTAATGATTTAACCTTTTCCTGGGGTCACCAGATCTCAGCCCATCTTTAAAACTTGCATTACACATCCATCATATCATTCTCATATCATTTTTCTTCATGCAATGCATGTCTTCAACTCTCACTGCAGTGCGTGAAACTGGGTGAAAATATGAGTTGTATATGCCTGGTAGTGTTTTGATTTGAAATTTATTTTTTAAACTATGATGACAGAAATCAAGTACGAGACCAGATTTACTTTATTAGATCAATAAGCTTAAATAATATTAAGTACTATTATTAGTAGGCATACTAGCATAATTTAAACAGCGGCTTGTTAGCATAACAATAGTAATGATTCCACAAACAAATCGTGAATGGACTAGGACTTTACTTCACACTAGGGTTGTCAAAACCAGCAATAATTTAATATATAGTAAAGTAAACAAATATAAAGTAAAGTCAATGTTTTTTTTTTGTTATCGATAGTTTTCTTCCTACAAAATCAATATTTGGTTCAGTTTTTTTTTTTTGTTATCGATAATTTTCTTTCTACAAAATCAATATTTGGTTCAGTTTTTTTGTTATCGATAATTTTCTTCCTACAAAATCAATATTTGGTTCAGTTTTTTTTGTTATCGATAATTTTCTTCCTACAAAATCAGTATTTGTTTCAGTTTTTTTTTTTTGTTATCGATAATTTTCTTCCTACAAAATCAATATTTGGTTCAGTTTTTTTTTTTTGTTATCGATAATTTTCTTCCTACAAAATCAATATTTGGTTCAGTTTTTTTGTTATCGATAGTTTCCTTCCTACAAAATCAATATTTGGTTCGTCTTTTTAAAAATCTACCAAAAATCACGTAATTATCCAATCAATACGAAATTTTTAGAGATTATTAAGAGAAGAATGAACTTTATAACAGTGTACTTATTTTTCATAAACAATATTTTTTTTTTGTTGTTTACAACCCCCCCCCCTGTTTTGAGGGGGTTCCAGATATGCTTAAAATCATCTGAAACTGAACAAAACATATTGTCTTGTTGTAAGGGACAGGATTATAGATTAAAAAAACAAAAAACAAACTTGTTTGCATACCTTATTTTAACGTCTGAATATCAGAAATTCGATTGTTTAATTATTCCGCTTTTGAGTTTTGAAGTATGAAATTCAGTGAATATGTTAAGTAAAATAATTAATTTAAATTAAGCAAAACAAAAAAAAATTTATTTTAATATTTATACGAAAAAAGCCATTTTAAAATCTTTGATAAACAAATTAACAATTTTTTTTTAGCGAGCCGAATAATGCATGACCATTATTAAACAAGGAATGCTTTGAAGAATCGATACAAAAAAAAAAAAAAAAAAAAAAATCGATAAATATTGTGCCCTTTGTGTTAAAAATATCATTTTTTCGATCCCGTTTGAAAACGTTTGCCGCCTTTCGACTACGGTGGACCAAACGCGCTGAAATAATTTTTTTTATTCTGCTTTAAATTGCCACCCCCCATTTTGGGGAGCCTGACCCCCACACACATACACATTAAAAACCAAACTCATACAAATGGTCACCCATCTGGTACTGGCCAGCCTTAGCGTTAATAATACATTAAAATCTTCGTCACTGAAAAATAAGTTTTCTTTTGGCCTGTTTGGTCTTCTGTAGTTTGCTTTTTATCAAGTACAAATGTAAACATTGTCTCAAATCAACGCGCGAAGTAACTGGTTGTCTATATGAATAAGTGGAATTATTTGAAGTCCAGGTACTTATATTATAATATTTTTGCATATTCTCATAGAAAATCACCCTAAATCTTAGTTAGACAAGAAATAATTTCAAAAACCCTTTTTTTTTTTTTTTTAAACTATTTATATATTTATATATATTTTTGTGCAAGACAAGAAATACTTTCAAAAACCTTTTTTTTTTTTTAAACTATTTATATATTTATATATATTTTTGTGCAAGACAAAAAATATCAATTGTTAACTTTTGGGGAAATTTTAACATTTAAAATTTAATTAAAAATAGAAAAAGTTTTACATTATTCTGCTTTCTATATGATAAAATTCAGGGTTTTATCTTTCTGGAAAAAAAAAGTTACTCAGAAATAATGGATTTTAATAAATGTAATTTCGTTTTAAAAAATAACAACGATTTGATTTTTCGGCCATTTTTGGTGGTGTCTACTGATAAGCCATACATTCGATATACACTGTTCAATGCTTTTCTCTTTCCTTGTTGCTTTTCTTTCTTTCCTTCCTTCTGTTTATTTTGCACTCTTGTCTTCCGTCTGCCCATTTTATCTTCCTTCTTTCTTCTGGCCTGGCTGTTGGTGTGGTAAAGTGATTGACCCCTTTCTACTGCATTGTGTTCATTTTACTTTAGATTCATCTCCCCTTACCCCACTTTCTTTATATATATTATTATCTCCCTTGCTTTCTGGTTGATTCAAAGGTTTGTGGCATGCAACATATGGAGGCCCACCTTTACTAGTGGTGTTATTATCAGAAGATTTTCCAAGTTATCAAAAGTTGTATTGATTAAATTCTTTTAAAGTTAACATTTTGACACTCCTACTACACACACACACACACACACACACACACACACACACACACACACACACACACACACATATCGACAGCGGTTTCATGCTTTTGCGATTCTCAAGTAAGACTGAGAATTTCATTTTTTATACTAATGGTTCACAACTTACTAGGCCAAAAGTCACTCGAGAATAAGAGTTAGTGTGATTTTAAATTGAATAATAGAAGAATACTACACCTATGATAAATTCACAGGATGGATCAATAGAGATTTGTTGACATTAGACTTGAAGGCGACCATGTTGTAGTCTGTAGAGGAACATTCCAACAGGTGTGAAGTTCTTAGAAAGAAACTTTGTTCATGGAAGTTCAGTTTGATTTTGGATACACAGAAAGAAAGGAGAAGTCTGTTTGATTATTACTGTTGTGGTTGCAAGGTTGAACAATAATTAGTAAGGAAATACAATGAAGACACAAACAACAAGATAACGCAATAATAAGTGTATTAAAGAAAAGGTATATTTACAATATGTACAAATGACAGTGTCGAGTCAGAGAGTCTTGGTGGGAGGACATGTACGCTCTTCGGCGTCACTTCTGGTGGCATTTGAGTAAGACACACCAAGGCCAACCTAGGCTTGCCATTTATAGTGTTATGTTATTCGCATATGCAAATAAGTGGTTGCCACCACAACAATTACCAACACCACAAACACAATGGTATTGAAAATAACATTACAGCTTTATTTTAAAACTTTTATTGAAAAAAATCAATTCAGGTAACTTGATTATGTAGTAGAGCTGACATCTATTCAATGTAGCCGCCTTCAGCCTCAATCACCGCCTCGATATTAGTCCGAAACTGGGAGCATGCCTTTTCCACAAGCGCTGACGAGAGCCCGGTGAATACTCGGTTGATGGCGGCGATCAGGCTTTGGTGTTGGGGGGAAGTCATGTTGGTGATGTTCTGAACGTATGACCAAATGAAGTAATCCAACAGGTTCAGGTCGGGGGAGGAGGGGGCCAGTGAGAGAAAAGTACAAAGTCGTAGTACTCCTTCTGAAGCCAAGTCTGGATCTCTTTGAACTTATAGGCTGGCGCAGAGTCCTGCTGCCATATTCAGGGGCTGTCAATGGCCACCTGATTGCACCAGGTGATCACCACTCTTTTCAGCATATCCAGGTACACTTTGGTGTTGACTTTCAAGCCGACTTCGAAGATGTAAGGTGGCATGATGTGGTGGCTCTCACTTGAAACCACACCAAAAATCATAACCGTGGCTGGAAACTTCATTGAGCTGTGCCCTCAGGCGTTGAACTGTCCGGATTTGCATTTTGAGGGTGCTGGCAATGGTCCTGTTCTCATAACTTGGATCAGTACAGAGCATAAGTTGTACAGCAGCGCATTTCTGATCTCGCTCGTTGAACATTGTGTCACTTTCAGACATGATAGAATGTTCCTTTCACTCTTGAGATATTTGTACACAACTGGCCAACTACTAGATAGTCTGTAGCAAAAAACAAAAAAATGGTTTTCATCAAACACAAAAATAATCGGATTAGGGCGACAATTTTATCGTTCCACCCTGTATTATTAACAAAAAAGTGTATTAACTAAAGTATTTTACAGCAGTATGCATCATGATTCTGGAGCCATAACTACCATGAACCACTGCCACAATGTTTACATTTAACTGCATTTATTGTCTCTGGGCAAGTCCATTTATTCTTGAAATGGGTAGTTCAGCTTACCTTATAACAATCTACTATGATGGAATATTACTAGCATTTACCACAGTTATGGAGGTAAATGCTCAGAGCAATATTACTTGCCTTAAGTACAAAATCGCCTAGACAATCTCTTCTCTTTCCTTACAGTCCTTTTCTCTCAGAAGAGACATTGCTAGTCTTTCCCTACTCCATCAGATTTTATTTGGGGGGGGGGATGCTTGACTGAGCTTCAGACTCCCAGCAAGAACTGGTCTATCACAACTGGAAAGAACTTTCTTTTCCTCTTCCATGTGTCTAGCATCAGACAGAATTTCGATTAACAGAGTTTCTTTCCAAGAACTTGTCATATGTAGAGCACGTTACCACATAACTGCTTCCCTGAAGACTACAACATGGTTGTCTTCAAATCCAATGTCCCTGAGTACTTGTCATTAAGACGTCCTCACAAGTAATCAAACTTCGTTAGCTCAATTATTCATTTTCAATCCTCTCAATAGACTTTTTCATTGACAATGCATCCATCACTTACCTCTTATCCTTGAGTGGCTTTTGTCCTTGATAAGTGGGGACTCATTAATAAAGATACTATAAACTCAAGCATCTTTATAAGAGACTGTGTCGGTCGGTTAGTCTCTCATGCTTTTGTATAAAAGCAAATTTTTATTGGTCTTTAGTGTTGAGACAATTCCAATATTTTTCCCAGATTCTGATACAATTATCAATTCTGTTCTAAATTACCGATTTGATATTTTTTAAATCTCAAAATATTGAGCTATATTTATTTTTAAACATTTTTGGCTTACCGTAAAAACTCCTGTAATATGTGCATATATTTTTCGCCAATGCAAAAGTTCACTTGTTCGGGTAGGGGTTGATTTATTGATTTTATTTTTTTTACTGGTAGCTTAAAATCAATAAATATTTATCATTTCCTTGGTACAAACAATAATAAACAAAATTAAAGATTAAAAAAAAATCGATCAAAAGAATCGTTTTTAGCATCAGAAAATAGGTACAGATTTTTCCCATTTCAATACCAATTAATCGTTCCAACATTAGTTTTTAACATATAAAACAGCATTTTCATTAGTTTATCACGCTTTAGTATAAAATTGCATTTTCATTATACTTTCTCTAGAGAGCTTCATCTGAGGCCAGAACTTCTATGTATTAGGCGATTATTCCATTATGGCAACACGCGTGGATTAGTAGTTTATCCAGAAGCACTTACTTAGGGTATCTTGAAAACTAAAAAAAAATTTTTTTTTTTTTATAGGAAGGTTTCAGTGTTATCACACACACAGCCTGTTATTCCCAAATGGTCACCCATTTGGTGCTATCCAAGCTCAACGTCGCTTAACTTTGCTGATCAAACAAGAGCAGTTGCATGTCAACTTGATTCTCTTCTTTAGCATAAAATAGCATTTCCATAATCAAATTGCACAAATTGAAAAGGCATATCAAACCGGTTCATTTTTTTAAGTGAGTATGAAAGAGTTGCATTGCATACAAATATATATATATATATATATATATATATATATATATATATAAGTGGGGGTGGAGAAAGAGTGAAAGCTTAAAGAGTTATTTTAAATCAGCAGAACAGAGTTGCATATCGCAGTCACCATCGAATCAATTGCATCAAAAAGGACAAGAAAAAAAAAGTGCTGCCTTCCAAGTGATTGCACCTCATACATATTAAATAGGCTGCAACATATTTGCTGCTGTTCACATCGCTGTGAAACTAGGTTAAAGTTAATAACTCACTTTTGTATATCTACGATATCCAAGAGCTGGGGAGGGGGGGGAGAAGAAAAACTAGATTCTGATCAGAACAAGTATCTGATAGAATCTATTCAAACAATTGGAGGGGGGGACAGAAAGGCTGTGTGCGAATTATCGTCTCATTTTAGATGCAGAATATTTTCAGTAAATATTTTAAGTAAATTTAATTTATATTTAATTTGAATATTTTAGGAAAAATTTGCAGTAGTTTTTATGGGGTGAAAATACAACCGCTTTTAACGAGTGCCAAAAAAAAATAAATAGATAAAATGTAGTTATCTGTGGAACCACTATTAAAGATTATGAAAATTGATGCTGAAAAATATGCAGTAATATTAAAGGTTTGTACAAAACAGTTGAAAAAAAAAACTGCAAATACCGTCGACAGTTAAAAAAAACAAAAAAAACTTTGTATACTGTCGATAGTTGAAAAAAAAAAAACTGCATGTACCGTCGACAGTTGAAAAAAAATAAAAACTGCATATACCGTCGACAGGAGTAAGAAAAAAAAAGCTCTGAAACATTAGCATATTCAGTGTAGCGACTATGTAATATTGTTTTATATATATATATATATATATATATATATATATTTGGCAAGGTGATTGCTAATTTATAATTCAAAATTAAGATTAAAAATTAAAAATCCGTTTCATAAGGAGCACAACAAAGCCAATAAATTGTGCGATCGTTTCGGAAACGATGTTTTTTTATTGTGACAGACATTGAGTCAAGGACAATAATTTTAGCATATAGTTTTTTATGAAAAAGTCTTCTCATCAGCAAAATATTGGGGGGGGGGGTAAATAAAAGGCACCATAAATAAACCTAGCATTTAAGTAGTGCAGATGAATCTGGAAAATATTAAAATATAAGGAAAATAGTTAATTAATGATGTAGATAAGTAAAGTAATATTGGTTTATAATAAAAGTTAGAATAAAATTACAAAGCTGGGTTTAGATTATGTATAATGTTATAATAAGATGCTATTAAGAGAATTTCAACAAATATCAGTATATATATTTTTACCTTAAAATGGTTCACCCTTTGAAAGACGTAACAATCCTCAGAGCAATTCATTTAGATGTTGTCTGTAGCTTCTACATGCTCCAACTGCTTAATTTCAAATTGAAACGCCAAAAGGGAAGTTTCTAACAGGTAGCTTATTTCATCTTCGCTTAATTAAGGTTTAAATAAAAATGTAAGTATTCAATATGAAGGGAGATAATCTTGTTTTGTCTAGTAATATGGTCGAATGCTGTTTTTTTCGTATAGCATAAGATAATTTTATTGAGTAAATTTAGTAATATTATAATTGATTTATTTATTTATTTTATTTATTTATTTGTTGGAATTAATAAAATTAATAACTTATAAAGGTTAAATTTGAATAGAAATTTAACTAAGATACAGAATAATGGTAAGTTTGTTAATAATAATGATGATCTACATCTTATTAATAAAGATATTCTATTACAAAATCTAGGATATATTATTAATAAGAAAGTTTTTTATGAGCTATGGTGGTTTATATTTGTTAAATTTAAACTAGTGTTTATGAATGCATGGCAATATATATATATATATATATATATATATATATATATATATAGGGTTTGGACAAAATAATGGATACATCTTGTGTATTTTACATCAATTAATAGGCATTTTAAACCTATAAAAATTGAAAAATTACCAATATTTTGGTTTTGTGTATCAGCAATATACAAGTCTTTCTGGCATGGTTCCAGGAATGTCTACAGGGCCATTGAAAGGAAAAAAACTGTGCTAGTTCAATACCTTTTCTGGTCATATTTACATAATTGAGTTGCAGTATATGTTCCAAGTAACAAAGAATCTGGTGATTAAGAATTGCGCTTGATTAAAAAACAAAAAATACAAAAAAATATTTATGATGTTTTTTAATTTATAAAATTAAATTATATTAGGGAGCCATGAGGAGGTCTTGAGTGGCCACACTGTTTCAAATTTTGCATAAAATTCAAGGACAATAATTCAATTCAACTACAGAAATTTTGTTTGTATTCAAAATAATTAAAACTTTAATCACTAAAAATCCTAAAATTTGATTTTCTTAAAAAAACAAAAAAAAAAAAACGATTACTTGATAAGTTTATGCGATTTTTGGAATATGATATTTTTGTTCTGTGACGAGTATGTACATCATAAAGATTTGTCTGTATTTTTGTTTTTAATCAAGTATAATTCTAAATAGGCACCAGATTCTCACCACATGACCGAAGTTAAGCAATGTTGAGCCTGGCCAATACTAGATGGGTGACCATCTGGGAAGGCTAGGTGTTGTATGTACAGCGCCAAGTCATAGAAATTTCCAGGTTGGTATCTGGAGGCGCATTAATTCACTAGGAGAGATGCCCCCCCCCCAGTCTTCATTAAGACATGCATCTAGGAGAAGGAAACTAATGTAAAAACTGCGGCCCACTGTATACTCTGTCTTGTGGCAGTCAACTGCACCGACAAAGGTTAGCATACCAAAAAGAGTGGTTGGTTCACTACAAAGCCTTCACCACTATAAACAAATCATCTGTGTGGATTTTTAAGCAACTCAGTTGTGGCGGAAGCTCGTACGTCGAAATCGATGGAAGAGTCCATCATATATATATATATATATATATATATATATATGCACACCTATGTATGGGTAGTGGGAGAGAACACTGGCAGAGTGCTCGATTATTTAGAAAATTTCAAAACTAAAAAACGAAAGCAACTAGATATTGGTCCCTTTTTGTTTTGATTTGAAACCGACGGTACCAATGTTTTTTTTTTCCTGTCAGTTTTTGGTCTACAAACATTAAACTTAATATATAGGGTATTCAAACCCATGCAAAACTTTATATTTAGGTTTTACCTGGGGAAAATCGGTACAAAAGTGTGAACATTTTAAAAATGGAATTTGCCAGGTGAAAGCATTACGAATATGCATTCATAATGTAATACCTATTGGTTCATGTTTTAATTTCTCCATAACTCGGGCATTAACACCAAAGGAAAAAGTAAATCAAAGGCTAAACATTTTGGTTTCGATTCTCAGTGATAGTGTACGAGTCTTTTTTTTTTTTTTTTTAAACTTTAAATCATTACTAAATATTAGGTTCAATATTTAGTAATGATAAATTCGAAATCTGTATCAATCCAAATATCATATTTAAGCGTATTTTGCGATCAATGCTGGGCGGCCTGCTAGTATGCATAAAGGATGAAACACTAGTGTCTGTAGGTATTTAATTATTATACCTATTTACTATGCCTCCCCACGGGACAGAGTTAGACACCAGGGTCGTTTTTTAACGTGGAGAAAAGGTACAAAAATAAAAATTGTCTCAGTTGTGAAGGACTGATCCTCCACTGAAAGAGAACAAGAAACGGAAGCGCAGCACCCGAAGAACAGATACCACACTTTGATCTTGACCAAAATGACAGCCCCTTTAAGAAATTCGTTTCTTATCGTTGAGCACTTTCAGTTGAATTAAAAGTCGGTCAATTTAGCTCTTATGCGTAGATCATCGTATAACGATTTGATCACTGTCTGTCTGACGTAATGAACATTTAAATTAAAATGTTTAAAATTCAACGCTATTTCACACGGTTAATGGTAGCCGAATGGATACGGCCTCCGCTAATCGAGCCAGAGATGTCTCGTGTCGCGGGGTTCGAATCGTTCGACTGAAGAATCCCGAAAGGATGAAACACTAGTGTCTGTAGGTATTTAATTATTATAGTAAAAAAATAATTATATATATATATATATATATATATATATATATATATATATATATATATATATATATTATATATATGATGAAAATAATGGAAATAGTATTCCGACAAAATAGAGAAATAAAAAGGAACAAACCGAGTTATGTGTTCATCAACGTTTCGTCTTCATTTCGAGACTTCCTTTGATTCATTGATTTGATTCATCCAGATGAAGTCTTGAAATAAAGACAAAACGTTGATGAATACATAACTCCGGTTGTTCCTTGGTTTCGGTTCTAACTGATGACACCCAAGTAAGTTTATATATATATATATATATATATATATATATATATGTGAAGGAGAAAGACATGCCTTAGAATCCCCACCAATGAATCATTTATAGTTCCCCCTTTTTATTCTTCCTCTTTCTTTTCTCCCTTGCGTCTTTCTTAGTATCCTTGGTTGTTTTTTGTCTTGATTTCTCAGAACATGTAAATGAATCCATCCTACTTCATCACATTAAATCTATTATAGCTTTAGAGGATTGCCCCTTCCCCCTTATTATATCCGCTTATTCAGTGATGGTGTGAAATTCATATACTCCACCCTTTTTTATAAGTGGTAGCCATAAGTTTATATTCTTCCGTTGTTCTCTAGCTCCTATTTTAAACCATTATTTCTCATTACACACACACATTAGCAGGCGGCCCAGCAATATCCAATCAAAAAATACGCTTAAATATGATATTTTAATTCATACAGGTTACATATTTATTATAGAGCCAATTCTCTATCGATTATTATATTGAACCTAATACATAATAATGATTTCAAAAGTAAAAGAAAATAACTTGTGTGAAACCAATAATGATGATTTCAAAAGTAAAAGTTAAAAAATACGCTTAAATATGATATTTTAATTCATACAGGTCACATATTTATTATAGAGCCAATTCTCTATCGATTATTATATTGAACCTAATACATAATAATGATTTCAAAAGTAAAAGAAAATAACTTGTGTGACATCAGTTAGAATCAAAACCAAAATATACGAGCTCTCCAGCCTTATCCATTAGTGTATGATATTTTGTGCAGATTTCATATTTATTATTACTAGCAGAACATGTGGAAATTCCACAGGGGACTGATTCATATGTAATATATTGATGTTGTCATTCTGTAGATGTTCAGTGTAAATGGAGATGCTCTGATATTATTGTATCTATTTTGTTAAAACTGCAAAAGTATTTATCTAAGCTAGCAGGGCCACCCGACATAGCCCGATCGTAAAGTACGCTTAAATATATTTTAATTCTTGCAGATTTTGTATATATTATTATAAAGTTAATGTTCTTTCGATTTTTAGATATTATTAAGTTGCAATTTCAAAAATAAAATATATTTATATATGATGATGATTGGGTTCATCAGCTTGAATCGAAACCGAATCACAAACTTATGAATATAACTTTAGTTCCTTCAGCTATAATCGAAACCGAAACCAAAACTTCAGAAGAATTCTTGATAAAATTATTTATAAAAAAAAAAAAAAAAAAATAGATTACTAAGGTGCCATTAGCTAAAATTGAAACCGAAACTAAAACTTATGAAGAATTCTTGATAAAATTATTTTTAAAAAATAGATTATTGGAGTGCTATTAGCTGAAACCAAAACCAAACTTATGAAGAATTCTTGATAAAATTATTTTTTAAAAATTAAATGATTTCAGTGCCATCAGCTACAATTGAGACCGAAACCAAAACTTATGAAGAATTCTTTGTAAAAAATTTTATTACAATAAATGGAAGTACATAACAAATGACCCGGCTGTAAATATGACACAGAAAATAACACACACGCTATCGCAATAATGTATAGATAGAGCCAATTCTCTATCGATTATTATATTGGATCTTATATATAGTAAAGATTTTAAAAGAAAAAAAAACTTGTGTGACATGAGTTAGAATCGAAACCAAAACAAGTCTCGAGATTAGTGTCCGACCCAAATCCATTCGTATACAAAAACTACAAAAAATAAAGTTGTTTAACCTATAAGTTTTAATTAGCACATGCGCAGAAAAAACGGCAGGTCATTTTTTTAATTTTAATTTTGTACCTTTTAGCAACTATTTTACGGGCTAAAAAACAAATCGAGAGTCTGCTACAAATCAAAATATCATATATATGAAATTTCAACTCAATAGCTCAATAGACTAAATATTCAAATAGGAGTTTGGTAGAAACTTTTCGCACACATACCAACAAAGTCATTTATTAGTCCTCGCGCGAAAGCACAGGACACAAAATGTTTTAAATAATAATAGAATAACAATAACAAAGTCTTTCGCTAGCGAGGACTACTATTGAGCGTAACCAGTTATACACTCCTTTTGAAATTTTCATCTCTATTTTTTTTGTTATCTACTGAATATTTTTGATGAAACCTATATGAAATATGTTCCTTATTAAATTGTAAAGATTTTCTATTCTGAAAGAAGTTTTAAAAAAATTAATCTAAAAACGTTATTTTAAAGTTTTTGTTAAAAAAAAATTCAGATTTTCTTATTATTCAGACATGTATGACAAAGCGAGAGTTGCAAAAAAGAGTTGTGGAGTGAGGAGAATTACAATCTGAAATAGAGAGTAGGAGAGTTTTTATAAATACATACAAAATCACATTCATCTTTTTTTAAATCCAAATTAATAAATTAAATAAAATATAATCTTAAAAAAATAGGATACAAGTTAGAAAAGCATTTCATCCAAGGCATGAAAATTGTTAAACAAAATGTTTTTACTATAGGCTTTAAAAATAAAGGTATAAGATTCAATTTGAAATTTATTTATCTTCAAAGTGCACTTTTATACGTTTTACAAAGTAAGGTATTAAATTTGCATACCTTACTTTGTAAAATTTATAAAAGTACACTTTGAAGATAAATAAATTTCAAATTGAATCTTGTACCTTTATTTTTAAAGCCTATAGTAAAAACATTTTGTTTAACAATTTTCATGCCTTGGATGAAATGCTTTTCTAACTTGTATATATATAGTCTAAAGAAGCTTTGAATAAAAAACTACAAAAATAAAAATAAAGAATGCAGCTTAAATTACCGGATGGAAAAAAAAAATATTAACTTTAACCTATCGCAGACTTAGCACCTACATAATCTGACTTTTAATCCGACGTTTATAATGATCAAAGAGAATTCAAAGAGAAAAAAAAAAGTCTTTACTAAAATTGTTAAATAGAAATAGACTTGGCATTTGCATAAACCGATTTCGCAAAAGTCTTCAATTTTAAAACAGAATTTAACTACATAAGGGTGAAAAGAGAAAACCTTAACTAAAATTTTGTAAATAGAAAACGGGGATCATCAGCTGCTTACCATGAAGCTGTTTCGGAGATTTAAAAACAGGACAGCTGTTTAATACATGGCTCTCCAGTGGATAATACCACTTCCCCCCCCCCAAAAAAAATGTGAAATAATACGGTTACTATTTTTACTAATATATGAAAAAAATTTTTTAGATGAATTAAATAATAAAATAGAAAAAGAAAAACTATTAATAAGTAAGTTTAGGATTACAAGATTATATATATCCGTGTGCTAGATGGTTTTCATCTTAAATTCTAAGCAATTATGCAGAATGTAGAAACTATGCATAAATAAAATTCAGCGTAATAGTGAAATGAAACGAATCATCTAATAAGAAAACATAAAAATGATTAAGTAATGAACACTTGCTTTTCAAAGGCATGTGCAAATTAGTTCACCTTCGTGTAGTCGCTGACATATCCATGACTGAGTATATTAAGTTCGCTTTAGTAATTTTTAAATAGAAAAGGTAGGCGTTTAATATCAATGTCAGAGCAAGAAAAAAAAATGAACTATATATTTCAGATAAAAAAATTACTTTTATCCACTCTCACGTCTTGTTAGTGAGAACTAAATAGTTTTGAAAGTGAGGTGAAGATATTTTGAAAATAGCGCAGTGTAACAAGTCTGTAGTTGCAAAACATCATTAAGACGTTTATGTGAAAACTGATCGTCACATGCAGATAAGTATATTTGGAATTGGGAAGAATGAAATCAACAAAAAACAACGAAAAGTGGCCGCGAAAATTAAAGAAAAGAAAATGAAAAATGAAAGGAAAAAAAAAAGCAAATAAGCGAAAAAAATATAGAAAAATAAATGAGAAAAAACAAGAGGGGCAATTGAAAGAGAAGCAAAAAAGGAGGAAAAGAAAAGACAAAGAAAAAGAAACGACAAAGAGCAAACAGAAACAAAAAGATAAAAAAGAAACGCAAAAGATAGAAAAAGAAAATAATGACAAAGTTGGAAAAGAAAAGTGGCAAATGCTGAAAACATTTTTTAAACTGCAGAAAAGAAAAAAAAATGTGTTAAATTGATAAGAAAAAAAAAATCAGATAAAATCACTTTTTGCTAATGCTGCATACAAAAATATGGAAATAAGTCATAATTCTATAATTTTGATTTTTTTTTTCTTAAGATGCGCATCTTTTATAGTTTGGAAAAAGAAAAATCTTCGTAGCTCACTAGAGCATATGAAAAACGGAAAGGCACAAATTTCCCAACGAATGACCACTTAACATTTGCAAGCAGAAAAAAAAATCTTGCTTAACACGATAACAAGTGTTTGTAAACGCGTCCTTTAATATTTATGAGGGGTTTTGTCCGTCCGTACGTCCATCTGTCACAAAGTGTAAAAAGGACATTTTTTCCAATCTGTCATGCCCACGTTAGAACAAACATTTTCGCCAATTTTGTCATGCTTACGTTCGAACTAACATCTTCGCACTGGTTGAATGGACGTATCTCCAGCGCTCAATACGTTTTTTTTTTTTTTCATTCTATTATTATTTTATTTATTTATTTTCTTTTTTTTTACTTCATTGAATTTCTACGTCTATTACCACAGGATGGCCAGTAAATAAGTTAACGAGGGCCAGAGAAAGAGCGTCTAATAAAAAAAATGAAAGCCATATGTAATTATCATATTATTAAGCTGCCGCATCGAAAAAAATAGGACAGTGAAGTCATTTCCGTCACGAACCTATAACAGAATGAAAAAAAAAACACACGAACCTATAACAGAATGAAAAAAAAAAACACACGAACCTATAACAGAATGAAAAAAAAACACACGAACCTATAACAGAATGAAAAAAAAACACACGAACCTATAACAGAATGAAAAAAAAACACGAACCTATAACAGAATGAAAAAAAACACGAACCTATAACAGAATGAAAAAAAACACACGAACCTATAACAGAATGAAAAAAAAACACACGAACCTATAACAGAATAAAAAAAACACACGAACCTATAACAGAATGAAAAAAAAACACACGAACCTATAACAGAATGAAAAAAAACACACGAACCTATAACAGAATGAAAAAAAAACACACGAACCTATAACAGAATGAAAAAAAAACACACGAACCTATAACAGAATGAAAAAAAAAACACACGAACCTATAACAGAATGAAAATAAAAACACACGAACCTATAATAGAATGAAAAAAAACACACGAACCTATAACATAATGAAAAAAAAACAAAAACACACGAACCTATAACAGAATGAAAAAAACACAAACTTATAACAGAATGAAAAAAAAAAACCTTAATAGTTCTCTTATAAATAAAGGGTGATTTATTAGTGACTTAGTTCCTCATTTTTTTACTCTTCTAAACAGTTCTTTTGTCGTTAGTTCGAAAGATACAATTAGTTACATACTTTATATACAGGATGTCCCAAAATTAGCCTTCTATTTTGAGACTAATTCATATTTCAAAATACAGAGCGGAACGATAAAATTGTCCCCCTAGAAAAGACGACATGATTCCATTTCCGTTTGATGATGTTGGTTTTCTTTTTTTGTTGTAGACCATCTACAAGGTGGCCAGTTGTATACAAATCCCAAGAGTTGATAGGAGCCTTCTATTATGTCTGAAAGTGACACAATATTCAACGAGCAAGATCAGAGATGTGCCGCTGTACAATTCATGCTCTCTAGCGATCCAAGTTATGGCAACAGGACCATTGCCAGCACCCTCAAAATGCATCGCTGGATTGCCACGAATAACAAGAAAGTGCTCAGGGTGATGAATACAAAGTTTCCGGCCACAGTTATGGTTTTTGGTGTGGTTTCAAGTGAGAGCCACATCATGCCACCTCACATCTTTGAAGTCAGCTTGAAAGTTAACACCAAAGTGCATCTGGATATGCTGAAGAGTGCGGTCATCCCCTAGTGCAATCAGGTGGGCGCTGGCAGACCCTGGATGTGGCAGAAGGACTCGGTGCCAGCCCACAAGGCTCAAAGAGACTCAGGCTTGGCTTCAGAAGGAGTGCTACAACGTTGTACCGTTCTCTCACTCCCCCCCCCCATGACCTGAACCTGCTGGACTACTTCATTTGGTCATACATCGAGAACATCACCAACATGACCTCCTACAACACCAACGCCAGCCTGATCACTGCCATCCGCCAACCATTCACCAAGCTCCCGCCCGTGCTTGTGGAAAAGGAATGCTCCCAGTTCCGGACAAGGCGGTGATTGAGGATGAAGGCGGCTACATTGAATAGGCGTCAGCTCTACTACATAATGAAGTTACCTGAATTGATTTTTTAAATAAATTTTACATAAAGCTGTAGTGTTGTTTTCTTTAGGACGACACTTATTCCACCTTGTAGATGGTTAGTTTTGAAACGCCCTATATAATAAATGGTTCATCGCTTATCAAGGTCAAAAACCACTCGAGGATAAAAGTTAATAAAGTGGAATCAGTTTCATATTTATTTGCATGAAGAATACAAAATGCGACAAAAGGCCAAAAAAAGAGAGCATGCAGAATGGAAAAGCTGATCTATTTCACGTTTAATAATTTAGTTATATTGATCCATTATCAAAAAAGTCATGCATATTTAACCATCATAATGAAATCAATCAACAGAAAATATACTATTTTGTTACTGGGATGGGAGGGGGGACTCACTATTTACCAAGACCCAAATGCTACTCGAGGATGAGGGTTTATGAGTGTCAGATGGCCAACACTGACGATCGGTAATGGTGGAAATTGGGTAAAATTTGAGTATTTAAGATGGCTAAGTAAGAATTTGTTTACACTGAACTTGAAAACAACCGTGTTATAGTCAGCAAGAAAGCAGTCCTGTAGTATTTTGTTTCATATAATTTAAGAAATAAATTTTACTCAAGGAATTTTCATTTAGTTTTAGGCAGAGATAGATAGTAAGGGAAATTGTTGACAGTGAGTATAGCTAGACAAGTGTTTGTTAATGTTTTACAAGGTGGGAGTTAAACGAGATTAAAATTCAGTCGAACCCATATATTATAATATATAGTTTGAAAATAAATTCATGCATAATACAATGAGATTATTTAAATCGAATAAAAAAATCATAAGTGTCATTATAGACCCCACCATCACTACCACCACTTTGTATATGCAGATGTGCCAGTCAAAAAACTGATGCAGGCTTCAAAAGCTTTATTCCATGCATTGTTTTAAAAATTACGAAAGTATACTTGCACACAATCAGTAATCTAAACGAGGAAGAGAATCATGAAAATAAAAGTTGCATGAAAAAACAAATTGAGATATATTAGCAGGGCTACCAAACGTTGTCCAAGGCTATAAAAAAAACTAACCAGAAGTTAACATCTTCATATTAAAAATTCTATAGAAGTGTAACATCTTCATTTTAAAAATTTTATCCCTTCCTCTTTCTCTCCTTCGAGCCGTTTTATCTTTCTCTTTTACCCTCTTCCCCATTTTCCGTGCTCATGAACCCTCCTTTCGATATTATTTTTCTCATGTTAAGCCAATTAAAACACTACAAACTTTGTGGATGTTTGCTATGTCGTTTTCAAGTTTTAGCTGGACATACAAACATGCACGCAGGCATTTGCTCTTTATATTACAGTAGAACCCCGGGGATACGGTGGCCCCGGATTACAGGTTATGATGTGGAATAAAATGTTTTCCTAGTCCCTGGTTACGCCATTTACCCCGCCTTACGGTGTTGTTTATAATGTTATTTAATTATATACATGTGCATTATATACTGTACCGTATTTTGTAACTAATTTTTAATATGTAGTGTATAAAATTTTGCTTAAGCCCCGTCATACGGTGATTTCACCTTACAATTCCAACCCCTGAACGGATTAACGCTATATCCCGGAGTTCTACTGTATAAGCAATTCACTCGTATTGTTGCTGTCATCATACTGGAAAATTATTTTAAGAAAAATTAATGGTAGGAATTTTTCTTATCCTCACTTAACAAGTTGATTGGGTAAACCGATATACGTATACAAGATATTTGACAGTGACAACATGGAAAGGAACCAAGAATAATTCAATAATATTCGCTTTTTTTTTTTTTTTTTTAATGCTAATGTTGATTGGAACAAAATATTTATGTAAAAAGTGCAAAGAAACTATTGGATAGCTTTTTAGATTGATTGCAAAACCTTTAAACCCTTTTTTCTATGTGGAGTTTCCCCATAAATGACTATATATTCAATAACACTGATCTTTTTTTCATAACTTAGTAATTCCTCAGTAACATCCGTCTCTCCTTTATTGTACCCTCTATGACAACAAACTTTCCTTGTTTCATTATAATATTACGTTGACTATTCCTTTTCTATAGGAGTTAGCACTTTCGAAGCATACAACAGTATAAAGGAGGATTCGGTTACAAAATAATTTTATGAAGGTTTAATTATATATTTTCAGTGATTAATACAAAGATATATATATATATATATTAGACATTAAGAGGAGATTATAGATAGATATATAGATACCCGTTCACATACACCTTTCACGATAAAGCTAGAATCCAGAATTGCATCGACAACGGACAACGCCAGACCCAAAGTGGGTTTCGATGTATTGCATCTCATCAGTGACGTGCTCCGACATAGGTGCGAACCCAGGTCGTCGCACTCATGAAGTGTGCAATACTGACGACCTAACCATATGTGCCATGACGCAATCTATTGGCTATGCCTCGATTTTTTAATTCTTATATTTTTATCCAGTTCTACATTCTACGATGTGACAAATAACGCATCCTATACAACTAAGATAGTTACTGCTGGTATGCTAATTTCAGTTAATGTTTGTAGATGTGATATCTACCGCCTGCATACCAGCAGTAACTATCTTAGTTGTATAGGATGCGTTGTTTGTCACATCGTAGAATGTAGAACTGGATAAAAATATAAGAATTAAAAAATCGAGGCATAGCCAATATATTGCGCCGTGGTCCATATGGTTAGGTCGTCAGTATTGCACACTTCATGAGTGCGACGACCTGGGTTCACGCCTATGTCGGAGCATGTCACTGATGAGATGCAGTACATCGAAACCCACTTTGGGTCTGGCGTTGTCCATTGTCGATGCAATTGCTCGATTCTATCTAATTCTGGGTTCTAGCTTTATCGTGAAAGGGTATATATATATATATATATATATATATATATATATACACACACATACACAGGGTGTCCAAAAAGTTACTGAAGGGTTAAAAATCTTTGTCATTTTATAATTAATGATTATTTTTTTCTCTATTTCAGGTATTTTAGAGATAATATTTTGGAAGTTAATTATGGATAATATAGCATTGAACAACGTACGCAAGTTATGAAATTGTTTTACCAAAATCAGACAATGCTTTGGCGACAACATTATTTCTCACTACGGCAATGTCAAATGACCACCACGTTTCCCAGACTTGGCTAGCCTCGACTTTTTCTTGTGGGGATATCTTAAAGAAAGAATCTATGTTAACAAACCCCAAACCCTGTAAGCATTGAAGGAAAACATCAGGAACAAAATAAGAGTTAAATCGCAATCCAGAGATTCTCCAATCTGCCATGAATAATATTTTGGAAAGCGTACAAATATATGAAACTGAACATGGGCAAGGTTTAAAAGACATTATTTTGCGTAGATAAAGATTGTTTGAATTTTGAATTCATTTTTTTTAATTTCCCAATGTCTTAGTCAGATTGTGTTAAAATTACAGAAAGATATCATCAAAAATAAAAAATTTATTCCAGTCCCAAACTCTTCAGTGACATCATATATATATATATATATATATATATATATATATTCCAGGTAGAAAGATATCCAAAAATAAAGAATAATTGAATTTTAACAAGGGTCGTTGATAGTGCTCAATCAAAGATAGCAAATTATATTTTTTTTTTATTATATTTTTTGTATTATTCGTTATGTAAATACAGTCATATCTTGCTACGATATGCAGACCGTTTCGATCATATTTGATTTCATCAGACAAGAAAAAAATTAAAATACAAAAATCAAAATGGTTCTAGACCTTTTCAAATTTTGAGGAGTGAAAATATGCCATGACTGGCGTGAAGCAAAGATAAAGTTCTTACATTTTACATAAAGAATAATAATAATTATATAAAGAATTTATTGGGAGGTACAAATTTTATGAATAGCAGAGAAGAGAATTCCCTTTATCAACAGAGTACTATGGCATTCGATTTAAAAAATAAAAAATAATAAAAAATAAAAAAGTTAAGTGATTTCATTCCCCTATGACATGATGTTTGACCTCATTAAATTTACTCACATCTGGTAACTCATTCACCTTACTTTTTAATTGTTTAATTTCAACCATCCTCAATTCCACTGTCCTCGTAGCGTCGCGATAAGTTATCAAGATATTACTTTCTTTTCCGCCTTTGCCTCAAAGCTTCAGGTTCGAGCCTACCTGCCTACCAAAACCTTTTTTTCCACACACACACACACACACACACACACCGGGCGCCCAGGCTAGTCTATAATATAAATCTCACCTGTCTGTTTAAATGTATGTATGTATGTCTGCCTAAAACTTTTGACAGAAGTGACGGATTTTCACAAGATCGGTATCAATTTGAAGCTGGACTCTTCGGATGACAAATATAAAAAGATTGGCTAAAAACAAAAATTCCTTCGCCCTCACCTGGGCACTTTTCTACAGGGAGGGGGTCGCTTTTTTTTTTGTTCACCGATATTTTTGAAAGTCATCGCCTCTTTTCAATTGACTAGCCTTAATTTAAACTTTCGCCACTTCCGGTTTGGCGATGGACGCAATGGCAAAGATGTCACTTTTTTTTTTCACATTCTTTTCCTCCTTTGCAATACGGGTTAAAGCTTGCCTGCCAACTACCACTTTTTTTTTTTTTTTTTTGCTCAACACACACCTCCAAACACCCGGACAATGCTGGGCACCCAAGCTAGTAGTTAATAAGAGTTATTTTAGTAACTATCTGGCTTGTTTCTTTTGTACCTATTTACAATTTCTCCCCAAAGGACAGAGTTAGACACCAGGGTCGTTTTTTAACGTAGAGAAAAAAGTACAAAAATAAAAAATTGTCTCAATCGTGAAGGACTGCTCCCCCACCGAAAGAGAAAAAGAAATGGAAGTGCAGCATCTGAAGAACAGATACTACACTTTGATCTTAGCTTATTTTTTTTGTAGTAGTTTTAAATGCTTTTTTACAAACGGTTTGCAAATAAGATGGCGGCCTACAGTGTTCTTCATGATTAAATAAACCTGTCATCTTGTTTGTAAAAACGCTCGTAAAAACTAAATATTTGAGATAATTAACAAGCATTTAAAACCTCCATAGAAAAACAAAAAAATACGCCAGGTAGATACAAAAGTAAGTTTTATTGGATATGGTAATATATATATATATATATATATATATATTTATTTATTTATATTTTAATTTTTTACCCTTTCTTTCATTTATTGGCTTTCCTGCTAAATCCCCTATATTAGTGTTGGGACGATTAATCTGAATCAAAATTAAGAATAGAAAAGTTGGGGCTATAGGAATCGATATCGGAAAAATTTGTGCCTCTTTCCGCTGCCAAAATAATTCATTTGTTTTGTTTTTTTTAATTTGATTTTGTTTAAAGCAAAATCTTCCACTGCTGAAAGTAAGAATAAAATAATAAATATTTATTGATTTTAAACTAAAATCGATAGATCATCCTTCACAAGTATATTTTCACATTTAGGAAAATATCTGCACATTTAACATGCGTTTTTCTTTGGGGGGGGGGAGTTATAGTAAGCAAGGACAAAATAATAACTATAGTTACATATTCAGAGATTTATAAAGAATCAGAATCGGGAATTTAGTATGGAATTGGTAATTGTATTGGAATCAGGAAATATATTGGAATCGTCTCATCTCTTCTTCTCTATATAAATAAAATGAACTCATTTTTCCCGTCTGATTTTGACCTTAATAGGATTAAAAATCAAGATATTTCATGCAAATATAATATGCACAAACGGCAGAACAATATCTGAGGTGTGTTATAGGCTTATTATTTCTCAAATTCCTTGATAATCTTAGATTTCTATACTTTTTCTGCTGAGAAGTCACGGCCAAAATCGGTTAAGATCAATGGAAGTGGTAAAATATTTTCTCTCTTATAAATTCCTCCTTCCCCTGCCACCACTTAACACCGTTTGGGGATCGTTCACAAGGAACAGTTGAGAAGAGAACACCGGTTTGGCTTCGCAGTTCTTTCATGTGAAGTTATTTAAAATCACTAAACTAAGCTGCAGTGCTCTGTGGCGTAGTGGTTAGCGTGCTGGACAATTCACATTATATTTTCACGTCCGCGCCGACCTACCGTAGTCGTTTTTTTTTTTTTTGTTTTTTTTCCTAAACAACTGGAATGGACTTTTCTTGGTGGCCGAACTGTTAACGTTGCAGATGTTTTTTTTTTTTGTTTTTTTTCACACTTTATTTTCCTACTTTTACTCATGACTCCGGGTTTGATCCTTCCTACTTACCTACCATAACATTTTTTAAACCCCCCCCCCCCGTCCCGGAAATAAACACTCGGGCAACGCCGGGTACCCCCGCTAGTTACTAATATATGCAAGATGTGACGATAAAATTGTCGCCATAGAAAAGATGACATGATTCCATTTCCGTTCAATAAAAACTGATATTCTTTTTTGTTGCAGACCATCTACTAATTAGCCAGTTGTGTACAAATCCTAAGAGCGATAGGAGCCTTCTATCATGTCTACAAGTGACACAATGTTTGACAAGCGAGATTGGAGATGTGCCGTTGTACAACTCATGCTCTCTACTGATCCAAGTTAAAAGTGAGGACCACATCATGCCACCTCACATCTTCGAAGTTAGCTTGAAAGCCAATATCAAAGTGTACCTGGATGTGCTGAAGAGTGTGGTGCAATCAGGTGGCTGCTGGCAGACCCTGGGTGTGGCAGGAGGACTCCAAGCCGGCCCACAAGTCTGAGAGAAATCAGATGAAAGATCCTGATAGATATTACTTGAAGTAATACTTTCACGGCGATCACAGCTGAACATTTTGCTAACCGCATTTCATTTCCTCTGATATGAGCCTTTATTGAAATCCATGGATTAAGGAAATCAACATAACCCCTTCTAAATATTTCTTTTGTTAGACAATAAATTCTTAATTCGAATATATGTGTCTATATGTTGTTTTTTCAGAATTTAAATACAACCACTCAACTTATATATATATATATATATATATATATATATATATATATATATATATACACACACAAACCTGAGAATTAGATTGTCAAAACATTGTGAAAATAATGCTCAAGATGAGAATAGTAGTCTGAATAATCCAAATACGAAATTCTGATCAATTTACAACCAATATTAATAACCCCGTCAGTCTGTTTCACTGTCCACCAAACAGACACAATTAACCCTTATCCTCGAGTGGCCTTTGGGCCTTAAGTTTGGGCCTTTTTTTTTTCTTTCTTTAAAAAACGATGTCACCATACTAATAATCAGTAGGAGCTAACCTGAAGTAGCAGTATTGTTTGTAAACAAAAAACATTTTTCCCAGTGATTTTAATTAGTAATATATTAAGTGTGCAGTGTTTCGTTTTTTTGTTTGTTTTTTATGTTTTTTTTTTTTTAAACCAAGTTGGGATGGACGATGATTGTGGGTTGTGTTGGACTTTTTTTTTTAATAGATATGACAGCAATAACAGCGGACACCTACCTGCGATGACTCCCTTTTCTTCTTCCTACTATTAGCCAAGAATGTCGAGGGGGGTCGATACTTTTCGGAGTAGGGGGTATGCATTGCTCATATCCGTCTTTAATTTAAGGAACCACAACCGGTTATTTTGATAACTCGAGAATGTTGAAGGATGTTAGCAATGACAAGCTTTCGACCTCATTAGCGGATACTTAAACTCAAAATAACTATTATCCATAACAAGACGAGCCGATGTCAGTTGGTCTTATTACTGAGTGTAATCCATAATTCCGAATGCTCGCATGAGATCAGAGATTGAAACACGACTGCATTTATATCGCCATTAAATTTCCATTTTTACTACATTATTAATAGGTACACCCGGCGTTGTACCGTAACGAACAAGATTTATATATATATATATATATATATATATATATATATATATATATATATATATATGCACTTTAGTTTTTAGCTTTAAAACCAATATTATTAATTTCTACAACTTTCAAGTTAGAAACAAAATGAAATTAAAAAAAATATATATATTTGGATTTTTCGGATTATTATTCTTATCTTGCTTGTTATTTTTATAACGTTTCGACAGATATAACCTCCGATCTTTTTCAGGTGAGCCTTGTCTGTACAGAATTTAAAACTTAACCCTTTTTATTTAATCCATGGGGTTGAATTTCTCCATCAGTCGTTATCGGGTAGAAGTTTTGGCACTTTTACATTACACGGACGGCACCATTCTTTTGTGCGTTTCACTAAACTGTCGTCAAGTGGCGTTTCTCTCCATTCAAATTGTTTATCAATTTAAAAATTAAAGCTATAATATATTGTTGATCCTTCAACGGGTGCCACCGAAAAAAAAGAAGATCAAAACTATATTTTGCTACAATGACAATTTTACTTTAATTCCAAATGTTTCGGGGGGGGGGGAGCAATCCAATGTTGCTTTAATTCAAAAATTGTTTTATTAAAACTATATTTTCTTACACAGACTTTTCAATAAATGTTTTTACAATTATATATTGATACATTTTTATACAATAAATATTCTGGGTTTTCAAGTATTTTTGTGTTCGGAAAAGAAAAAAAAACAAAAAAAAAACGGGTTTGTTATTTACCGTGTTATCTGACCAAAAGAAAAAGGGCGCCGTCCATGTAATGCAGAAGTGCCGAAGTTTTAAGCAAAGACTGTTGGATATTAGTGACTGAAAGCTGGTGGACAAGTCAGGCATTGTACCAGATATGACTATTGCAGAAAGGATTGTAATGTTATTAACGATCCCATGAATAGCATTGAGGGGGAAGGCTCTTCTCTCTCTTTCTACAGGGCGTTCCCTATTTATCATTGATTTTTATTATCGATTTTCATTAACATCTAATATTTTAAAATGTTTTTCAGGCCTATATACATACATACATATATATATATATATATATATATATATATATATATATCGGCATGATATATATATATATATATATATATATATATATATATATATATATATATCGGCATGATATATATATATATATATATATATATATATATATCGGCATGATATATATATATATATATATATATATATATCGGCATGATATATATATATATATATCGGCATAATATATATATATATATATATATATATATATATATCGGCATGATATCTATATATATATATATATATATATATATATATATATCGGCATGATATATATATATATATATATATATATATATATCGGCATGATATATATATATATATATATATATATATATCGGCATGATATATATATATATATATATATATATATATATCGGCATGATATATATATATATATATATATATATATATATATATATATATATATATATATATACACACACACACATTATTATTATTATTATTATTATTATTATTATTTATTAAATATTTAATAAATATTTTTACATGTATAAAATATATTCATGGACAAGTGTTTCTGGATATAACACGTCATCAGCATGGATCATCCATCAACAAGGATCGAACTCACGACTACTAGACTACCAGCAATCTAGCATTTTACCAAGGAGGCACGATATCTTGTCAGCTTTCATGCATAATTTTTATCACTTAAATGTTTTTAAATAAGCAACGGTTCAAAACTGCTTATATATCGCTAAAAACGAACAACAATAAATCAACAGTACAAATGTTTTTCTGAGCTTTTGTAACACATTTACTTCCATTTTTTTTTTTTTTTTTTTTTTGTGAAAATCGCTCCTGACAAGATATGAAGCCAGTTGATGTAAGGAGTACTTCAAGGTCAAAAATTTGCCAATGATAAGTGTTAGATAGAATAGATGCTGACCCAGAAAACATCAATTTTCCCCTCTTTGTCAGAAACATAGCTTATGGAATGTGAGAACTAAAGAACAAAATAAGTGAGACAAGAGTTACGGGGTTGCCGAAAGTAAACACAAGATCCACTTTCTACTTTCCTTAAATTATGAGGTGGGGGTGGGGGGTGGGGGTCGAGTTAGTAAAAAAAAAACCTTCGAGATTCGAACCAGAAATAAGTGTCTGATCATATTTTCTCCATCGTTCTTCCTTACATCATTTTTTTTCAACTGAAAAACTGATGCGTTTTTTTTTGTTTTTTTTAATCGATCCGTTTTGAAAATAAATGTTACTGTTGTTGTCATTTGCATTTATTATATATACTAGCTGGCAGCCCGGCGTTGCCCCGTCGCACAATACACTTAAACATGATATTTTAATTTATGCAGATTGCATATGTATTATTATAGAATCACTCGTCTAATGATTATTATATGTTATGAGGAATAATTTTCCTGGTGAAGGAATTCATAAAAAAAAATTTAAAAAAAAAATGATAATGGCTTTCATAAAATTCTGTGTTTACAATATCACGTCAGCTGATATTTGGGCTTGGCGATGAATGCCCTGAAAAAGTCACTTCTGGTTAATGTTTAGTTTTAAAATATGCATATGAAGAAATGATTTGCAGCGATTCTAAAAAAAAAAAATGGTACCTCTTCTTTTATTATAAACTGAAATCATTAATAAGAAATAATTAAAATAAAATGTTGAGGTTCACCTGGGCTTGAACAGGAGGCATGTAGTCAAATGCTCTGCCACTAAGCTATATCGTCAGATTATAATATCTGGGTTTTTTTTTTTTTTAAGATAATAATAAATCTAGTTTTTTTTATTAAGAAATGATCTGCTGAAATTTTATATATATTTATATATAGACACACACACACACACACACACACACACACACTGCTGACAATTTTATATAATTCTAGCGAAATGGCACAGAAAATCATTAAGAAATGATCTGCTGAAATTTTATTATCTCCCTTGCTAGTGTAACGTAGAATGTTTCCCTGTAAAAATTCTTTTTTTTTTTTTCTATAAAGAGAGAAAAGCTATTTTTAAAACCGGAGTTTTTCGAGTTTCGATACTTATCAGATGAATTTCTGCACAAAATATATCTAAGAACACTGCCAGACATAAATTATCTTTGTGTGAAATTTGCAAAAAATAGGCTCAGCCGTTTCAGAACCTATGAGGAAGGAACTCACACACACACACACAAAGTGACTTTTATATGAGAGTAGATACACACACACACACACACACACACACACACACACACTGCTGACAATTTGATATAATTCTAGCGAAATGGCACAGGCTTCGAATAAGGGTAATGTCGATTGAAGAGTTATACAAGTCCGGAAAGTCATCAAGGAATATTGTTAAATCACTAAATGTTAACAGAATGTTTGGAGGAATTAAAAGCAATCATGTGATCTTCACTTCATGCTTTTATTAACTACTAGAGAGACCTATGGAAATTCCACAGTGGACTCTTTCATATGTAATATATTGAAAAATAAATATGTATGTACATATATCATTCAAACCTGGTAGTGTTTGAATATATGGTTAAGTGGCAGTTTTAGTCATTTAGAACTGCTTTAAAGCTTCACTGCTCACTCATTTTTCAACCAAATTTCAAACAATTATTACTTCTCAACTATGTTGCAAAAAAACATTTTCAATTTTCATTCAGTAAAACTAAAGTTATGATGAATTTACTGGTGTTCAAAATCGTAAAAATTCATAAGGAGGCGAGCGACGTTTTTTTTTTGTTTTTTTTAACTGATTTCCATAGCAACCACGTCGCTTCAGCGACTAGTGTTGCTACTAATTCACCGCTCTTGCAAAAAGAGAAGTAACAAGTGAAACAGAGAGAATGAAAGCAGACGAGTGCCGTACATTGTTTTACATATGTGTATGTTATGTTTAAACAAGACTGAAATTAAACAAAGAACAAGTGAATTTACTAGAAGCCTGGAAAAATCATGGATTACAATAGAAAAATGCGAGCATGAAAAGTAATATGGTTAAGCTTAAGCATGGAAAAGAAAAGGACAAGATATTCTAGTACAAAATATAAATTTATGATTTAAAATATTGCAGCATTAAGAATTTTTTTTTTAAATTCAATTTAACATTTTATAATCAATTCTTAATGCTGCAATATTTTAAGTTATAAATTTATATTTTTTACTAGAATATCTTGTCCTTTTCTTTTCCATGTTTAAACTTAACCATATTACTTTTCATGCTCGCATTTTTCTATTGTAATATATAATTTGAGTTCTTTTAGTTATAATCGAAGCCGAAACCAAAACTTATAAAGAATTCTTGGTAAAATTATTTATTACAAGAATTGGGAGTTCATAACAATCAGGCGACTTGGAAGAAAAAGATGCAAGTGTTGTACACAAAATAACACACGCACTATCGTATTAATATATAGATGTTTTTACATGTTTGGACTGGGCGTTGCTTGTGCTGAAAACGAGAATGAAGCCTCATTAATATTTCTAGACTGACATTAGCGAAGTGTTTTAAGGGAATTAATTTTTTTGTTTTGTACATTTTACATAATGTTGAAGTGCTATATTAAGATTTTGAGAGGTAATTCTACATCATTGAGAAAGTACCTTTTGTTTATAAATGGTGAAAGAGAGAAGGGATCAGTAATATTTTAAAACAGTTTCTTTTCATTCTTTACGATTATCAAAATATTAATACAATTTTTAAATTCTTATATTTTTATCCAGTTCTACATTCTACGATGTGACAAGCAACACGTCCTATACAACTAAGATAGTTACTGCTGGTATGCAGGCGGTAGATATCACATCTACAACATTAACTGAAATTAGCATACCAGCAGTAACTATCTTAGTTGTATAGGCGTTCTGCTAGATATTATAACCCTTTACTTATACAGAACTAAGGTTCAAATAGCGCTCAAAATGGACAAGCGTTAAGGTTAATTCAGAGCATATGAAGCAGAAGATTTTCGTCATTTTAGAGTTCAAGTGTGGTATTTTCTGTCTTCAGGAGTTTTGGTTGCATCATAAATTAGTTTAGCAATTTAAACAAAGCCAATTTGAGTATGATAACGCAGGTAAATAAAACTCAGGAAAAAAAAAATCAGAAACATAATTAGAGAAAGGTGCATTCCGGAATCGACAACAGAGAGAATCAAGACAGAATATAACAGGTGAATGAGAAAAGTTGAACAAGTATGAAACAAGAGGGGGAAGTTATTTCTGACACAAGTAATCTCAGTCATTCTCTTTTCATACATGGATGCATAAAGCAGATAAGCGCTTGTCATGCCTCTAGTTTAAAAAAAAAGAAAAAAAGAAAAAAGAAAAGAAGCTGTATAAGAACTTGTCTCATTAAAAATTATTTTATTTCAATAAAAACATTATTACATTTTGATTACTAGAAGGATTCGGAAGGAGTCAAAGTCATAAGAAGGCTAAGAATTAGAGTTGGATTTTTATTTATTGTTTTTTACAGACTAGCGGGGTGGGGGAGACCTTGGCAGTCGTAAAATATGCTAAAAAACGTAACATGTGGTCGCAGCCGAGATTGAACTCACTACACGAGTTTGTAGTGCAATTCAAGTCTTGTCGCTACCTCAATACTTGATGCTTCGCTAGGGTTATCAAGGATATTTTTTATCGTGACGCCATTACTAGGTAGGTTGCCTACCACGGCTCAAGAGAGCCCCATCTACTCTTGAGAGAAGGACAGACTCCACCAGTTTCCCAACCTGGTATTTTGCTTCGAGGTACATACAGCGCCTCACCTTCCTAAAGTGGCCACCCATCTGGTATGGGCCAGGCTCGACGATGTTTAACTTTGGTGTCAATGTGATTGTGCCGTAAAATATGCTAAAATATATTTTAATTCACGCAGATTTCGTATTTATTACTACAGACCATATTCTTTATTTTATATATATATATATAAAATAACGATTTCAAAAGTTAAAATAAAAACAAAAATGTCTTGGGTGCCATTAGCTAGAATCGACTGTATCTACCTTTCACTGTAAATCCAATCCGAAAAGCATATTTCTATCATATACATCTGGATGCAAGCTCCATGTACTTACTAAAAGAGGAAGAGACACCAATCTGCATACCATACCAAAAACCCTACACAGTGCGTCACATACTTTGAACAGATCACGAAAATAATCTAAAAGTGATCTTCAACGGGGTTGACCTAAATAAATCTATTTCTAATATCAACAAAGCTATAAAACAACACTGGCAGGGGCTTTGCCCGAGCGTAAAATACGTTTAAATATGATATTTTAATTTATCCAGATTTCGATATATTATTATAGAGTCGTGATTTCAAAAGTAAAAAAAAAAAAAAACGTATTTAGGTGCCATCAGTTACAATCGATATCGAAACTGTAGGATTCAAAGCTGGTGACGTTACCACTGTACCAACGTGACATGCATTTAAAATGATTAAAAATTTTAAATAAATTAAGATGAATGTATAAAATGTGTAACGATTTATTTTCAATTTGGGCCCATTTTTTACCCCTTAAAAACAATTTTAACCAACTAAAGACCTATAAAAGAACAGCCCATAAAAAATCCAATCATTTGAGGCCCCTAGCACCACCTTGCGACTTTTAGTTTTAGTTTTAGACAGAGTTTGAAAATATGGAGACAGACCGACAGACATATAGCCGTTTATATATTAGATATAGTCGAAAGTTCCCATCTGAAACATTAGTAACTTAACTTCCATCTATCCTACTACTACTAATGTTTCAGCATTACATAACTTATAAGAGGTTGATATACCATAGAACAAACAAAACCAAATACACATAAGGTTTAATATCATTATATTTGGATTTATTTTTTGTAAGAGAAAATAAAAATGGTGCAAGGGGTATTCTTCTAGTTTTATCTATAACTGAAGGCACATGTGCTCATGTCTTTCCCGAGAGTATTAGTGCTGATGTGAATGTAAGTGAAGGTTTATTTTGGGTGGGGCTTACAGCACAATTCAATGCTGCATGGGAACAAATTTCTTATGCAAACAAGGTCACCACTGAGACAAGCAGATGTTGTCATTTACCGTGCGATAGCGCATTGCAGGTGTCTGCCATAAATCACGCCCAAAAAAGGCTTTATCTAATCAACCCTTTGCAACGAGACAAACAAAAAGCGATAAAATAGGGCGAGATGAAGCATTTGTGGAAGTAGAATAATCGAAACAAAAAATGAAGTTCCAAAAATATCGTTTCCTATTTTCTCGGTCGATTAAGAAATTACATAAAAAAATTAAACTTCTTATTTATTTTTTTTTAAAGCAACAAATCTCGCTTTGGTAATTAAAAAAAAAAAAAAAAAAAAAAAAAAAAAACTGTTAAAGTATTCAAATTCAATATTCATAGCATACAAAGAAAAGATCCTCGAATTTTCTTTTCTGGCCAAAAACTTACTGCAGAACAAATATGCAATACACAATGATGTTGCTAGCTGGACGATCATATGAATATGACACTGTTGACCAGCCAATCACATTACGACACTACCAATCACCTGACAGCGATACTACCGGCTGGCCAATCACCCGACAAGGATACGGCCGGCTGGCCAATCACCCGACAAGGATACGGCCGGCTGGCCAATCACCCGACAAGGATACGGCTGGCTGGCCAATCACCCGACAAGGATACGGCCGGCTGGCCAATCACCCGACAAGAATACTGCTGGCTGCTCAATCACCCAACAAGGGGATACTGCCGGCTGCCCAATCACCCGACAAGGATACTGCTGGCTGCTCAATCACCCAACAAGGGGATACTGCCGGCTGCTCAATCACCCGACAAGGATACTGCCGGCTGCCCAATCACACTTGCTTCTCTCATTCCTGCCATCAAAAGGTCAGTCTTTTCCTGTTGTGATAAAAAAATAAAGGAAATGTCTAAATCATAGGTTACTAGTGAGGATTGAACTCACAACCTATGAGAAATAGAACATTTGGTTATTGCACTACCATGAGCAAATCCAGCTCAACAAGAAAAAGGTGACTCCACAAATTATCTGTATTCTCATTGGTCAAAAAGGAGTGAAACTCGATCAGAGCACTGCTTAGACGGACGTAAATGGAGCTCAATTTTACAGGATTAAAGCAAAAATAATTGACCAACCGAAAATAATGCATATTAAGGGGTGGGTGGGGTCATCCTTGGTTTAAAGCGGTAAAAATGTTTTAGCTAGAATTATCTCAGCAGCCACAATGCCACATTTACTCTAGGGACTGAAGATATCCCTAAATTTGTTGGAAATTTACTTTGCAAAATTACATTTATAAACAAAAATTCACTGGAATATGGCTAGGGTGGGTACAAAACAGCAACAAAAAATATAGTTTTTAGCTTTCTTTAATTTCTAGTAACATCTCAAATTTTAAATGATATCTCAAAGCTGTCAATATTATTTTAAAAAACATATACTCACTTTAATCTTAGTCCAAAAGTCAAGAAAATGTATTTTAGTTAGAGCTTCAGACATATTTTTGTTCCAATCAAAAGTAAATAACTTTGTATGGACAAATACAGAGTTATCCCCCACCTTTTAAAGATGGCAGCCATTTGAATATAATTTGACAAGTATTTTCTGGAAGGGATTAAATTAAATTACATTTTATTTTTAACAACATGCTCCAATGATCTACAAAAAAAAAAAATCCTGACAAACCAGATTTCAATATGAATTTTATAAGAATAAATCTATCAATGACAAAGACACGGTAAAGAGATCAACTTTACTTTATTTATCAGATGAAGATAAAATACGATAAATGGAAGAATATTTCTTAGGTTGGAGTAAAAGTTTAAAACTTCAAGAATTGAAATGTGAGTTGAGCATTTGAGCTAGCAGCTTTATACAACGCCGGACTTGTTACAAAATTAGATGACCCATGAAGTGTTGATATGCCATAAAACAACGAAATCGATACTGATATTCAAAATGTAAAACGTTTAAAAATGTTATATCTGAATTATAGATACATTTAACTCGTATTTAATCCGGAACATGTAACTGTATATCACATTCAGTCACTGAAATCTCAGTTCTAAAAGAAATCAGATATCAAGCCTTATGGCTTTAAGAGATAGCAACCATACGAAAAAGAAGGAAGTAAAAAAAAAAAAAAAAATGACAGAAACAGAAGAAAAATAAGAGAAACCGTTTTACCAATGCATGCTCTGCTGGTGATAATTTACAGTACCAACAGACTTTATGTGAACCATCTGTTACAATAGAATCGGTCTAGAATAAGGAGTAGGAGGATAGATCAGGGTGGGAGGGGGTTCTCCAAAACTTGTCTATGGCTTAATAATTTATATTTAACTAGCAAAGACCCATAGAAATTACACACTTAAAAGCAAATACGGTTTAATTTTATTATTCGTATGTCGCTGGAAAAATGGTTGAATCACTCTACCACTCCAGTAGTTATTTAACTGCCGATACAATCCTCTAACTGTATAAGAGCCAGATACATCCTAAAATGAAGTACTGTTGCTACAACTGGGCAGGAGCTACTCGACTTGCCCTAATCTACCTTGATAGAGTTCACAACCAGCTTCAAAACCTTGTAGATGATGCCCTTTTCTCTTCCCTGCAACCTCTTTCCCACAGAAGAGATGTTGCGAGTGTGTCTCTGCTTTATCGTTATTTTTATGGCAAATGCTTGACTGAACTCCAATTTATGGCTCCCCCCTTGCCAAACTTTCACAAAAACACTTGATTAGCTACAACCACTATATACAATTTTCCCCACTCTGTGCCTAAACCTAAATGTAGATTTCATGAACAAAGCTTCTTTTCTAGAACTGCCCGCCTGTGGAGCACTGTTTCGCTGGCCTGCTTCCCAGTTGAATACAACATGGTAGCCTTCAAATCCAATGTAAACAAGTTCTTGTTGAGCCGTCCCCATAAATAATCAAACACTACCCAATTTACTCTATTAACGATTACTACACTACCTCTATACATTCATTAACTTTTATCCTTGAGTTGCCTTCGGGCCTTGATAAGTAGTAACTCCCAAGTACAAATAAAATATATAAATTAAAAGAACCAAGATAATTCTTTTTTTTTTAATCTAGTAATCTAGAAAAAACGTTGGAGGTTTTAATCAAATTTTATATATATATATATATATATATATATATATAAATGATGGATACTCCCATCAATTTCGGCCCATGAGGTTCGCCACAACAACTAAGTTCTTCGGAAATCCACACAGATAACTTGTTCATAGTGGTGAACCATTTGTGTAGAACTAAGCACACTTTTTGGTACAACTGCTAACCTCAGTGGGTGCAATGACTGCCACAAGACAAAACATACAGTAGACCTCAGGTTTTACATCAGAGTCTCCTAAATGCATGTCTTAAAGACTGAGAATGCATCTCTCAGAGGATTAAATGCACGCCCAGAAATAACCTGGAAATTTCTACATCCCAGTGCGGTACATACAACATCTAACATTTCCAAATAGTCACCCAGGCTCATCGTTCTTTAGCTTTGGTGATCTGACGAAAACCGGCATATCAACGTAATTATACTGTGTGTGTGTATATATACATATAGTAATGAAATCAAAAGAATGTAGTGTTTACCTGATATACGCAATGGTAAACTATAATTTAATATAAATACCAGTATTTATATATAGATAATTTAATCCCAACTGAATAAAAAAGCTCGATATGCAATAGAGAGTAGAGCTTATTATAAGAGAAAGAAAATTAGTTTTTAATTTTCTTTCTCTTATATATATATATATATATATTTCTTAACTTATTTACATACTTGAAACTAATAGGCATATTGCTACTTGATTTTGCATTTCATAACAGATTGGCAAAGGAGAAAGATTCCCCGAAAAGTCTCATTCTCTAATGTTTGAGAAACAATGATTTCAAGTAAAAAAAAAAAAAAAAAAAAAAATTTTTTAATTTAATAGTAAAGTTGAGATCAAGAGAAAAATTTATGAAACCGGGAAAGGACAGGTACTCCAGCTAGTAGATTACTTAGAAATCTACAAATGAAGAAATACATAATGAAAAAAAGAAAAGAAAAAAAAAATGCTTTAACCTTGATTTTCTTTTCTTTTTCAAAAGATTCTTTGTTTACTCTAATTGAATTTAATTGTCACTTTGCTAAACAGAGAGGCACTTAGCGTTAATTAACCAAGTATTTGTAGAACAAATCACATAGCTCTCATTTATAAAGCAATCTTCATTAAACTAACTATACCTGTGGAAAGTCTGCAATGTTGGGATACCATGATACGAACATAGGCAAAGACAAATAATATTGATACACTTTGTTAATAATGATAAAAATATAATTATTCTTCGCTAGTGTTCATACTAATATCAATATACATATTCTGATAATATAACTGAATTTTAAGAAATAACATTTCTGAATTTTTGAGATGAGGATTGGTTGTTTGTATTATTTAGAATCTTCGGACTACTGTTCTCATCTTGAGTGTCATTTTCACAACGGTTCGGTCGGTTTAACTTCAAACCTTCTTCAGGTGCATCTTGCCAACCTTGGGAATGTTTCTGTCGAACTTGGGAATCTGGATGAAATTTCGAATGGAACCCTTTATTTGCTTCACGGGGGTCATATGCTCTCGTTCCGTCAGCCACAACTGGATAGAGGTCCTATGTCAAATTCAGAGTGGATATATCAAAATATAGCTACAGAGTTTCAAAAAGCAGACATTAAATAATACCACTTGTATTGATACAGTGTCATCAAGGATTCTATTACTTAAAAAAAAAAAAAAAAAAAAAAGAAAAACTCATTAAAAAATTAGGTTCAAATTTAGTATAAGACGATTTAATCAATAAGGGGAAAAATGTTTCAAACTAGAAATATAAAAAAAATAAAAGTAAATCGGTAAAGAACACAAAAAGAAAAAAAAACGTCTTAAATAATTGGAAATAGGTTAAAGGAGGGTGTTGTTTAACTTGATATTTGCTTTCTTCTTGCTTTTTTTTTTCTTGATTTCTACTTAGTACTTGAAATGGATTCGTCTAGCAGTTATTTTTTTAATTTTTTTTTATTTGTTTTATTTTCATTTTAACTCAATGACCTTTGAATGACAATACTGATTTGGATAATAAATCTTGTTTCTGAATTTTTGAGATGAGGATTGATTATTTGTATTATTCGGACTATTGTTCTCATCATGGTATAACGCATAAAGTACTAAATAAAATTCAGTTCTAATGACACTTCTGGAGGTTGAAAGTTCACTCCTCATTCCAGATGATACCAAGAATACAATTGAAAATTACTTAAGACTTCTACCCGGTTATGGCTACATGTTACGCCTATGGATTAAATAAAAGGTTCTGTTGGAAATTCCATGCAGATTCCCGAGTTTTACAAAATATACCTGATACTTATGAGTTAAAAACACATGGTATGAGCATAGTGTCTGCCCTGATATCTTACTCTATATGATAAGCAGTGTTCCAAAATTAATGCCTCCTATTTTTTTTTATTCCATCTGAATGGATCAGAGGGGATTGCAAATTGCATTGTTACATTGACTGAACTTAGCGAATTCATGAGCTGAAAGTTTCATCTTTCTATTCCAGATATTAACAGTATGAGACTAATATCGTAACCCCTGTCACAGACATGCATCAGAAGCAGAGATATGTCATTGGATTCTTTGCAAAAGTGTACTGAGAATGGTGAATATGTAGAGAAATAAATTCTGGAGCACGAAATTCGCTGATTTTAATGGTACATTTCCCATCTTCAGAGTTCTTTAACTCTCTGATTTAAAAATATATATATATAAGAATAAAATAATAGGAGGCTTTACCTTTCGAATTACCCTTGTAGCTTTCTGCAGAGCATGTTCATAATTATCTTGCTACCCCAGATTGGGCAATCCAGAACAAGTGACCGTCAAGCATTAATGTTGATCATGTACTTCAAAGTGAAGACAATCTTAAGTTTCTTTCGCTTCCTGATTGATTGCCTGTCATGACACAAAGCAGCTGTGTTAAAAGTCGATTGCTTGACATCTTGACAACATGGCCTCATAAAATTAATGTTGTCAAATCTAGAGTGGACATATCAAAGTATAACAGTGGAGTTTCAAAAAGCTAGTATTAAATAATACTGGCTGTTTCTATACAGTGTTGTCAGGGAGTCCTTTTCATTGACACAAAAAAATTCAATAAAAAAATGAGGTCTAAATTTAGTATAAGACGATTGGAGACATCATGGCTACCAGCGATTAAGGCTCTGGGTCCAAGTTACTATTTTACCTGATTAATCGTGATTTTTATTTTATTTTTTTTTTTATAAATAACTAGATGAATACCTGTCCCAAGATGGGTAAAATTACCCCCCCTCCTCGGACAAAACAGTTTTGCACTATTATGTTTCTGAATTTTCGAGATAAGGATTGGTTATTTGTGTTATTTGAAATCTTCAGACTACTTTTCTCATCTTGAGTGTCATTTTCACAACATTTTGGTCGATGAAACCTCCCACCTTCTTCAGGTGTATCTTGTTGGACTCTGTTTCTGTCAAGCTCGGGAATTTGGACGGAATTTCGCACTACTTTCAAGCTCCTTTACAAAGAACAAGATGAATATATGATACTAAACCGTATGTATAGAACCCTTATTCCAAATTTTGATTAAAATCCATTGCATGTGTTTGTTCTAGAAAATATCTAAAATTTAATCTTTTTGTGGTACATCTACTACAAAAGCAATAAATAGACAGGGTAAGGAAGGGTTAATGCAATGTCAAGGGTTTTTTTGTGGGGGGTTCATAATATGGACACACGCTCCCATTCAAAAATTGATATGTTTCATATTTGCATTCAATATTATCCATAGTCACCAAACAAAACTCCCTGAACTTTAATCTCTTCTTAAGACTGCTTAAACATATGCTTTAAATTTTAGACATTTTCTAGAATCAAAACCATGTAATATATTTCGATCAGAATTGGTATACGGGTTCTAGACATAACGTTTAATTGCATTATATGTTGATTTTAATCCTTGTAAAGGGTTATAAAAGTGGTGCAAAACCGTTCTGTTTGAGATATTCTTCTAGTTGAAATATATGTAGGGGGAAAAAACTTAAGACAAACACTAATTAACTCATATTTAGTAGAAGAACAGAAGACCCCAAATTATGCTCAACCTTGTATCACACCCAGTCTTGATGGAGAGGCAAGTAAATTTCATTTATTTCACAGCTTTGTATAAAAAAAAAAAAAAAAAAAAAGGCTCATTTATTTTATTTATTTGCGGATTGTTATCCTCATCTTCATAGTTGTTGCTTCATATTTCAGCCAACTCATCCTCTGACCTTCAGGTGATTAACCATAATGGGATAGGAATGCTGAGTCTTAACTGTATACCCGGTAATTACAGCCTTCCATAGTTTATTTTTGTTTCACCATATTTTAATCAAATAATCCTCTGACATGCTTTAGGTAGGATTGAAACCGCTATCTCCAGACAATGCTCACCTGGGACCGTAGAGAGACTCCATGCCTCTATCCACTGCGCCATGAGTATACAATTACAAGACTCAGCATTCCTATCCCGTCGCGGTTAATCACCTGAAGGTGGCCAGAGCTGGCCAACATGTGGTGAGAAAACAACAACTATGAAGATGAGGATAACAGTCCACAAAAAAATAAAATAAATACACAAATTGCTCAAAGGATTCAAATAAAAAATATATTTAAAAAAACTCATTAAAAATCAAAACACACTAGATGACTTTTTGACATTTGTCAATCCTACCTGACCCTGTATTTTTATTGCTTTTTATAAAACACTAATTTCCATCATGTTTGTTAATTTCTTTCACAGATTTGCCCTTGCTTTGTATAGTACCAGGTCACCCTTGGGCCAGGTATAGCACCTGATACCCCCCACCCCCACATTTGTTATTTGAAAGTGTTACTTCCACAAACAAGAAACGTCAACAGCAGGATGTGAACTTTTACTGACTTGCTCTAACAGAACAGACTATGGTAGCTAACATTGTGGTTTCAAGCATTTAATAGTTTCATTAATAGACAACTGTTTTGTTTTTTTGTTGTTTTGCTTTTTTTGTATTTTTTTTTTCATTTTTTTTCTTTGAAGATTATAATGCTGTGTATCGAGCAACCAAACCAGCAGCCAACATTCCCTTGCTTTTTATTGAAACCAACCAAGAGCTCTTTTTAGTATCCTCGTTGTTCCCTTAAGTGCAATTGTCTGGATTTCTTTTGCACTTGGTTCAACAGGAATATTAGTTAAGTAGGACTTTAGGTTCTTCTTCATAAGCCCTGTGGCACCTATAATAACTGGTATGATTGATATCTCCCTAAGATTCCAGTTTCTTTTCATATCATAAATGAGACCTTGATATTTGGTCTGTTTCTCCCTTTCAGCTCTGTTCAGACCTCCATCATTAGGGACATTCACTTCAACCAAGATTGCCACTTTCTCTGACTTATTCCATATAGCTATGTCAGGTTTGACAGCAGCATTTTCAAGTTAGGTGGCTGTCGGAATTATGTGGTCATAATGTATGGTATACAAGTCATTTCCAACTGTTCTTTCAGGTTGATGCTCCCAGGACTTGCTGCTACACTGGATGTTTATTTTTTTTACAGATGGTCCAATGGAGGTACTTACATACTCCGTGTCTTGCTGTGTAGTAGCCATCCCCCAAAAGAACTTGCAACTTGATACCAAATGACTCGCACTTTCTATTTCTTTGTGGCAGAATCTGTATCTGTTGTCATTGCTGAGACCTGCCATCTTCCTGAATGCATTGGTCATCAATCCCTGATATTGAGCAGCCATTATAACCCTTTCCTGATGTATTGACATGTGACTATGTAAGTGGCCTTAATCAGAGAAGCAGTAGGCTCATGTGGAAGTTATTTGCAAGTTAATATTCAGAAAAAAGTTGTCATTGTGGCGAGACAGATGGTCATCCTCTAAGAATAATATATTGTGGGGTATAAGGCATATTGTTGCATATTCACTAAATGGCTATACTGTCGTATATATGTAACGAAAGGTTCATCTGAATGTGTGTACGTGTCACTAAACGTCTATGGTGGTTTTTCACAGATTGAACCCTAACTTATGTTGCAGTCAAGGTGTGTGTTAACATTTTTTTTTTATTGTATAATTAACTTTTCTTTCACCCTTTAATCTTGCCGTATCGTTAGTAGTATCTCTTTGTGTGGTCGTGTGTGTGAACGTCTCTGTAAGTGTGTGCGTGTGTTGACAGTTAACAAACACATTTATTACCTAGTTTTTGCTGGTCAGCCTTTGAAAGATTTTCAGCAATTCTTGGAAAGAAAGATTTTGTATAAATGAAGATGTTTCAACTAGTGATGGGACGATTCCAATATTTTTCCCGATACTGATACAATTACCGATTCCGTATGAAATTACCGATTCCAATTATTTATAAATCTCTAAATATTTTAATATAAAGTTGTTATTTTGTCCCGATTACTGTAAAAGCACATCTTAAATGTGCATGTATTGTCTCAAATGTAAAAACACTTGTGAGGGTGTGATTTAGAAATTTTAGTTTTACTAGAAGTTTAAATCAATAAATATTTATTATTTTATTATTACTCCAAGCAATGGAAGACGTTTTATGAAAACAAAATAAAATAAAATAGATAATTAAAAGAATCGGTTTTGGCATCGGAAAATAGGCTCAAATTTTCCCAGATTCCGATACCGATTCAGATACCTCAAAAAGCTCTGATTTTTCCGATTCCAATTAATCATCCCAACACTAGTTCATACCGATTGGATATGTTTTGCAATTTTTAGATGAGGATTGATAATGCATATTATCTAGATTATTTTGATCTTAGTTTTTTGGCTGATGTAACCATGTACCTTGGCAATCATCATCATCTGAAGATTCTATTGTTGGCATTGGTTTCTCAGATATTTTTCTAACCAGAATTCTTTCTAGAAAGACATCGGGTACTTACAGGAGGAACCATGAGAAGGTTGCCAACATCCTAAGTAAAAGTGATTTTCGTGGAACGAACTGCATTCAAACTTGGAACATCCAGGTTGTCAGTCCGTGTTGTTAACCACTAGACCACAGTCAATGAAGATTGATGTTGCAATATTTTTTACTCATAATGTGTGTGTGTGGAGGGGATACGCCCCCTTCCCAGAGTTGGGAGATTCTATTTATAAATGCTAATATTAGGAACTGACAAATCAAATTAATTCATGTTCTGCTATTCAACCAATCAGAAACCAGAATTGCTCCATAAAAATTAAACCTTTTTAGCATTCCAGCACATTTTTTTTCATGCCAACATGAGAAGGATCCTTTGCTCTTTGGCTGCAAAATTATAAAGTCGAAGACCTGTACAGAACAGCTGTCCACTGAGAATTCGTCATCTCCAGGACTTGTATAGAATCGGAAACTCTTCTGAAACTAAACATGACTTATGACTCAAGAATTGATAATACATATTATCTGGATCGTTTTCATCAGTTATTCTTGCAATGTTTCGGCTGATGTAACTTTTAAACCTTCTTCAAGTGTATCTTCACAATCATAATCATGTTGTATAAATCTGAAGATTCTATTCTTGGCATTGGTTTCCCTGATATTTTTCTAACCAGAATTTTTTCTAGAAAAACATCGGGTACCGTAAGAAGGTTGCCAATAATCTAAGTAAAAGTGATTTTTTGTGGAACCATAAGATAAGAGATATTACTAAGATACAATGGAAGAAGGTCGGAGGTTACATTGGCTGAAACATTGTGAAAATAACACTGAAGATGAGAACAGTAATCGGAAGAACCTGAATAATACATTAATCCTCATCTTACTGAATCATATCAATGATCCGACAGTTTCATCAGACTTTACAGAAATAATAATTATCTGATAAAGATTTGGTAATCGAAACATGTGTAACGAATCAGATAAAACGGTAATAAAAATATATATGTTTCTGAATTTTTGAGATGAGGATTAATTGGAACACGTGTAATCAAGCAGATAAAATGGTAATTAAAAAAAAAATAAAAATATATATATATATATATATATATATATATATTTGCTCTGAAATAGTATTGAGTACTCTTCAGGTTTTTACTAATTACCATTTTTACTATATATATATATATATATATATATATATATATATATATATATATAATCAAACAATTTTAGAGGTAGATATGGAAACTGTATCTACACAAGATATAAAGAAAACATTGCCAAAATAGAAAATTTTCTTTGTTCTTAAAGATCCAGATACATCCTAAGATGGTGTATAGTTGCCACATCTGTGGAGGTGCCACCCCAAGCATTCTTTCTTGCCATTGACAAAGTACGAAATCTGTTAAAATCTATAACTTGGAGATGATCTTTGGTTCTTTAAAGTCTATTTCACACAGAAGAGATGGGTTTTTTTTTACTGTAACATTATTTCAATCTAAGATGCTCGACTGAGCTCCAGTTTTTGGCTCCCCCTTGTTAGACACTTGTGGTTGCAAAGCTTACTCTTTGATCCGCAAAATGAAAGAGGCTTAAAATCATTTCTTCACACATAGCTCTGCACATCAACTTGCATGAATAAAAAAAAAAAAACATTTCAATTTACAAGCAAACGAACATGAGTTGTTATCTTGCCAACAACGATGAGGAAATTATGGGTTAATACCTTTTCCAACAGTATCAGTGTGTACATGGTCACAATAGATCTGACTAGATTTGAACCTGGGATAGATGACTTCATAATTCATGAAGATATCTATTTGGCCAATCACACACACCACTTAACAGCGTACACATGCACTTACATACTTTATTAAAGATGGAATAGTCTAAGCTGCATATGAAGGAGGGGTGGATCACTTCTAGTTTTATATTTAGAATTAACGCACACACACATATATATATATATATATATATTAGATGTGTGTGTGTTATCAGGTGGATACATCTTAGGCACACCTCAACTAATATTTTAGTATTATTTTTTTTTCCTTATGCAAAAGAAATGAGGAAAGATAAATGTTTCTGCAACCAACTCAACCACGATTTCATGATAAATAGGTCAGCATATTTAGATGCCCTTTGGTGCAACTATTTAACATTACATATAATGAACATTCTGGAGATGGCCAGAGCTTCATACATAAACTATTTCACGTTTGCTTAAGAATAAGAATTTATATATATATATATATATATATATATATATATATATATATATATATTTTAGCCTGCGTGCCCGGCATTGCCCGAGTGTTTAGAGGTGTGTGTTGAGCAAAAAAAAAAAAAATGTGGTAGTAGGCAGGCAGGCTCGAATCCGTACTGCAAAGGAAAAGAACATAAAAAAAAAACGAGACGTCTTTGCTGTTGCACCAATCGCTAAACCAGAAGTGACATAGGTTTCAATTAAGGCTAGTCAATCGAAAAGAGGGGATTACTTTCAAAAATATAGGCGGGAAAAGCAACCCCTCCCTGTAGAAAAGTGCCTAGTTGAGGGTGAAGGAATTAATGTTTTTAGCCAAGTTTTCAATATTTATCGTCTGAAGGGTCGAGATTCAAAAGGATACTCATCTCATGAAAATCTGTCGACTCGGTCAAAAGTTTTAGGGAGACATGCAAACATACATACAAACATTTAAATAGTCGGGTGAGATTTATATTATAAATATATGAGTAATGGGACGATTCCAATATTCCCCCCCCCCCGATTCCGATTCTTTATAAATCTCATAATAAGATCTTTTTACTCCAATAGTTTCTTCCCCAGAACCGCTAGACTCTGGAATTCCATTCCAGGTCCCTGCTTCCCCAACAGTACTGACGTGCAGAAGTTCAAGTGTAACGTGAACCGACACCTTGCTGCCCAAATCCCTACATAGTACCCCAGTAGTTCTTGCCCCTGATAGTAGCCCCCTACACCAAAGTGGCAATTTGCCTTGTTTGGGGTGAAAATGTATAAAAAAAAAAAAAAAGTTAACTATAAAATGGTTATGTTTGCCCAGATTACTATTAAAAAAACAAAACACACACACACACACACACATCTTAAATGTGTAACATAAAAACACACTTGTGAGAGGGTGATCTATAGATTTTAGTTTTATTAGAAGTTTAAAATCAATAAATATTTACTATTTTATTAATGCTATCATCGGTGGAAGATTTTTCTTAAACCAAAATCAAATAAAAGGAAGATAAAGGAATCGTTTTGTCACTGGAAAATAACCACAAATTTTTCTGATTCTGATACCAATTCCCCAAAATGTTCTGATTCCGATTACACTAATATATAAGATAAAGCGTGAAATTACATAGGAACTTTATTATATTATCAAGTCAATAAGGGTTACAGAAAGAGGAATAAGAGTATAATTTTCTGCTTTAAATAATGAATCCAGTTCATGCAAGAACAAGAAAAAAGAATCTTCTCCCCCCCCCACCTCACCATCACTATCCATAAAATTATGTGCAATTTGTGAATATGAGTTTTTCAATCAGAATTACATCAGTTGTTTAGCTTTATGACATATCAACTCTTTTCTTTTTCTTTTAGTCATTTTGGTCAAAGTTGTGATGCTTCAAGTTCTTTATATCTTTAAACATTATTTCATGGTGTTTGGTAAAAGAAAATTATTGTGCAGGATTTTACTTTGCAGAACATGATTGAGTTTTGAAAAGGGATAGGTAAAAAATAACATCAATGTTTGGTGTATTTTAGGCCAGGAGGCCAGTATGTTCATTCAGACAGCCTAATCTGGCTGAACAGTAAAAAAATTTGAAAGCTGTAACAAATATTGCAAGCTGCCACCAAAACTACGACTAAGGAGAAATTGAGGTCTTTGTTGAAATCAATTCAAATTCCAGCTTCGGCATTAAAATATGTCTTGAGCAAGATTTTCTATTTTGTATAATTTTAGCATTCTCAACTGAAAATAATGGCAACAACGTTAATGCAAAAAAACAAAAACAAAACAAAAAAAACAAGCAGTAATAATATAGCGGTGGCATGTAAACTATAATGCAGGTGTCGATGATCATTGTGGAAAGAGAGAGAGCGGATGGTACGTCAATATTCAAGCATCAAGCTAACTGTGTTATATCATTTGTCTAATCTAACCGACCTTATGTTACCATAAAAATAGTTTAAAAAAAAAAAAAAATACTAGCATTTAAAAACAGGCCAGGGAGTTGAAATAAAATAATGAGAACAACAGATAAGAAAGAAGACACAAAGAGAATGAAAATATGCAATACATATCTTGCTTATGTAAAGGCGGGATGAGATGGGAGGGGGGGTATCTATTGACTGTAGGTTATGTTCGTTTGTAGGTTTATATCGGCGGCATTAAAAAGTGGGTCATTTTATTTATTTTTTTATTTTATTTTATTTTATTTTTTTTAAGTAGTTTAAAGTAGAGAAAAAGTGAGAGGGCAGGTACTATGTTCTAGAGAGATAATGGTTGCAGGGTTGTGGAGTTTGAAGGTATATGGTAAAGCTCCGAATCCTAGGATTCCAAAAATGTTCGACCTCAACAGCCAGGAGCCCAAATTATCTCACTGATTCCTTATTCTAAAGTCTTCCAATATTCAAAGTGTCCGTTGATTCTTTGAAGAGCTAGCATTTTATTTATTTGTCACTTTGAGTGAAAATGTTCGAAGAACTTCCGGTGGTTCATTTCCATGCCCGTTTGATCTAATTTTCTTTGTCTTTCCAGCAGCTCTATTTTTCTCGCAACTTCCAGACTCGTTACCAACAATAATTACAACCATATAATTACCTAAATACCAGGAACAACCCACTTGTTTTTTTTTTTGTTTTTTTTAAATTAAAACTAGTCGTATCTACTCAGTATTGCTCCGAGAATTTAGTGAAGATGATCATCGATATAGCAAAATAATTTTTTTTTTTAATGCGACTCCGACATGTAGCAAGTCAGAATCCTACTCCTTCCAAAGCTCTGAATCAGAGAGGACAGAGTTTAATTAATGAGAAGCGTGTTTCTAACAATAACCATTACTGAACACAAGGTCACGAGGAGCGCCCTTACAGCATTCAATAATAATCTCACCACCTGGTGACCTGGTGTCACATCCATCCCTCATGGGGAGGCAAGTAAAATAAAGGGATGGAATGAACACAGTATAATCTATAAGAGAGACAATGGAAGAAGGGAAAGAATAGTGTAAAAGAAAGGAGAGGAGAGAGAACAGGGTTTCCCAAATTGGGCTCTACGGAGCCCCGGGGCTCCAGAAGCCTTTTCTTAAAGAGAACCAAATGCTTCAATGGAAAAATTAAATGATTGCAGACATTTACCTATTGATCTTTTTTTTACTAGAAAGAGATATGATACATAACTACAAGTGTAAAAGAGTTTCAACGTTTACCTCTCTAAAATACTAACCTGGAATTATATATATATATATATATATATATATATATATATATATATATATATGAATGAATGATTAAAATCAGTCTGTTATATAAATTATCTTCAAAAACTCAGTCTCCAACAAAAGACTTCAGTTGCGCAATCATCTGACCTATTATAGGAATGCCATGATGTAACAGTCAATCTGAGGCAATTTCATAGTCTGTGCCTGTATTTATTATCCTCATTATTGAAATACTTGGATAATGAATTCTTCGTCTATTAAATAAGTGAATGCATAAGCAACATTAGGTAGCAGTTGGAGAAGGATGGCAAGTGTAATCTTTGTTATACAGAAATACAATATATTTTATTGGCAACGGCTTTTTGATTTCTATATTTGCAGACAGGAAAAAAAAAAATAGCCACTACGAAATGGCTAAGATAAGAATTACTTTTACATGAATAAAAAAAATCAATACATCAAGTGATGGGTTTTATACACAATTTTTTTTTTCTTTCTTTCAAGGTGAACTGCTCATAGCACGAATGAAAAAAAAAAATCAATTTTATTATTTCTACAAAGTCAACCTGTGAAAATTTTAGAAAGTTATATGCCTCCGTTCAGTCTCAAGAGTCAATGGATACCCATTGTAAAGTTAGTTGCACGTGTGGTTGTGCGGCAAGGGTTGTGCAATCCCCAACCACACATCTCCTGAATCGGCACTGTTTCAGTCCAGTGGCAAGAAGATATATCAGATGACTGGAAACAATGCTGAGGTAAGCGGAGAGCACATACAGCACCTGGAATTCCCAAATGGTAACCCATTTTAGTACTGACCAGGCTCAACGTTGCTTAACTTCAATGATCTAATGAGAACCGGTGTAAATTATGCCGCATTAAGAGTTAAAAATGCTAATAAATCCTAATGCCTCTCCAGACATTTACTGATACACACATGTCACAAGTTATCAGAAAATCTCTTAAATTTGTTTCTGCTTCCCGTCTCTATTCAAGGGCAGTAACTCATTTGTCATCTCACATTAATTAACAAAGACATCACAGTAGGCTTGGCTTATTTATTTAATGGGAATTCTAGTCTCTTTAGGTTAGTGACAAAACACATTACACATTGTAATTGATTCATCACATATGATTAATTTGAAGGAATACAGATAATATATCTGATTTTCAAATTGAAGTGCTGCTGCAAAGAAGGTGGCTTCCCTCTACCATGCTAGAAAATTACCCACACCTGAGAGTATACTGTACCTCTACAAAGCCACTATTCGCCAATGCATGGGGTATTGTTGCTACATCTGGGCTTGTGCATCTACCACTAGTATCTCCCTCTTAGACAAGGTCCAAATAAAAGTCTTCAATCTAATAGGCCCGTCACTGTCCAACCACCTGTTATCTGCATCTCAACGGACTACTATCTACAAGAGATAATTTTCAAAAAATGGGAAAGATGATTAAAAAAAAAAATGTCTATGTTTAAGAAAGACATTTTATGTCGAAAGTCCAGGTCTTTAAAATAATTTATTTTAAAGAAAAAACACACCGACACTCCAAATCAACTCTTATCTACACTTAAATGGACTATAAGATGATTTTTTTTTATATCTCAAAAGCTATTTACGCCTGAAAGTATCTTGTATCTTTACAAGGCCAGGTATAGAGTACTGGTGTCACATTTGGGCTGGTGCATCTGCTACTAGTCTCTCACTCCTGGACAGGGTTCAAAAGAGAGTTGCCAACCTGATAGATCCTGAACTGTTATCTAAGCTTCAACCTCTGTCTTACTGACAAAATGTTGCATCCCTCTGTCTGTTCTACAAGTATTTTAATGATGAATGCTCCGACGAACTACAAGCTCTTGTACCCACTTGACGTAAATACCCCCGACAAACCCGACAAGCAGAAAAATCTCACCCCTACGCAGTAGAGATCCCTAGATGTAAGAAAGCCTTCTACTCTAATAGTTTCTTTCCCAGAACTGCTAGACTTTGGAACTCCCTTGCTTTCCCAATCGTACTGACATGCAGAAGTTAAAGTGTAATGTGAACAAACATCTTGCTGCTCAACTCCCTAAATAGTATCCCTGCAACTTATTCCCCCGATAGTAGTCCCCTACATCAAAGTGGCACTGTGCCTTGTTTGGGGTGAAAATGGAATAAATAAAAAAAAAAAAAAGAAAAAAAAAAGAAAAAAAAAAAGAGAAAAAAAAAGAGAACAAGATGATAAAAAAGATGTCTATATTTGAGGACATTTATGTTGAAAGCTCATAGGTCTTGAAAATATGTACACATTTTTAAAACGCACATTAACATTTGGAACCAACGATTACTTAGATCTCAACGAACTACTATACAAAACAGATTTGGGCCATTTCCTAGTATAGACAAAAAAAAAAAAAAAAAAAAAAAAAAAAGAATCAAATATATAACAAATAAATGTTACCAAAGGCAACTCTTGGATAAGTTTTATTTTGCGTGTTTTAATTCCTTTTAAAGCATTTATTTATTCTGAAACACAAGTGATGTCAAGTCTTAATTTAGAACAAAAAAAACAAAAAAAAAATGGCTGACATTAGACGGTCATCGGGGGAATCCAGATAATTGCTCAAAAATCGAAAATACTATAGAAACCCACCAAATAAATGTCACCATGACTATATTTAAGGATATATTTATATCGACAGCTCATATAATAATTTATTTTTTAAAAAAGAAAAAAGTATTATTTGTCTTCTATAAATTTTTAATTTGATATGGAACATTATTTTTGAAGGTATTAGAAAACATCGTCTTCAACTGCATGCATAATGGTACATATTTATTAGCAAAGAGTTCAATTAAAGGGGCATAATTCGGTAAACAATTAAATTATTATCCACCTTGGTAGGGGTTTTGTTGAATCTATCTACATCTATCTCTCTACAATTATATAAATGAAAATTTGTGTATATGTGTGAGTTCATTCCTTATAGACTCCGAAACGGCTGAACAGATTTTCTTTAAAATTTACAGAACCTTAGTGTATAAGTCTGGGAGTGATCTTAGTTTTTTTCTCAGAATACCCCCGATAATTACCGATAATCGATAATCAAAAACGTTATTTTCATTCATCTGTCATCGGTAAAGCTATTTTTTCCATGTTGTCATTTAGCAACAATGATAGAACAATGGGCCGTGAAAGTTCTACTGTGGGTAAGTTGATAGCATGTTTTTTTTTTTTTTTGTTTTCCTTTGCATGTCGTGGTCGAACTCCACACATAAATTTCTTAATTTTTTTTTCCATTAATTGCAAAGAATTTTATAAGACTTGAAAATTTTTTTTTTTTTTTTTTGCATGAGCTAATCTGTAGGTTCAAACCCAGCACATAAATTTCTTAATTTTTTTTTTTTTGTTAACTGGAAAGAAGTTTATATAAAATAATTTTATAAAAAAAAAAAAACAGTATGTTCTCTAGAGTGCAATGTAGAATAACATATATTTTGGACTAAGTTGCTGCATGGAGGCATGTGAAGCTTCCTCCCCGGGCGATTTCACGGATTTTGAGACAATAAAAATATAGGAATGTGAAATATTTGTTGATCATCATTCAATCTCGGGCAATGTCGGGTCTCTCTGCTAGTATTATATAAACGAGAATAAAAATCATATTAATGTAGCAGTCATGTTCACAGCACTGTTAGTAAATTGTTGCTCTCTTGTTATTGTTGGTGAAAGGGTTGATTGGGTTTCGCTTAGCATGGCAAAGTATTGACCTAGTGTTGTCCATTGCTGTTATTAAAAAGGAAAGAGTGAATGAAACTGCTTTCATAGTTGGCAGTACATCTTTTTGGTGGATGACAAGTTGGTTATCAGTTGAGCGTTTGTTGGCACGAAAATGTCAATCGAAAATTTTGTAGCTTTGTGTGACAGTGTAGACATCCTGGATCAAACTGATTTCCTTTCTTCCCTTCTTTACGGTACTTTTATAGGTTCTAGGTTTGATGATTTCTTGTCATGCATTTGGTTGATCAATCCGTGTGTGGATATAAAATAAAAAATAAAATACCCGTCCCAGAACGGGTAAAATTAATTCCCTACTATGAACAGATTACAATCAGCATATAATGCTACTAAACCTCACGTTTGGCATCTCTATTATAATTTGATAAAAATCAACTATATGATTATGATTTTAGAAAATGTCTAAAATTTAAGGTTGAAGCTTAAGGAGTCTAAAGAAGAAATTGAAATTCAAGAAATCTTGTTTAATTCGTATCTAATGCCTATGGATCAAATTTAATGCCAAACTGAAATATCTAAATTTTCAAATGTACCCATGTTGTGCCCCTAAAGTCTCTTAAATATTTTAAAGGAAGCTGAAAATTAGAGAATATGTATTAATTGATGTCTATTGCTTATTGTTAAAATTTCAAAAAAAAAAAAAAAAAAAAAAAAAAAAAAAAAATCAAACAAAACAAACAAATATAACCCAAATTACCCACCTTGACGTCTAGCAGCTATGTTCGAAAGGTCATAATGATCGGTTAAGTATTTTAGGAGTGAAACCTGTACATACAAATATACATCATCATCTATTCATGGTAGTGTTATAGATCATCCTGACTTATATCATCATGATTTATCTTTCATAACAACTGGTGGCTCTTCACAGGCTTATGAAGATATAAACATATCCAACTTTATATTATACTAGTAGGGTGACTCGCCGTTGATCAGGAATGAATGAGGATCAACAGATGTTTAACCCTCCCGTATTTTATTGTCATCAAAATCGTCTATTTTTCAATCCTTCCTGCACTTAGTTCACAATATACTCTAGTCAACATTGCACTATAGAGAACTTACTATCGATTTTATAAAATTATTTTATATAATGGCTTGAATTAAAGTTTAAAATGCAAATATTAAGTATAACGGTTCAATTGTGCTCTAAACAAAAACATTCATTTCGAACGCGCCCTGTCATATAAAAGACTAGCCTCGGTGCCCAGCGTTGCCCGGGTGTTTAGAGGTGTGTGTTGAGGAAAAAAAAAAGAAAGAAAAAAGAAAAAGTGGTGGTAGACAGGTAGGCTCAAACCTGTACCGCGAAGGAGTGAAAGATAGTGAAAAAAAAACAAAAATAAAACGTGACGTCTTTGTCCTTAAGGCGCCCATCGCCATACCAGAAGTGGCAAAGGTTTAAATTAAGGCTAGTCCATCGAAAAGAGGGGATGACTTTCAAAAATATCAGCGAAAAAAGTGACCCCTCCTTGTAGAAAAGTGGCCAGTTAAGGGTGAAGGAATTAATGTTTTGGGACAATTTTTCGAGATTTGTCATCCGAACGGTCGATCTTCAAAATGAGACCAATCTTGCGAAAATTCGTCACCTCTGTCAAAAGTTTTTGCGAGACATAAACATACATTCATTCATACATACATACATTCAAACAGACAGGGGGAGATTTATATTATAGATGCTACTGTTGATTTTATATGCTGTGCCTTTCTGCTTGTGTGGTAATAAAACTTCTCAAATGCACTTGTGATGTTAGGCTGTATAAGGCGTAAACTTTAGTCAAAATCGACTGTTCCTCTTTTCATCAGATTATCTTGATTATCGATACTTACCAAAGACATGCTGATACAAAACCTATCTTAGAACACTGCCAGGCACATAAAGTACATTTGCGTTAATTTTTTAAAAATCAGCGCAGCCGTTTAGGTGACCATACGGAACGAACGAACTCACACATAAAATTCCTTTTATATAAAATAGTAGAGATAGAAAATTACTGAGATTCTGTGAAAATTCCATGGTGTCATCTGCATCGATTCCTATAAGTTGCTGTTATTAATAACATTCACTTTGAAATAATGAATGTCTATCATGGCCAATAATATTAAGAAATGACTCTTATAAAAACTGACAGTTAAATATTTAAAAAAAAAAAATAAATAAATAAAACAAATACATTTCTTTATTCGTATATTTTAAATTGTACCGATTTCTTTTTAAAACAAACATTTTGTCTTTTTACAGTAAATTTCACATTGTCGGCTAAATATTCTTTAAATCAATAAAACGAATGACACTTTCTAAGATTTATTTAAAATTGTACTGTTTTAGTCGATGGGACAAAATAATTTGATTTGGGAGCAAGTCATTTTAATATAGGTAAAGTCGATTTTTTTTTTCTTTTTTTTTTTTTTACTTTAAGTGATATTAGATTAACTAGCGAACTTTTTCATATGTAATATATTGATGTTGGCATTCTGTGGATGTTCAGCATAAATTGAGACGCCCTAATATTACTGTAGCTCTTTTGTTAAAACTGCAAAAGTATTTTTCTAAGCTAGTACGGTGCCTGGTGTAGCCCGGTTGTAAAATATACTTAAATATGATAGTTTAATTCTTGCAGATTTCGAATGTATTATTATAGAGTTAATTTTGTATCGATTCTGATATATTATAAAATCGTGATTTCAAAAATAAAAAAATATATCCATGGGTGCATCAGCTTGAATCGAAACCGAAACCAAAACTTATGAAGAAAAAAATATATAACCTGGGTGCCTTCAGGTATAATCGAAACCGAAACTTATGAAGAATTCTTGATAAAATCATTTATTACAAGAAATGGAAAGTCATAAGAATTAAATGACAGTCACTCTGAAGAAAAAATATGTAAGTGTGACACAAAATAATGCACGCTATCATATTAATACAGGGTAAGTCACGGGAAACGGATGTTTTTAAGGAAAACAGAACTCTGCGAATATGTCAACAAAAATTTTATAATGTACATAAAAACATTTACTAAAACTATGCCATGATGGATGTTCTAAAAAACATCCGTTTCCCATGACTCGCCCTGTATATAGATCACCAATCAACATTCTTGCTAATCTGACACACTCACATTCACTATCCAGGTTTACCGTCTTATGTTCCTTTCAACAAGAGGTTCGACACTGTCTGGCCGTCCTTATGCGAAGTCTCCAGCAATCATTTATTTTAAATGCGTGTGGAAGGTGATAACGTACGTACGAAAATAAAATGCCTTAGTGTATATAGATACTCCTCTTTTTCTAAACAAGACATATTGTCACTTGGACATAAAGAGCTATTATTTATGACCATGCCTATAGGCGCACTATGTAAGGAGTTGAGTAGTGAGATGTTTGTTTACATTACATTCAAATTCTTACATGTTAGCACAGTCAGGGAAGCAGGAAACAGGGAGGGAATTTTAAAGTCTATCAGCTCGTAGGGAATAAACTATTCAAGTAAAAGGCTTTCCAATATCTAGTAACCTCTACATTGAAGAGGTGGGATTTTGCTGCCTGCTGAATTAGTCAAGGGTATGTTTTTACATTGAGGGGGGCACAAGTGCTACGAGTTAATCAGAGCATTTTGCATTAAAGTACTTGTAAAAAATGGCACAGGGATGCAACAGTGCCCCAATGAGACATGCTTGATGGATAGTATGGGACTCATTTTTGGATTATATCTAAATGGGGGAGAGTAGCGTAGATGCAACAGCTCAGTTATTTTGTCCTTTAGTCCTCGCATTCCATGAGCGATATTCCTGACAAAGGGGAAATAATTACTGTTTCTAGGTTGGAATCTATTAAACAGTTATCGTTGGCTAGTTTTTAACGTTAAAGTAATAATAATAATTATATATAGTATATATATTTATTTATTTTCAGGGCTCTACATTGCGAGTGAAACAGTCGCATTTGTGAGTGATTTTTCAAAGTGGCAACTAGAAATAATGAAACACTTATCTTTTGGCGATTGTATTTCTTTCACTGACAATCTTCCAAAGCTCACTACTGAGTGAAAAATATCTTTCCAACTTTTTTTTATTCTTTTTTTTTTAAATAAAACGAACAAAGTTAAATCATTTAAACAATAAAAGTTTAATAGAACAATATACTCTGGGTTTTTTTTTTCTTAATGAAGGCTGTTTTAAAAAAATATCTAAAGAAATTAGAATGTTTATACCTTCGAGTATTAACACAAAATTTGTTGTATATTTAGAATTACACTTATAAAAAAAAGAAACAAAAAAATCTTTATATGATGTACATACTCGTCATGAAACGAAGGTGTCGTATTCCAAAAATCTTATGGGTTTGGCTAGTAACTTTTCTATTTGGCTTGTAAACGAGAATATTTAGTTGTCAAAGGTTAACTAAAGATAAATTTGTCCATAGAGCCCTGTTTTTTTTTAACTCCTTACGTGAGGTGGCTCCATGCCTTGTCGTGAGCGATTTCCATAAATAATTTGTTTTTAAATAGATAGTAAGTGAATATGTAATACAATTAAGTTATTAAAGAGTACATCTTTAACAAAGCAAACTTTATCAAGATAAAAGCTCAACACCATTAAGAGGAGCAAACAATAAAATATAATGAAAGATGGGGAATAAAAGTTATATATAACTTTTATTACATCACCAGAACAATAAGGAAAAGTCAAGGGGAAAATTAAGAATTTTTTTTTTACTTATATATTCTTTGCCCTCATACATTGTATCTACTTTTAATTACTATTTACCATATTATCCTATGCCTTTATTCTCATTTCATATCTAAATGTCATTAAGGCAGGTTTTTATATATTTGCATTTTGTATAATTCTGGCCCTTCTCTTCTGAAGAGAAGCATTTAGCTACGAAATGCCATGGCTAAAAGAGTTTTCTTCATTTTCCCCTTAGCTTTTCCTCATTGTTCTGATGATATAATAAAGTCATATATAGCTTTTATTGATCATCTTTCATTTAATGTTATGAAACCTTTTTGTTTCATAATCTATAAAAAGAAATTATATTTCAAAAATTGGTTACAATATGGAAACTAAACATAAAAGGATTAGTTTAGTTTATTTAAGACAAAACCTGAGGACGTAAATGTAATTTGATCATTATGTTCTTCCATACTTGCTTTCAACAATTTTGAAAATCTTTTGAAGGAAAAAGGAAAAGAAAAAAATAGTACTTTTGCAAAAATTAACTAAGAATTGAAAACAAACAAAAATGTTTCTGAGTTTCCATTTTCTTTCCCTTTCTCCTCTCAACATAATGGAACTAATTATGTTATGAGAAACAGTAACGAAACATTTTTCGTCAAGAAGAAAATAGTAGAAACGGGGAAAATAACGTCTTCAGAGTTGAATTCAGTTTTAATCATTTCATATTTGTCTTGTAGAATATTAAAAAAAAATACAATTCCTTAACAAAACAAAGCAAAAACACTAAATTTTTAATAAAGCAGACATTGAAAATAGCAGAATTTTCAATTTTATACTTTATTTGGATCAATAATTTCTGTTTAGTTTTCTTGGTTTCATTTTTATTTTTATTTTCTCTAAAAAAAATCTGCCAGGATTTAAAATGACATTAAATCTGTTTCAGGATTTTTTTAGATAAGGAATTATTATGCGCATCATAAGATTATTTGGACTACTAATCTCATCTTGTATTATTTGGGTAATTCGGAATACAATACTTATCCCGAGTGTTATTCACATAACGTTTCGGACGATGTAACCCCTGACTTTCAGGTGTATTTTGTCCAACTCAAGAATCTTTCTGTTGAACTCAAGAATATGCACAGGATGTCAAATGGTACCCTTTATTTAATCCATACGGATAACATGCTCTCATTCCGTCGGCCAAGATCGGGAAAAAGTCTTCAGAAATTCATAATTGTATTCTTTGTATTGCCTGCACTGAGGATTGAACTTTCAACCTCCAATTTTACCTAGTACTTTATCAGTTACACCATGACTTCTTGCAAAATATTCAGAAATTTAATCTCATCTTGGCCGTGATTTTAACAGCATTTCAGTACATGTAGCATAGCGGTTAAACGCATTGATTAAAATCTATTTTAGGTTACCATATTCTGGTTAAGATTGAAAGGTTCAAAGGGGATATTAACTAAAATTAACAAAAAGAAAATAAATAATAATTAACAATCAATCAATACCATCATCATAATCAATTTAACATCTCTTTCACATGCTGGCATGTCTTGGACGGCTTTTAGAAATTAACTTCCAAAGTAACCTATTTCGAACCAGGTCTTTATCCATCTCTCTTTCTCTCAAATCTATCTTTACAAACTTTCTACCTTTTTTCCCCTGATTTTTCCTCTGCCAACTGACCCTGTTACTCAACTGGTTTACATCTACTAACCTAAACATTCTAATCCATTTTTTTTTTTTTTTTATCAATGTGACTATACTAACAAAGTTTCCTGTTCTGTACAGATTTCATCTTAGGTCATCAGATCTAAGTGTCTTAAAGACTTGGATTACATTTCCCGCTATGCAATTCATGTTCTCATCTTTCACTGACCAGGTTCCCAGTGGAATAAATAAATGGTTCTGTTCAAAACTCTGGAACCAGAACTTTACAAAGATTCCCAAGTTCGAAAAAGCCCACTTTAAAAAGGTTGAAGATTACATCAGCGAAACCATGGTTTCAAATAACAACCAAGATGAGAATAATAGTTCATCGCATTGGATATTTCATGAAATACACTTTAAGACTGTTACATCTTTGGAAAGGGTTACAATACATAAGGTTGTTACTCCAGTAAATGACAAGAAAAAATTATAGAGAGTAAAAGGAATGGATAGACATTACTAATTACTAATCTCCAAAGCAAGATATCAGTGAATAAAGTGTTCACTATATATGTGTCTCTGTATTAGTAAGAACGAAGAAAAAAGCGGGTGTAGGATTTTCTACAATGCCAATTCACGAAATGTGTGATTGACAATTGACTCCCTGCACAGACACTTCTACAGAAGGTTGGTTGGTTGGTTGTTTTTGTTTTACGGCATATCAACCCTTTTCAGGTTATTTAATGCCGAATCTAGTTATTTTGAAGAAAAATTTTTTAATAGAATATATTTGTTGTTTTCAAGTCAGTTTCTATTTAACCCATAGTTGGGACCCTAACAGGTACTACCACTCCGGGTCAGAGTGAACCTGGGAGCAATGGCAATTAAAGGGTGGCTCCACACTCCCCAAAGCCCGCAAGCTGGGGCCTCACCACTGGATATAGTTTAAGGTCATATCTAAGACCTCTACAGAAGGTATCCATCGTCTTTTGAGGCTAAATAGGGGACTATTAATATTATACAGTAGAACCCCGGGATACGGTGGCCCTAGGATACATTTTTTTTTTCAGGTTACGATGTGGAATACAATGTTTTTCCCAGCCCCTCGTTACGGTGTTATTTTTAATATTTGATTATATACATGTGTATTATATACTGTACTATATTTTGTTACTAATTTTTAATACAGGATTCTACTGTAAAAGTAAAGACACTTATTTTAATTTTGCAAGAAAGATTTCTTAATAGACAAATCATAGCTTAGGTTTTTTCCAACTCCATCAAATTGGAGCAAATAGATGTAGTCTAATATACTTAGAACATTTCTGTAATTTTTATCTCTCATAACTCTATAACTATAAAACATAGGAACCAAAACAGTAGAAAGATTTATTACGATAGTGAATGTATAGATAAACAGATTTTTTTTTTAATCCTTTGAGATGAGGCTTCAGAATTTGTGCATCCATTTTTTTTTTTGCGGACTATTATCCTCATCTTCATAGTTGCAGTGGATAGAGGTTGAGTCTCTATGGTTTCAGGTAAGCATTGTTTGGTTTCAATCCTACCCAAAGCAGGCCAGAGGATTAGTTGATCAAAACGTGGCGAGACAACAACTATGGAAGGCAGTAATTACTGGGGATAAGTTACAAGACTCAGCATTTCTATCCCATCATGGTTACTCACCTGAAGAAGGCCAGAGGAGGAGTTGGCTGAAATATGGTGAAACAACAACTATGAAGATAATAGTCCGCCAAAAGAATAAATGCACAAGGCAGAGATCAGTAAGACATAATTTATTTCCAAAGCAAGATAGCAGTGAATGCAGTGGTCACTATATATAGTTCTTTGTAATAGTTCACATAAGAGCGAGTCTAGCATATTCTTTAAGCAGAAACAGTAAATAACCAGTTATAACCAAATAAACTCAATCTTTGAACTAACATTTAAACTTTCATTTTGACAAAAAAAAAAAAAAAAAAAAAATGCTATTTCAAAATTTTGGAAGCAATCACAGTCAGATTTGTAAGAATACCAAAAATTGGTGTCAGATTTTTTTAAAATCTCTGAGGAATCAATGGACAATCTGAATATTGGAAAACTTAAGTCAAAGTCAGATATTTTGAAATTCTGAGAGTCGAAGGTAGAATTTGAAGAAATCATTGGAGTCGGACCTTATACCTTCCAACTCCATAAACCTTGTGCCAAGAGAGTTACTGACAATTTTACATATTGTATTCATCTGTGCTATTAAATAGTGATAAAACAAAGACTGTTGGATATTCATAGCTGAAACTTGGTGGACAAGTCAAATATAGAATGAACTAAATATGGTTGGATTGCTAAAATGTGACTTTTATGAACTAGCATGAAGACTCGACGTTGCCTGGGATCGAATGATGATCAACGAATGTTTCACACTCCTGTATTTTTATTGTCATTGAAATCGGTGAAATCACCCATTTTTCAATCAAATCGATTGATTGCCTGCTCTAGTTGGAGACCCACTGTAGCGCACTAGGAGGAAGCTTTACATGCTTCCCCGCAGTGACAGTCTACAATACATTGTAGTCTACATTGCACTGGAGAGAACCTACTGTTGATTTTATAAAATTATTTTTTTTATATATAATGGCTTGACCTAAAGTTTAAAATGCAAAAGTCAAGTATCATGCTTCAGTTATGCTCTAAACAGAAACATTCATTTCGAAGATGCCCCTATCATATCGAAGAACCTACTATTGATTTCATATGCCTGGCTTTATTGCTTGTGGAATAATAAAACTTTTCAAATGCACTTGTGATGTTGAACTGTGTATGGTGTTAACTTTAGTCAAACTCGCCTGTTTTTTCTTTCATCAGATTAGTTTGATTATCGATTATCAATACCAATTGAAGACATTCCAATACAAAACCTATCTAAGGACACTGCCAGGCACATAAAGTACCTTTGCGTGAAATTTCATAAAAATCGATCTAGCCGTTTTTGAGTCCATAGGGAACGAACTTACACACATACACAAAGTTTCTTATAGTAAAGATAGAGATTCCATAAGTGGCATTTTTCTAGGTTAGGGTTAGGATTAACCTGTACAGAATTTAACACTAAAAACTGATTATCTTTTTAATTAATTTTTTTCATAATCAAACGTTTAGCATTTTCATATCAAATTCTAAGCAAAATGCCTTTATTTAATATAGCGTATTTTTTCATTTGTCTATACAAAACGACTTTGTTAATTAACAAATTGAAACATCAGAATACAAAATTATAATTTCTGAACTGAATATGTAATTGTTAGTTATAATTAGCTTCTATTTCTTACGTAAATTGCTATTCATTTTATTATTTATATTACAAAATTATTTATTTTATGTAAGGGGAGGTAAAAGTGGCTAAATGGGAAATAGGGCCGGAAGTGGATGGTAACATTTAAGGTGAGTAAGACTAAGCTGCTCTCCTTTAAAAATTACAAGATGCCTTTCCAACCACCGATATCCATGACATAGCACCCTACCTGAGAATTATTCCTTCAAACTCCTAAGCCTAACATTCACGGGCAATACGAACTGGAAATTTAATTAAAGACATTGTGATGGCTGCTACAAAGAAGGTGGGTTCCCTCTATTAAGCTAGAAAACTACTCACACCTGAAAGTATCCTGTACCTCTCCAAGGCCACCATTCGTTCATATATGGAGTATTGTTGCCACATCTAGACTGGTGCATCTACCACTGGCCTCTCCCTCTTGGATAGGGTCCAGAAAAGAGTTTTCAATCCAATAGGTCGCACTTTGTCAACTAAGCTCCAACCCCTGTCCCATCATTGCAATGTTGCATCTCTGTGTCTGTTTTACAAATATTTTAATGGAATGTTATGATGAACTTGTTGCACTTTTGCCCCCTCGACGTACATATCCCCGACAAATCTGCTTACCAACAAAATCTCACCTCTTCACTATTTAGGTCCCTTATTACCAGTAAACTTTATACTCTAATAATAGTTTCTTCCATCGAAAAGCTAGATTACAGAATTCTCTTCTTGCTACCTACTTCCCTGACTGCACATGATATGCAAAAGTTTAAATGTAACGTAAACAAACATCATGTTAATTTTTCCTAGGCATGGTCCCAAATAGTAGCCCCTTATGTACAAGTGGCGATATGCCTTGTTCGGGGTGAATGTGAGTAAAAAAAAAAAAAAAAAAAAAAGGAAAAAGAAAGCTCTTCTACACTATTAGGACGAGATTTCGGAAATCATAATAATGAATGTCACATGAAAACAACGGTATCTATGTATTCCCCATATTTTTTAAGATGATTATACCCAAAAATTATGAAAATCGATAAGGTAGAAAATTATTTATTAAAGAAAATAGAATTTGAAGAACATGATCGTGTATGCTTATGTAAGACGCAGGAGGATCACAAGGGAGGCAATTTGACAGGTGCAAAAAACTTGTATATGTGTTATTTTTACGTTATTTAATTTTTACGCGAACAGTTATTTTTATATTAAACAATTATGAAAAAAATCTTAAATGAAAAAAAAACAGACTCAGAAACACTACATATGTTATGTTTATTTTATTTGTTTTGCGTTAATCACATTAAAAATTAAGAGTTACTTCCCTTGTTTATGGTTTTGTTTCGTTTTTATAAAAACAAGATGGCGGCAATTTTTCACTTGCTAACACGATTAAAGTTGTTGTTTTTTAAATAATTCAGTAATATTCAGATAATTTCGACTGCATAATTTGGAAGCTACGATTGTATTTTATTAGAATTGATAAAAAAAAATCAGTTGAAACTTATTTATCTGAAAACTTCATTTATCAACTAAAACATCTCGTCCCAATTCTATAGAAGCACAAAAAAAAAAAGATAAAAAAGAAAACCTGGACATGTCAAGTTCGAATCCAGTTCGTTCTACAGAACCACCTTCATGAAATCCATGCAATACAACGTGTGATTATTTATTTCATAATTTCTTTTTTTTTTTTTTTAGATGAAGATTGATTGTTTGGATCGTCTGGACTACTGTTCTCATCTTGATTTAACCATTTTGTTGAACTCGACAATTTGTATGGATTTCAAAACTGGACAAATTCTGTATTTTAACAAGATGCTTCTGAAGAAGGTTAGAGGTTACATCGGCTGAAACGTGGGAATAACATCCAAGATGAGAACGTCTTCTGGTTAGGGTTCAAACGTTCATTAATAATAGAGGAATAATAACGAAAAATAACAAAAAAAATAATAATAATTACCAATCAATCAACACCGACATCATTCAATTTAACATCCATTTTTGCATACTGGACGGCTTTTAGAAATTAACTTCCAAACTAACCTATCTCAGATCAGGTTTTTATCTTACTTTCTCAAATCCATCTTTACAAACTTCCTGCCATATTATTTTTTATTTCCCTGTCAACTGACCCTGTTACCCATCTGCTAACCAAAGCATTCTCATCCATTGTTTTCGATGTGACTATACTAACAAAGACTCCTGTTCTGCATAGATTTCATCTTCATTTTAGGCTATCAGATCTAAGTGTCTTAAAGACACTTAGATCTGATAACCTTTTTCTTAACTTATTCAGCTAGCAGATATATATATATATATTTTACATAGGAGTCACCACTTATCAAGGCCCCGAGGCCACTCGAGGATAAGGGCTATAGAGCGAGTTGATGGGATAATATTGTAGTAATCGTTAGTAATAGAAATTTGGTAAATTGGATTACTTAAGGAGGCGGTTCATCAAGAATTTGTTTATATTGGACTTGAAGACAATCAAGTGGTAGTCAGCTGGGAAGCAGACAAATGAAAGAGAGTTCCATAGGCGTGCAGTTCTAAGAAAGAAGCTTTGTTCATGGAATCTACGTTTTGATTTAGGCACCAATAAAGAGTGAGGAAAATTATTAACAGTGGTTTCAGCTAGACGGGTGTTTTTCAAAAAAGATTGGCGAGGTAGGACTAGAAATTGGAGTTCAGACGAGCACTTGCCATGGAAATAACGATAAAACGAAGACAGACTCGCAACATCTTTTTCTGTGAGAAAGAGGTTGCAGGGAAGAGAAAAAGTCATCCCCGACGAAGCTACACAAAAGTTTATTATCCTTCATCCTCAAATATCAATATTTTCTTATTTTTCCTCGAAAATCCTTGACCATTTGATCAAAGTCTTTCTTAATCAATGTAATAAGAACAGAGAATCTAAAAAACAAAAAGAAAAAAGTCAACTAAGTTTCCAAAGTCTCACAAAGAAAATTAGAAAAATAATTGCATTCGTGTTGAAGATTACTTCCCAGATTGGTAACTTAATGACATGAAAAAAAATCAATTTGGGTAACATTAGCAACGCATTAATTTGTGCTTTTTACATCATACCATAGGCATCATCTTCCTGAAAGTATCTTTTTATTTTCAATGTTGCCAAAGTTTAAACATCAATTAACACTAAAAATCTCATAATTTTTAAAAACATCTTTTCTTTTTCTTTGCTTATTTTCTCTGAAATTACTTCGTATAAAATTAGTTATTAATTTGTTTATTTATTTTAGCGTTTCTACATATATTGGGACAAAATTTCGGAAATCGTAAAACTGAATTTCATATGAAAACAATGGTATCTACGTATTCCTCATATTTTTAAGATGACTATATCCAAAAATTACGAAAATCGATAATGTATAAAATTATTTATTAGAGAAAATAAAAATAGAATTTGATGCAAACGATCACAGGAGAGTTCCAACGGGGTAGGGGGGGGTAATTTTCCGTTTCGATTTAAAGATGGCAGCAATTTTTCACCTGCTAACACGATTAAAGTTATTTGTTTAATTCAGTAATATTCAGGTAATTTTGACTGCATAATTTGGAAGCTACCATTATAACTTATTAGAATTGACAAAAAAAATCAGCTGAAACCATTGTTTTTTATTGGAAAACTCCATTTATCGACTACAAAATCTCGTCCCAATTCTGTAGAAGCACCTTTATTTTATTTTTTTGTTTTTGTTTTGGTAATGAGTTATTACTTATCAAGGCTAAAAACCACTCTAGGATAATGGTAAATAAGATAGACAGTTGGATGCTGAATACTATATATGAGAATTGAAAATATACCTACCTACCTCAAACTAAAAACAATAGCCAACCTAGAAAACAGCAATTTTTTCACTTTGTCAGAAGCATCACTCATGGAATGTGAGAACTAAAGGATGAAACAGATCTACCAAGAAAGAACTGGATGGCTCCGAACGAAGGCGAAGGAAAACCAGCAACCTCTCCAGGTGGGTACCAGAAACGAGCAACAACTGCCCTTGTGAAAATTCCAGACAGACAATAGAACACATCTCCAGTGACTGCTGTAATATTCCAACTTGTACTGACCAAGATTTGATAGGCTTTTTAACCTTGATGCCTAACGATAGATCCAGCAATATTGGATGATGATTATTATTATCCCTCACATAAACAATTTTGTAGACAATATTTTCTGAATGTTAGTATTGCTACCAGCCTTCCACCTGTTCGTTACCTCGTGATTTAGGCATGTTAGGATAGAAAGTTAAATTTACAAAAGTGAATGTGTCGCTAAAATTCTACTTAATGCCCACATGTCAGTGTATGATCATAAAGAATGGAAGAATAAAGGATTTGACTGCTCTTCCCTTACGTGATCTACTTGGTGATCATAACCAACGTTTAGTTAGTCAGGATTAGTTAAGGTTAGGTTTAGTGATGATGGATCCAGTATTGGTATGATAGGATAAGAGTTAATGTTGAAATAGTCATCTCATTATTTATGAATATACCAGCACTAGCAGAGGGCGCCCGGCGTTGTCCGGTTGTAAAATGCACTTAAATATATTTTAATTTATCCAGATTTCTTATATATTACTATAGAGTCAATTCTCTATCGATTATTTTGTATACTATTGTACCCAATGAATAGTTGGGATTTCAAAAGTAATATATATATATATATATATATATATATAAGTGAACGTGTGTGTGTGTGTGTGTGTGAACACATTTCCCTACGCAATAACTCTCAATTTTAAGTCTACAGACTCGAAATTTGATATACAGGTACTGAGATTTGGGAAAATCTTTGGGATCTGTTTTCGGCCAGAAATTTGGTTGTTAAGGGGTCAAAGTTGAACGATTTGACCTTTGAGAACTCTACCAAACTCCTCCGACAATTTTGGGTATAAACAATTGAAATTTTAGATATAGGTTCCTTGGACATGGATTTAACTTAATAACTTGATTTGAGCCCAAAACAATAAATGTTAAGGGGTCATAATAGGGGTCAAAGTTTAAAAAAATTTGACCTCTGCGGTCTCTACCAACTGGTCTAAACATTTGAAATTTTACATAAAGGGTATTCAGAGATAGGGCAAGCTTTTTAATTGGTTTGGGTCGAAAATTTGAGCTACAAATATATAAATCTATGTATGTATGCCTGCATGTCTGCCTAAAACTTTCGACAGAGGCGACGGATTTTAACAAATCAGTAGTGTTTTTAAGCTCTACCCTTCAGATGGCAAATACAGAAAAATTGGCTAAAAACATTAATTTCTTCACCCTCAACTGGGCACTTTTCTACAGGGAGGGGGAGGGGTCGCTTTTTTTGCCGATATTTTCGAAAGTCATCCCCTCTTTTCGATTGTCTAGCCTTAATTTAAACCTACATCACTTCCGGTTTGGTGGTTGTAACAGCAAAGACATCACGTTTTTTTTCACGTTCTTTTCCTCCTTTGCGGTACAGGTTCGAGCCTGCCTTCCTACTACCACTATTTTTTTTTTTGCTCAACACACACCTCCAAACACCCGGACAACTAGTATATATATATATATATATATATATATATCACTTGGATGCCATTGGCTAGAATCAAAACCTAAACTGATAGCAAAAGTCTAGCATTAAAAGCTTATGACGTTACCACTGGACTATCGTCAGTCGAACTTGAAATCATTAAAACTAAACATGAATGCACAAACTGTATAACGATTTGCACATGCGTGTAAGAGTAATTTTAGTCAACTCGTGCTTGTCAAGTTCTGATTTCTTTCAATTCTTAACCCTTTTTTTTGACTATTTTAACTGGGTAAAAAAAAAAAACAAAGAAAACGATCAAGACAAAAAATGAAATCATTTGAACTGCCTCATATTGTTCTGCAACGTACTCTTTCAGGGGAGATGCAATTTAAAAAAAAAAAAAATGGAGAGAGACCGACAGACAGACATAGTGAGTTTTATAAATGAGATAACTGAGAAAATAAGGAGGCGAGAAATCATCAAGAGAACCCGACCCCCCTCTCCCGACTCGCAGAAAGGTGGACACGCTATAACATCTGATAGCATCATTAAACATTATGTAACATCTGTATCGATTACGGTTTAGAAACAAACCTAATTGATGGTTTTTCTACACTTGTTATGACAACCATCGGCGTTGTTGCGCTAATATAATTAGATATAATTGGTTAATGGCCACTCTTTGTCATCTGCGATATTCACACGCTGACGGACAAACGAGAAAAGTAAATCATTTGTGGTGACCAACCAAAAGAAATTGCTTCTCTTAAAACATTTGTCACATATCCATCCAGAGGAATTAGCGTTGTTTCTACACTGTCTTTAAAACTGGTTTCTATGGCGAAGGACTAAATGGCTAAAAGAAATTCCTTCTCTTACAGAAGACATTTATCATCTTGGATTTGTAATTTTAAACATAAAAATATCAGAATGATAAATTACTAATCAAATATGAAATAACAAAATTACATGTAAATTTACTCCAATCAGTATTAAGTAAAGTATTAATCATCAACCTACTATAAAGAATAGATACCCTCTCTAAGAACATCAAATTCTGCTGAATCCCCAGTCATTTTGGATTTCAAGGTAATAGAAAAGCTGACATAACGGCCAAAAACTTCCTACAATTAATATTAGTAATATGAAAATTTCATACACAGATTCAGGTCAAGATCAAAGTGTAGTATCTGTCCGGCAGATGCTGCAAAGCTATGACTAGCAATGACCAGCTATGACTAGCAAAGACCATATGTGGGGGTAATCCCACATATCTGACCTTGGTCACTGAAGGGGCAACCCTTCATATCAACAGTTTCTAATCCAGCTCCCACTTCCCTCCTCTCGGGAGCTGGACCCCCCTTTCCCTCCCCTTCCCCCTATCTCCACATTAAAAACGGCCTCCTGCCTAATTTGCTCAGTGGGGAAGCAAATAAATAAAAAGATCAAAGTGTAGTATCTGTTCCGGCAGATGCTGCAAGCTATGACTAACTATGACTAGCTATGACTAGCAAGGACCAGATGTGGGGGCAACCCCACATGCCTGACCATTAACCAGCTCCCATTTCCCACCTCTCGGGAGCTGGTCCCCTTTTCCCCTTCCCCCTCCCTTCACTCCTCACATTAAAAATCGGCCTTGTGCCTAATTTGCTCGATGGGGGAGCAAATAAACACCATCTGTTCCGGCAGATACTGCAAGCAAAGACCATATGTGGGGGCGACCCCACATATAAGACCTTGGTCAATGTAGGGGCAACCCTTCATACCAATTGTCACTATCCAGCTCCCCTACTCCCCGGGGAGTTGGTCCCCATTTCCTCTTCACTCCTCACTTTAAAAATCGGCCTTGTGCCTAATTTGCTCGGTGGGGAAGCAAATAAATACCATCTGTTCCGGCAGATACTGCAAAGCTATGACTAGCAAAGACTATATGTGGGGGTAACCCCACATATCTGACCTTGGTCACTGAAGGGGCAACCCTTCATACCAACAGTTTTTAATCCAGCTCCCACTTCCCACCTCTCGGGAGCTGGATTCCCCCTTCCCCCCCTCCCCCTATCTCCACATTAAAAACGGCCTCCTGCCTAATTTGCTCAGTGGGGAAGCAAATAAATAAAAAGATCAAAGTGTAGTATCTGTTCTTCAGATGCTGCACTTCAATTTCTTGTTCTCTGTCAGTGGAGGAGAAATCCTTCACGACTGAGACCATTTTTATTTTTGTTCCTTTTCTCCACATTAAAAAACGACCCTGGTGTTTAACTCTGTCCCGTGGGGAGACATTGTTAATAGGAACCACTAATCAATAATTCTATTATGAAAAAATAACAAGAAGATTGGAACACTTTTCAAAATAACGAACTCTTGTAAATTAAACCGACACTAATGGCCATCAGAATTCAGAAAGTCACGCAGGGAGAAAATAGTTTTGTCCCGGACACACACACATAACCCACTCCTTTCTTCTGAAAAATGAAGATCCTCCAGAATGTATGGTGTGCCAAGAACACTTTACAGTAAAGCACTTTTTTTCTAGATTATGGTGATTTCACACATACCCATCAAAATTTTTACAATGTCAACAACATAAAAACTATTTGAAATAATAAATCCTAACACAATATTAATATTTTTGAAAAAAAAAAAAAAAGTAAACCTGCAAAGAAAATATAACTCTAATCTAACTTAACCCTAAAATCCTACATTATCTAACGAATAATAAAAAAAATTAATTCAACAAATGAGTAAAAATACCTAACTCACACAACTTATTTTTTTTTTACAAAGAAACCACCACTTATCAAGGCCCAGAGGCCACTTGAGGATAAGGGTTAAAGAGTGTACAGTAGTCAAATGGAGAATATCATAGTAATCGTTAGAAGTGTAAATTTGGTAAAATGGATTACTTCAGGGAAATGGCTCATCAAGAACTTGTTTACATTGAACTTGAAGATATTGTAGTCAGCTGGAAAGCAGGCAATCGGAAGAGAGTTCCACAGGTGTGCAATTTTAAGAAAGAAGCTTTGTTCATGGAATCTACGTTTAGGTTTAGGCACAGATAAAAAGTGGGAGAAGTTATTGATAGTGTTTTCAGCCAGATGAGTCTTTCTCGTGAATGTTTGGCAGGGGGAGGGCATAGATTGGCGCTCAGACAAGCATTTGCCATGAAAATAATTATAAAGCAGAGACAGGCTTGCAACGTCTCTTCTGTGGGAAAGAGGTTGCAGGGAAGAGAAAAGGGCATCCCCACGAGACTACGAAATCTATTTTGAACTCTGCCAAGGCAGGATAAGGTCTTTCTAGCAGCTCCTGCCCAGATGTGGCAACAATACCCCATCCTTGGACATACCTGGCTCTTATATAGGTAGAGAATTGCATCAGCAGGTAGATATCTACTGGGTCGATAGAAGGATGCCACCATTTTTCCAGCGACCTTGGCTTTTTTTTTTTTTTTTTTTTTGAGAAAAAAAGAGAATCTTAAATCTGAAAAGGGTTCATATGCGGTAAAGCAAAAACAACTAATTAACCAACCAATCAATATCTTTATCATAACATCACTCAGAGAGAGATAATCTGGTGGTCTAAATAGGAAGACTGAATGAATACATCTTATTTTAGACTAACTGTCCCAACCTGGCGCTGTCCGATAGCATATTACTTGCAATTTGTTTTGTTTTTCCTTTTTAAACTACCTAGTCCTCACTTTCATTTTTTTTTCCCCCCACAAAGTGTGTAATGGATGAATACAGAATTACTCCCCTTTTGTTTTAAAGTATTTTTCTGTTCTAAAGAAGGGGAAGTAAGTCTGTAATTGACGAATACAAGAGAGCTCGACACAAAAATAGGGTACATAAACATGTATATAAAATACAGTCATGCTGCTTAGCATAATGCAAAGGTATTTATAAATAAATAAATGGAGCACTTTAAAAGTGACAGTCAATGTCTATATAATGGCATTGTAGATATCATCTATGAGGGCCAATCCCATAGTTCAGGGATTAGAACTGATGACTATCAAACAGATGATTTTAGGTTTGATTTCTGGCTTGGGATAGGTGCTAATCTAGCTATACTGAAGAGCTGTGACACAGCGAAACAGTATCTGTGGATGACTATATAAGCACCCTCCTTTCTTGGGTAGAGCACTGTTGTTACACAATATCGCCTACTACTTAGTGCAATGCAAAGCTCTTTGTAAACAAATAAATGGTGCACTTTAATAGTGGCGGTCAATCTATATAATTATAAAACTGCGGATTGTCCAGGTAGCCTTGCTTCTTATATATATATATATATATATATATATATATATATATATATAAGCCGTATTCCTGTCTGTTTGTTCATAAATTAATATGTACAAAAGGTACACGGTTTCATAAATTAATTTTTGCCGCTTCTGTACTATTGGGATGAAATGTACATTCAAGAAATAACCTCATTTGCATATTACATTAAGGAAATTCTCTTTTAATACTTAGCTTGATGCAATTGATTATTTGCTGCAATGGAATTAAATTTAAATGCAATGGAATTAAAACTTGAATTGTTCTATTTAGAAATATTATTTAAAGTTTATTTATTTACTTTATTTTTAATCTAATTTATATTTTTCAATTATTAATAGCTGACAACAGTTGTGTTACCTCAAGTGATGTTACCTCAAGTAACAACATGAAGCTGGATACTCCACCAGACTAGATGAATTCTTGTTCTGGAATCCAGTAAGACCAAGCGACCACAAGAAAGATATACTATAACATATTTAAATGGTCAACTGGAGAGAAGAAAATTTCATAAGTCAGTATTTTAGAGGTAAAAGAGAACTTTATTGGAATATTTTAATGTATCTCATCCATCTATATATATATATATATATATATATATATATATAAAGACAAAACGGCCACGCATGTTTTTATATGTCCAGCACAGGCTTTTTTTTTGCCGGAATTCTCGGGGGGGGGGGGTACTATTTAAAAAAAACTTTTTATATACTCCCCAGATCATAATATGTACCATTTGCGAATGCACGTCGTATCTAGATTTATTTGGATCGACTTTTATAAAATTCACTCTTTTCCATCCTCTTGCGTGTTTATTTGTGTTTTTCGTATAAAAGCGAAACTGAATCAAATAAAATCGGCTCGCTGACCTTCATGGTTGCACATCTTGAAGGCAAATTAGTCTTGATCAATGTGAGGAATACCCTTCATATCAGACAATTGCTATTCATTTAAGAGCTCTCCTTTTTCGGGAGGAGGGGTGGGGCTTGGTTTCCCCAACATCGTGGGGAAACAAATAAATGGAACAGGGAAAGCTGAACTGGCCTTCAACAAACGTTCGTTTCTACACCTGTTAGCAAGTCAACTTTTTGGATTGACATCGCTAAATTTCAACAATTTTCACTTCCTACGACTTCGTAGTGTAGCGGTAAGATGGCATGTTTTCTTTCGTTTTCTTTTCCACCATCGCGTCCGGGGTTAAAAAAGATTAGGATAATAGTCCGTAATAAATAAATGAATAAATAATACTCATCTCAATAATTAATTCCAATTAAATAACAGAAAGAGAATATTTAGGATCTCGGTTTTAACATGTCTACCCGAGAGAAGTGCGTCATGTTAGTATAAGACAGTGGTTTTCAACCCTTCAAATATGGCGACACATTTTAGAATAAGCAATCAGAAAGCAACACCAATTCTTAAAATGTATTATATATAAATTAATTTTTTTTCTACGACAAACTGCTAATATTGTGATTATTGAATTATGGATTATTTGTGAAGTAACTATACATTCCATAAATTTATGATTAATTTAAAATTTATTCATAAAGAATTCCAACGCTGTTAATGTTAGAATAATGTGCCAGGGCGACGCCGGAAAATATCGAATTACTGGAATATTCAAATATCTATGTATCTGGTATAGAAATCAAATGTTAAGCAACCCCCAACCCCCCGGGAAGGGGATCCCCTGATTTACGAGAACTTCAAGTCATGTAACACAAAACAAAGATACAAAAATTACATTTTAGAGTTCTACTTGTTTACTCGAATTAAGTGTTTACTCTCGAGCAAACATTCCTATTATTCTACACCATTAGTTGTATGGGTTGAATAGCCATTTAGTCCCCCCCCCCGCAATAGAAACAAGTTTTAAAGTCAGCAGAGGACAACGCTAATTCCTATTGATGGATATGTGACGGTAATCTGGCAGGAAAGATGACATTAAAAGCAGAGGAAATAGTCGTGGAAGTAATTCCAACTACCAGACACAAAAATGCCAAAAATATTGATTCAAAGACTGATTTAAACGTCACGATTACCATTCTATGCAAGGCGACGGAATAACTTGTTTTGCAACCTGAAAATGGGCCAATGTCTTGGGGGGGGGGAGAAATTCTTGAACTGTGTCTTATACAGTCTGATTGCAAAAATCTATTTCAAATATAAGGATGACAGACCAACGAAAATGCAATTCCGAATGTATGCATGACAGACCAACGAAAATGCAATTTCGAATGTATGCATGACAGATCCAAGAAAATGCAATTCCGAACGTATATATGACAGACCAAAGAAAATGCAATTTTGAACGTATGCATGACAGACCAAAGTAAATGCAATTTCGAGTGTATGCATGACAGACCAACGAAAATGCAATTTACAATGTCTGTACGATAGACCAACAAAAATGCAATTTACAATGTATTCATGACAGACCAATGAAAATGCAATTTCGAATATATGCATGCCAGGCCAACGAAAATGCAATTTTAACGCAACCATGACAGACCAAAAGACGCTTTGATTCCTCAAAAAATAAGACGTATCGATTTCCATCTGTGCATTCCGCCATAAAAATGTTATTCCACACTGAAATGTCACAGACCAACTAAATTCTCTGAAATATGAGGATATGTCTTCAAAACTAATAACCAAAACATTTGGTGTTAAATGCTGGAAGTGTCAAGATATCAACAGATCAAATTATCCGTTTTTTAATACTGTATTGAACGATTCATCTGGTTTTCAATGGAACTCTCAACAACAGAATCTCAATTGTGCCTCTTGCTTTGGTTTTTTGGAAACCGTTGACCTTTTCGCCACGTGACTAAGGAGATATTTTGAGGAGTTGCCCTTTGAAATGCTTCATATATCTTTATAATTAACAACCAAAACCTTTAGATTGTTGCAGTAAGTAATAACATCTCTTTAAGTGAATAATAAGCCCCTCTCCGTCCTCTCCATTCAGAGTGATGTAGATTTCCATTTGAAAGTTTTATTTCGAAAATAATTTCAACTCCATCTGTTAAAATAAGAGATATCAAAAAAATTGTTGGTTGTTTTTGTTTTATGGCATATCAACTCTTTTCAGGTTATTTAATGCCGAATCCAGTTATTTGGAAGAAAAACTTTTTGATAGAATATATTTTTTTTTGTTCAAGTCAGTTTCTATTTAACCCATAGTTGGGACCCTAACAGGTACTACCCCTCCAGGTTAGAGTGGACCTGGAAGCAATGGCAATTAAAGGGTCGCTCCGCACTTCACAAAGCCCGCAAGCTGGGGCCTCACCATCGGATATAGTTTAAGGTCATATCGAGGACCTTGATATAAAAAAAAACAAAAAAAAAACTGAGTCTGTATGGACCCATGGCACCATGAATAAAAGTGGTAGGTGATAATCAGAGATTTTTTGATACAGACAATACTAAGAATATAATTACGAATTAAGACTTCTGCCCAGTCATGGCTGATGAAATGAGAACAATCTATGGATTTAATAAATGATTCGGTTCCATATAGATTTCTGAGTTCGACAAGATGCACCTGAAGAATGTCGGATCTTACATTGGCCGAAACGTTATGAGAATACTGTGCAAGAAAAGGAGACAATGAATACAAATAACATAAACTAGCAAAAAAATTCTGAAAGAAAAGAACTATTTAAATTACGCATGGCCAAAACGGAAGGAGGGAGTAAGTATTTTTTTGACAAAGTCCCTCTTTAAAAATCTACCAAAAATCAAGTATTTATCCAATCAATACGGAATTTTCACCAATTGAAGAATGACCTTTATAATGGTGTACTTTTTTTTTTCACAATCGATATTTATATGTATATTTTTTTGCCTACAAACCCCCTTCTTTATTTGTGGTTACAAATATGTTTAAAATAATCAGCCGAAACTGAACAGAATATATTATATTGTGGGGAGAGTGAAGAACTGCATACATATCAGATTTTAAAGGTGAAAATGCGAATTTTGAATGTGTTTAATTTTTCATCGATTGTGTTTTGAAGTGTGAAATTCGTTGAATATGTTAATAATTATTCTTTCAGATTAGCAAAAATAAATATGTATTTAAAATTCTATTAAAAATAGTAGAAAAGGTTTTATATTATTCTGCTTTTGATGTTAAAATTCAGGCTTTTTTCTTTTTCTTTTTGGTAAAAAAAAGTTGCTCAAGAATAATGGAGTTAACAGATTTTAATTTCTTTAAAAAACAACAACTTGGTTTTTCTACCATTTTTTGACTGTGCCTAATTTAAATAAACCAATTTTTCCCCCTATTTTTTTTTTTTGTTAAAAGGTGTCCATCTCACTAAAATGTCACTCCTGCAACTGTTAATATGCACAATATTTTTTTGCAATTCAATTATATTTGGTAGAAATAAACTTCAGTTTTTGCCTGACAGTGACTTGCTCACCAAATCTCACAATGTCTAACAATTTTTTTTTATGGCACTCAAGTCATTTTTCTTTTTTTTACTTTTAAAATCACTTCTACATACTGAGTATAATAATCAATATAAAATTGACTCTATAATAATAAATACGAAATTTGCATAAATTAAAATATCATATTTAAGCGTATTTTATGACCAGGTAATGTCGGGCAGCCTGCTAGTATTCTATATATTAATAGAGCCAAGCTTCCATGATTACAGAGTCATGAACAGAATCTATTTATGTAATTTTTCATAATAAAGAAATCAATTGATAATTTAACAATTTTTGTTTTTATTCTCTCAAGACTTAATTACTGTCTCTGCAATTTGTTTGCTAAAAATGTTAATAAATATGAACATAACGTAAAGTTTTTCTTTCTTTTTCTTTTAATTATTTTTAAATCTATTTTAATTTACTTTTATTTTTCAGACCTGAAAAACATGTAAAAAAATTTTCAATTAAAGAAAAAAAACGGGTTATCGATTTTCTGAAAAACTAGAAAACCAGCCGGATTTTGGACAACTATTGCTAAAATGGATATGGGAAGAAAATCAAATTGTATTGATATAGAAATTTAAAGAGTAAATGTTGAGATTTACATCGTTTTTTTTTTTGTTGTCTTTTTGTTTTGTTTTTTTTTACAAAGGAATCACCACTTATCAAGGCCCAGAGACCACTCCAGAATAAGGGTTAATGAGTGTACAGTAGTCAATTGAACAATATTGTAGTAATCGTTAGTAGTGGATATTTGGTAAATTTGATTACTTCAGGGGACGGCTCATCAAGAACTTGTTTACATTGGACTTGAAAATAACCATATAGCAGTCAGCTGGAAAGCAGAGAAATGGAAGAGAATTCCACAGGCGTGCAGTTCTAAGAAAGAAGTTTTGTTCATGAAATCTATGTTTAGGTTTAGGCACAGATACAGAATGGGGGAAATTATTGATAGTTGTTTCAGACAGACGAGTGTTTTTCGTAAAAGTCAGATAAGGGAGATTCTATGAAAATTGCGTGCAGGTGATAAGAATAAAGTAGGTCTTAAATCTATGCCGGTTGAGTTTCAACACTGCATCTGTAAAGAATTAGATAATAAACCCAAGTTATTCATATTATTTGGAATCTTCGGACTACTGTTCTGATCTTGAATGCCATTTTCACAACCTTTCAGTCAATGTAACCTACGACCTTTTTCAATTGTATCTTGTCAAACTTGGGAATTTTTTGTCGAACTCTGGAATCAGAAGGAATTTTTAATGGAACTTTTATTTACTTCATGGAGATAGCATGCTCTCGTTCCATCAACCATGATTAGTTAGAGGTCCTAAGTAATTTGCAATTGTATTTTTCAGTCGTCCACACTGAGAATTGAACCACAAGGACTCATGGCACAATAGTTAGAGTACTTGGAAAAAATCAATTGTAAAATGATTTTCTCCTGAATGTTGAAGGTTTAATCCTCAGTATCCTCAAATCCTAACTAATTTACGATTGTATTTTTTAGTCGCCAACACTTAGGATTGACCGTTCAACCTTCAGGAGAAGGTCATTTTACAATTGACTTTTTCCCAAGTACTCTTGCGCCATGGATCCTTGCAGTTCAATCCTCAGTGTAGGCGACTTAAAAATAAAATTGTAAATTACTTAAGACTGCTTACCAGTCATGGCTGACAGAACGAGAGCATGCTACCTCCATGAAGTAAATAAAAGGTTCCATTTGAAATTCTGTCCAGATTCTCGAGTTCGATAGAAACATTCCCAAGTTTGACAAGATACACCTGAAAAAGGTTGTAGGTTACATCGACCAAAACGTGAAAATGACAAGATGAGAACAGTAGTCCAAAGATTCCAAATAATACAAATAACCAATCTACATCTAAAAAATTCAGAAATCTAAACCCGAGTTATTTGGTTTTTCGTCACAAGATCAATTTGTAATATAGGCAAAGCTTTATTTTAAGAAAAGGCAGATATATATATATATATATATATATATATATATATATATATATTAAAATAGAAAAATGCGAGCATGAAAAGTAATATGGTTAAGCTTAAAGGTGTTAAAACTGGAAAAGAAAAGGACAAGATATATTCTAGTAAAAAATATAAATTTATAACTTAAAATATTGCAGCATGAAGAATTGATTATATAATGTTATGGATTGAATTTAAAAAAATTCTTAATGCTGCAATATTTTACGTTATAAATTTATTATATATTTTACTAGAATTTCTTATCCTTTTCCAGCTTTAACACCAAGTCCCTTACTTTTCCATGTTTAAGTTTAACCATGTTATTTTTCATGCTCGCATTTTTCTATTGTAATCCATGATTTTTCCAGGCTTTCAATTAATTCATTTGTTTGTTTAATTTCCCCCAATAAACACATATGTTATAACAATGTACGGCCCTCGTCTGCTTTCAATAAAATTCCCCAATTATCTCCCTTTTATGCTTTCATTCTCACTTGTTACTTCTCTTTTTGAATTAGTAGCAACAGTAGTCGCTGAAGCGACGTGGTTGCTATGGAAACCAGTCATAAAAAGCGTCGCTCACCTACTTACATGTTTATACAATTTTGAACACCAGAAAATTTATCATAACTTTTGTTTTACTGAACGAAAATTGAAAAAAAAATTTTTTTCACAATATAGTTGAGAAGATGATCAAAAAATGAGTGAGCGGTAAAGCTAGCTTTAAAGCAGTTCTAAATGACTAAAACTGGCACTTAACCATATCATTCAAACACGATATATATATTTTAATGTACAGTCCATTTTTTATGAAACATTTTAATAAACAAACATAGATTATGTCCATTTATTCTTGTTTTAAAATGAGTGTTTTTTTTTTTTTGTAATTATTTGACTTATATTAAAGTTATTATTTTAATAACTATAAACATTTTTGTTTTAAAGAGGAATAATTTTACATTTTAATATTTATATTTTTTAGTGGGTATTCTAATTTAAAAGAAAAAAAAATAGTTCATGGGTTTTTCATCACAAATCCATTCATTATATTAGCATACTTACTCATTTTAAAAAGGGGTTTTCTTCACCTTTCATCCGTAACACTAAATAGATTTTAATTCCAAAAGGTTTATCACGTCATAATCTTTAAGATTTGAATAAAAAATATTTATCGCTTATACATCATTTTTACAACAATCTGCATCTGATGAAAATCTCAACATTAGCCGAGGGAAGATACAAAGATCAAAGCAACATTCTTTTTTGTTGTTATTGTTGTTGTTGTTGTTGTTGTTGTTTCGTTGAAGATATTTAAGATATTTGCTTTACTTTTTTCTTTAGATGTAATAAAAAAATTTTAATTTTATTTCGATAATTAGTGCATATCGCATTGCAATTTTCTCATGAATATCATAAAAATGGAAATGAAAGAAATTTCCTAAAAGCGAAAACTGAAAGAGAACCTAGGAAAAAAAATAAACAAAAATAAAAATAAGTAGAAACAAAATTAACTAAAAATTTAAAATGCAAAATTTGATTCTCTATATGTTAATTTCTCTTCAGTCTCTAGAGACAATGGAAAAGGTGCCTGTGCAGCGAGTCTATAGTGAAGCAAGAATTGCACAATTCATAACCGCATCTCTGCTGAACAGGTACGGTTAAAAAAAAAAAAAAAAATTCTTTTTAGTTCTCTCCCACTGCAAGAACTTAGACACCAGGGTCGGAAAGAAGGATTGAGAAGTCAACGTCCCAGAGTAGGGGCACTCTGACCTGAAAAAAGTGCCTGGACAACCCTGTCGGCATTCCCCGGTAAGGGCGCCTCAGGCGATTACCAATAAGCTAACCACTTCTCAAAGAGAAGAGTGGACCCCCTAAGACTGCGCAGGACTTTGCTGCATCGACCTCAGTCAACGGGGGGGGGGGGGAGAAAAGTCATTTAAAAAAATGTCCCATACTCTGTTGACTTTGGAAGCTAGCGAACTGGCAGGCACGGTTGGTTGGTTGGTTGGTTGGTTGGTTGTTTTTGTTTTATGGCATATCAACCCTTTTCAGGTTATTTAATGCCGAATCCGGTGATTTTGAAGAAAAATTTTTTTAATAGAATATATTTTTTTTTTTGCAAGTCAGTTTCTATTTAACCCATAGTTGGGACCCTAACAGGTACTACCACTCCGGGTCAGAGTGGACCTGGGAGTAATGGCAATTAAAGGGTGGCTCCACACTCCCCAGAGCCTGCAAGCTGGGGCCTCACCATCGGATATAGTTTACGATCATATCCAGGACCCCCATTGAGGGACTTATACCCTTTGCAGGGGGGGCAGTCGGCGTATTCTAATGCCCCACTGACAGGGGTGGCACGGTTGGAGTCCAGTGGCAAGAAAGAAAGATAACTTCTTTCTTCCTTCATGTGTCTTACATCAAGCAAAATTTCCACAAACAAATTATGACAGGATTGCTTCCTTGCAGCAGATAATATGGTTATCCAGTGTTAACAGATTCCTGTTATATAACGTCCCTACATGTGATAAAACAGGCAATCGTTCTATAACACTTATGAAGCCCAAAAGCCACTCGGGGATAAGTGATGCCTCTTCACTTAAAAAGAAAATGTCCAAGATGACTTGAACTACTTCGGGATAAGAAGTGATAGACTCTTGATTCTTTGGGAGTTTCTCTTCTCTTAAACTAGTTGCCAACCAAGGCTTAAAAGTCTAGCCTACTCTACTATCTAATCTAAGGAAATAGGAAAAATAGATTCATACATTACTCAAGTGTATTAATGAAATCCACAGTTCCGCACTATCTATAAATATATTATACTAGTATACCTACACAACATTGCCCGGAAAGTATTAAAATCATTTTATTTGTTTGCCCATTTTTAAAACTTATGCAGAAAACAAAGTAAAATTTTAGATAACTCTTTATATTCTTCAATTAAAAATATGATTATGAGTTATTGATTTAAATTTTTTGGTCATAATTGAAAAATGTTTCCATACTACCAGTTGCCGTGGTGGGACTACAGAATTATTTTTTTTAATAAACTGTGGTGAAGTATATTATAGTGCCTATAACATGGTATAACAAAAAATTTCAAAACTGGCTAGTCAGAATCAAAGTTTGATATGTCAGTTTAGTTAAGTAAGATTTTTAAAAATATGATAACTTAATGTTATGTTAGTCAAAGAGTTAATTTATTTTATTCCAAGCGAAGACACATGACGTCAGGTCAAATTTGGTTGTCATCTTTTGATTTCCCTTATTCATGCAATGCTGACATTTCAAGTGTGCTTTTCTCAAGTTTATATGCATAATACTAAATGGATTTTAAATTCCTCATGTAATCTATAATAGAAATCTCACCTGTCTGTTTAAATGAATGTATGTATGTTTGTATGTCTGCCTAAAACTTTGACAGAGGCGACGGATTTTCACGAGATTCATATCATTTTGAAGCTCGACCCTTTCGACGACAAATATCAAAAAATTGTCGAAAAACATTAATTCCTTCACCCTTAACTGGCCACTTTTCTACAGGGAGGGTCGATTTTTTTCGCTGACATTTTTTGCAAGTCATTCAACCCTCGCGTTCACGACGTCGCTTACAAGGCATTATTTTGACCGCCCGTGACGTAGACATCGGTAATAGTTTTTTTTTTTTTTTCACTTTTTCCTCTGGCAGGTTACAGTTTTCAGCCTGCTTATTACTCCTATTTTTTTTTTTTTTTTGGCTCAACCAACAGCCTTACACACACCTCTACTTTCTTTTCCGCCTTTGCGTCAAGGGTTTGAGACTGCCTACCTACTACAACTTTTTTTTTTTTTTTTGCTCAACACACACCTCCAAACACCCAGGCAACGTCGGGAACTCAGGCTAGTAATATATAAAGAAAACAATATATATTTTTCTTGCATTCTGCTCTGGTCATGACTTTTGACATTTGCGTTTTTCTGTTTCAGATATCAATATATTTATTCTATATCACCATTACAGTGTGACACGAGTCAAACAAGCATTAGAATTTTAGTAGTTTTTATAAGTTGATCTGATGGTCGACTTAATCAGCGTCAAATCGCTGCAAACCTCAGGATTCTACTTTCCATTGTTATTCAACAAAACATGCATAAAAGAAAAAATACTGCCCAAATATACACATTTCCCTCATGTTTGCGTACATATGTAAATAAACATGTAAACCCAATTCAATAGACATGTTAATTGAATTTTTATGGTAACTGCTTCACCAAATAGTATAATCGCATAGGAATTAAAGGATTTGAATCAATATTTACAATATCTAATTTTATATGTATGGACTAGTTGAGAACATATAAAGTACCTTCAATAAGTTTCCAGACTTTTTGTAAAGGCATTTAAAATTGTTGTAGATTCTTGAAAATTCAATATGTTATTGCTATAGATCTTATGAGATGACTAACCAGTTTTTATTATTTTCAGGTTCAAAGGAACAGTTACAGCAGGAATTGGAATACATCCCACTAAAGCCTGACTGTCACAGCTGGTGAATTTCAAAAATGCAATCTGCATGTGAGGACAATTTAGAAGAACAATATGAAATAAAATTCTGTTTTAAACTTGGAAAATATGCCACAGAAACGTATGGAATGCTTCAGACTGCTTTTGGACTATCCTTCATGAATCAAGCATCAGTTTGCGAGTGGCATAAGAGATCCAACGAATGCAGGAAGTCTGTGAGAGATGATGAGAGGTGTGGAAGGAGTAAGGACGTAAGAACACCAGAGTTGATTAGCCAAATAAAGAATTTGATGGATGAGAACTGTCATGTGTCTATAGAGACAATAAGTGCACAGCTTGATGTCAGTGTGGGAACTGTACACACAATTATTCACGAAGAACTGAAGATGTGGAAGATTTGCACAAAGTTTGTCCCCAGGATGCTCAAAGAAGATCACAGACTATTTGACAAAGATGGGGATCAAGACGGTTCTTCATCCTCCCTATAGTCCAGACCTTGCTCCCTGTGACTTTTGGTTATTCCCTAAGCTCAAGGAAAACCTTAGAGGCTATCGTTATGAGACAATTGAGTAGATGAAAGAGACTGTGACGAGGGTCATTGACATGCTCACACACGAGAACTTCTATGGGGTCTTCCAGAAGTTGTTGGAACAGTACAAAAAGTGCATTGCAGCCGAAGGAGATTACTTTGAAGAGGACTAGAGTTTCATGTGTGTACTATCAAGAAAAGTGGCCATACGAAAAAAGTCTGGAAACTTATTCAAGGCAGCTCGTATTTAGTAATTTAACATAACAACTACATTGAACCCAAAGCGAAATACCGTTTCATTATAATTATCCACTCTATGATAAACAATGTGTATTTACTTAGGCAGTCAACTATGCAATGTTCATGATTTCCGTCCTTCAAACACTCTCGGTTGTCTAATGTCTGCAACCAAATTGAGCATTTATTAATTATCAATTCCCTGCCTTCTCATGGCAATTATTTAATGGCCCAGAAGTAAAGGCTTAGCAAATAGATTCAAAAGTGACTTCATGGCTGGGTTCAAATCTTCCGACCAGCAGGAATTAGCAATCTACACTGATGATACACTGATAAACACGAAACACTAGCGCCTGTAGATATGAAAGAATTATAACACACACACACACACACATTATATATATATATATATATATATATATATATATATATATATATATATATATATTAGTGATGGACAATTCCAATATCCCCCCGCCCCGTGATTCCGATACAATTCCTGATTCCATACTAAATTCCCGATTCCGGTTCTTTATAAATTTTTATTTTTTCCTCCAATTATTGTAAAAAGGCATCTTAAATGTGCATGTACTTTCTCAAACGTAAAAACACACTTGTGACGGGGTGATCTAGAGATTTTAGTCTTACTAGAAGTTTAAATCAATTAATATTTATTATTTTATTATCACTACAAGCAGTGGAAGATGCTTTATAAAAACAAAAGTAAATAAAATAGATAATTAGAGAAATCGGTTTCGGCATCGAAAATAGGCTCAAATTTTCCTGATTCCGATACTGACACCCCAAAAATCTGATTTCTGATTCAAAAATCTGCCTGACAAAGGGAGAATGCAAATCTATTTCCATAATCAGATGTTATTTTTTTTAATTTTTTTCTTTACCGATTTACATGCCTTTTTTATTTTTTTTTTTTTCAAAGTTTTTAACTTTGGAGGTTTTCTTTCTTATTTCTTTAAGTAAACAACTATTTTTCTTTTTCAATTAAATTTTTAACTGCTGTCGTCTTTGATGTTTTAATATTCGGTCTTTTTTTTTTTCTTTCAATTGTCTACTTCCCTTGCCCCCAAATAATCAAAGAAAAAATAAAACAGCAAAGTAAATGTTAGTGTCTCTTGTGTAGTTTATCGAAAATAACTTGCATTTTTTTTTTTCAATTTGCGATAGTCCAGTCCTATCCTATTGAAATCAGAAGAAAAGCATTAGAAAGACTTACATTGGAAAGCAAATAGCAAGTTAGACAACCACTGCTGTCTAAAATGAATTCGGAAAGAAATCCCCCACTCTTAAACGTGAACAGCAGGTATTTTGGTTTCTCCCCCCCCCCGCAATCATCAGAAACGATAATTTATATATGAAAAATTAAATCATAGTACAACACAACTGATCTGTAATTTTATTTATTTGTAGCTGTATTGTAATTTTTTAAATAAATACCTATTGATTCTCATATGAACCGAGCTGAACTATAGAAAGGAATTGTTATATATATACATATGTTGGGTCAATGAATTAGAATTGGGAAACAGAAAAATCAAAACTTTTGGGAGTATCAGAAAAATTTGTACCTATTTTTCAATGCCAAAAACGATTCTTTTAACTGTCTTTTTTATTCAATTTTGTTTAAAGCAAAATCTTCCACAGCTGATAGCAATAATAAAATAAATATTAGGTTGTCTCAAAAGTTTGTAAACACTTACGAAAAATTGAATTTTTATGTAATTTTTAATTATTTTTTTTTGCATTTACATTGTCATAATGATCTTCATCTTTCTATTCCAGATGACCATTGATAAAATTAAACTGTGAGTTTTGATTTGTTACTGATGGAAGCGAGTTCTTTCAACCAGTAAAGCTGTAGAAGAGATTTGTGCTGTCGAAGGTGAAGGAACAACCGCATATGCGTCAATCTCAAAGTGGTACAAACGTTTCGATTCTTGAAGATAACCCTCGTTCAGGACGGCCGTTAAAGTTGGACGATGGAGACTTGCAAACCGAGTTGGGCATTGTGCCTTCATCAAGCACTTTGACTAGACTCGAAAGCTTGCAGATTGATCGCATAAAGTCTTGGAAAATGATGGTCTTTATTTTGAGGAATAATTTTTTTTTTTTTTGTTATGACTTGCCGAGTAAAATTTCAATTTTTTTTGAAAGTGTTTACGAACTTCTGGGACAACGTAATATTTATTGATTTTAAACTACCAGTAAAACTAGAATCTATAGATCATCTTCCACAAGTATATTTTTACGTTTACATTTTTAAAATGTGTTTTTACAGTAAATTGTTACATATTTAGAGATTTATAAAAAAAATGGGAATCGGTAATTGTATCAGAATTAGTAATTTAGTATGAAATCACAAATTGTATCGAAATCGAGAAAAATATTGGAATCGTCCCATCACTAATATATATATATATATATATATATATATATATATATATATATAATCAGTATGCAGCTTAGCTTAATGTTACTTTCTAAGGAATAAAGAGGAGCCATAGCTTTTCTACTACTAAGGATATTGATCTTTTAAGAAATGGTCGGTTTGATTCTGCGCTTGAGAATAGCTCTAAGCAAGTTTTTTAATCTATGAATCAATGACCTCTACACTAAGTTTAGAATTCCAGCATGAAGATAATTTCATTGCTTTAAAAAACATAAAATGCTAAGGAAAAAAAAAAAGAAATATGGATCGAAAAATGTGGTTAGTCAAAGATCTTTAATAACTATAGTCTTTGAGTCTGAATCAAATAATGGAGAAGGAATGGTAAATTCTCTTGAATCTTCAAGCATGCGAATATCATGCTTGATTCTTAAAAAAAAACAAAAGAACAAAAGGGTGTATTCGTTTTCCTCATAAAATCAGAAAGATTTGCATTTTATTATTATTATTATTATTATTATTATTATTTCTCCATGATTTTAAAAAGAAAATAGAATTTAACTGCTGTAAACAGGAGAAGGGTCCTCGATATTTGGAGATGTTTTTTCTCTGGATGCATTTTCCAATGATTAAAGTTTGGCAGGGGGAGAGGAACCATAGATTGAAGCTCGTCTGAGCTTAAACTATTTCAGACCCCCCCCCCGTTGCCAAACTTTTACAAAAAAAAACAAAAACACTCATTTAGCTACAACCAAAAATTTCCCTCACTCTCTATCTGCGCCTAAATCTAAATGCAAATCCGATGAACAAAGCTTCTTTCCTAAACTGGCCACCTGTGGAACTGTTCCACTGGCCTACTTTCCAGCTAACTACAACATAGTTGTTTCCAAGTCCAATGTAAATACGTTCTTGTTGAGCCTCGTTCCCCTAAATAATCCGTTTCTACCCCATTTCCACCACTAACCATTAATATGCTGTTATCTCAACAACTACTGTACAACTTATTAGTACTTATCCTCGAGTACCCTTCAGACCTTGATAAGTGGTGCCTCTCATGTAAAATAAAAAATATCTTTATTTTTTCTTTTATTATCATCATAGCCATATTTTAGAAATTTGCAAATAAACCTTTCCTTGTTATATCCCTTTTTCCCCCTCAAATCTGTTCTCATCACTTAATCCCAATTTTGCTTTCTCCTGCTGGTTGATCCTGCCGACCCAACTGTTCTACATCTACTAGCGATGGGACGATTCGAATATTTTTTCCGATTTCAATACAATTACCAATTCTGTACTAAATTCCCGATGCCGATACAATTACTGATTCCGATTCTTTATAAATCTCTTTTATTCAATACAATTACTGATGCTTATCTTCGTTCCACAGTGGGAAAATATTTAACTATCTAGTTGTATTTTTTCTCTGATTACCATAAAAACACACATGTTAAATGTGCAAATATTTTCCTAAATGTAAAAATATATTTGTGGGGGGGGGACGATCTATCGATTTTAGCTTCACTGGTGGTTTAAAATCAATCAATATTTATTATTTTATCATTATTACCAGCAATGGAAAATTTAGCTTTAATCAAAATCCAATAAAAAAAATTAAAAGAATCGTTTTGGCATCGGAAAATCCGTACAAATTTTTCAGATACTGATTCCAATACCCTCAAATATTCCGATTTTTCTGATTCTGATTAATCGTCCCAACACTACTGCTGACCCAACCCTTCTACATCTACTAACCCAAGCACTCTCATCAATTCTTTCAATGTGACCAAACCAATGTTTTGCACACAACGACCTTATATTGCCCAGATTTAATCTTCCTCTGAGGTCATCTGAACTAAGTCTTTCTTTAAGACTCTCATTCACTACATGCATATCATTCTCATCAAAGCATTTATTTCCATGCAACACATAAGCTCGACTATCATCGACTAGGTTTCACTTCAATACATGTGCACACATGCCTTACATACTCTTCCCTTGGTAATGCTCTGCTGGTTAGTAATGGCATAAAACCCCTGATCATACTCAACCATATATCTGTTGCAACCACACCTTCACCATATCCTTCCTGTACTTAATTTGTTTCATGATTCTATTGTTTATGGAAAAAGTTTCTTTTGGTTTTTGTTGAGGGAAGGGTCCCATGTTCCACTCTAGCAAACGTCATATTTGCTGAAGGTTCTCTACAGTTGCAGAATGGTTGAGGTCGCCAATTGCGGAAACAGACACCTCCTTGACTTTCATTAGAGCCCCGTTAGTTTTGTTACTACCTTAATACTGCTGAGTGCCAAACCGATCAATCATGGGTGACCCTACTAGGCACCACAGTTCCCAAGAGACTTATTTTATCATTTAACTGATACGCGTTTCTGGTGTGTACAGACATGCATGTAAATTAGATAACAATGCTGAAAAAAGAGAGTTACCCTTTCTCTAAATGTTTATAGATATATTATAGATTTTTGGAGAATGGCTGAATCGGTGAGAGTGACTAAGAGAATTGCACAGGTGGCTAAGACGGAGAAAGAGATAGATGAGTGACGAGTTCAGTCTATTATATAATTTATATAATATATATAAAGGATAGTTGTATAGAATGTTTTTATGATTAATTAGACCAATCAAAACTTCTTTTTTCTCAACACAAGGCAAATCCCAGAACGAAGGAATATTTTAGCATGTATTTTGTGTGAATAACGTATACAGGAAATAAGCTTTTAGGAAACAGATGTTGATTAACTCACATTTAATATAATAGATTAATTTACTCTCACCTTACGTCTTACAGTAACATCTGGCAATATACCTTGTTTGGGGTGGACGGAAATTAAACATTTTTATTTTATTATTTCTCCAACAGGTTAGACACAAGGTCCAGTGTTAAGTTAAAAAACCAGTGCACTAGGATTAGCGCACTTGGCTTAAATAAATGGTCAAACGGCCTGATCGGCATTCCCTAGTAGGAGCAGCCCAGGTAATTAGCTTGAAACTAATCCCTTCTCAAAAAGAAGGTAAAACCTAGGAGGGTGGACCTCCTGAGACTAAACTAGGCAAAACTTCAGTCCGACAGCAACAAAGTCATCATCGGACCAATTGTCAAGAAGTATCCCAACCTATTATTCAATACAATTACTGATGCTTATCTTCGTTCCACAGTGGGAAAATGTGACACAAGGTCAGAAAAAGTATGATTTGAAAAACCAGCGCCCTAGAGGGAAAGCACCCTGACCTACAAAATATGCATGGGTCACTTCATCGGCATTCCCTTGTAGGGGCGTCTCAGGCAATTAGCAATAAACTAACCCCCTGCTCACATTTTTCCTCAATAATTTAAATTATTAACAAATTATTAACAAATTATTTTTTTTAAACTTTCATTCACACCAAACAAGATATATTGCCAGACACTACTGCTATAGGGAACAGATTGGGATGTGAGTGGGGAGTTGGGCAGGAAGATGTTTTTGTTCACATTAAAATTCCTGCATGTTTGTATGTTCATGTATGGCACAATCATGTTGACACACCGGTTCTCGCTAGATCACTGAAGTTAAGCAATGTTGAGCCTGGTCAGTACCATTTAGGAAGGCTAGGTGCTGTGAAAGTTGGGCATGGAGCCAGCACCCTCACTCTAAAAAAAGAACTTGCTCCAAAAGCATCTACAAAGTTATGGATGGTCTATGCCCCTCCAGGGTCTCAAGGCGATGGATGGATGGATGTTCAGGGAAACAGGGAGGAGGAAAAGAATTCCAAAGGCAAATAGTCCGAGGAAAGAAGCTATCAGAAAATAGGAAATATTCAGATATCTGGAGACCTTTACAGTGGTAGGGTGGATTGATTTTAGTAGTGTGGAATGCGTTCCCACCAACATTATTATTAACAACAATCTATACACTTTCAAAGATTTTACTATAAGCATTAAGTTCACAACATGACGTTCGGACACGAAACTGAAAGAATTTTTTCTCAACAAGAACAAACCAGAATTTTAGTCTCCAAAGCAAGGAAGAATGAGGTCATAAAAGAAAAAAAAAAAAAAATCAACCTCGAAGATTATTTTAACCATGTTTCAAACATAAATGAATGCTATTTTTGCGACATTCCTTTCATAAAAAAATACAGTTTCCCACTCAGATTAACAACCGCCTCTGTGCATACATATAGAACGGTGTTACAATTCTAAGCCAAGCAAGAATATGACAGTTTTGAAATCAATTTTTACGACACTTTGATAGCATCATATTCTTGGTAGGTAGGGGTGATGTTCATTTTTTGGATATCCTTTGAGAAGGAGATTGCAAAGGTTTTTGTATTAACTACCTTATATATAAAGTTGTAGCAATCGAATATTTTACAACTTTGGTATATGAACTTACTAATACAAAGAACTATATATAGTGAACACTACATGCACTGCTATTTTGCTTCAGAGATTAATAATTTCTTACTAACCTCTGCCTACCCATTCCCTCTCTATGGCAATAAATCTTTTATTATATTACTAGCAGGCCACCCGGCATTGTTCGGTCGTAAAATACGCTTAAATATGATATTTTGATTAATGCAGATTTTGTATCTATTATTATATTATATTGGACCCAATATATAGTAATGATTTAAAAAATTAAAAAAAAAAAAGATTCGTGCGCCACCACAAAGAATCGAAACCTAAACATTTAGTTTACGATTTACTTTTTCCCTTAACGTTAATGCCTGACCTATGAAGACATGTTTGCTGCAAGACTAAAAATTAAAACATGAACCGATACCTATTACGTCACACATGCATATTCGTAATGCCGTCGTTCGACTTTCACTTGGCAAATTCCATTTTTTAATTTTCGCACTGTTGCACCGATCTTCCTCAGCTAAAACGCAAATATAAAGTTTCACATAGGTTCAAATACCTATATATTGAGTTTCATGCCTGTAGACCAAAAACTGACAGTGAAGTTTGGTACGCGTTTGCTTACAGGGCCACGTGTCCTTGTGACGTCATAATGTTGCAAAATAAGCTTTTCAAACAGTTTTAGTTAATTACACATGTGTGACTTGCAAAACAGCCACATAAAAAAGATCCCCCTTCCAAAAAGTGATTTAGTTGACTGCCACAGAATTAATATTTTTTATCTAATTTTCACATATTGTGCATCCGAGGCATTGCTCTTTATGATGGTACTGGTTTCGACCCGGTCGGATGCAAATAACAAAAGTTTTTAGCAGACATACAAACACAGGTTTTTTTTTATATAATAGATTAACAAGGCTACCCGGCTTTGCTCAGGTCCGTACAAAACAATGAGAAAAATGAAGTTGATTTTGAACATACCTGTTATTCTTAGGATAGAGGAATTTTTTATGCCTATGTATCATTTGCTATCTCAAGCAATAAATTATTTTACCTACCCTAGGACGGGTATTGCACAACATATGTATGAAATAACTGTACCTTCCATAGGACAGGTAATTTACAATGCGTATATGAAATAATTTTACCTAGGATGGATGATGTGCAAAACATTTAAAATAATTTTACCTACCCTCAAATGGGTAATGTAAATACATATATGAAACAGTTTAACGTACTCTCGTGAAAGGACTCGTGGCGCAGTGGTTAGAGTACTTAGAAAAATAAATTGTAGAAAGTTATATTTGTGTCTCTGACGAAACATCTAACAGATATTTTAACTGAAGCAATTTATCACATTCTTAGACGAATTATTAGTAGTATTTGTAGTAGTAGTAGTAGTAGTAGTAGTAGTAGTATTTGTATTGTTATAAGAAGTTTGGCAAAAGAATGAGAATTTTCTGTAAAAAAAAAAAAAAAAAAAAAAGGTTTATTTACTTTTAAGAAAGTCTCGAGATATGCCGAAATGCCAAAAATTATTTAAGTTTTAAGTATTGTTATTGTGATTATTATTTTTGTTATTATTGTGATTATTATTTTGGTTATTATTATTTTATAAAACCTTGTTACATTAAATAAAGTAGTTGAAAATAATAATTTCATAATAGTGTAATATTTATTATTTTTTTTACATAAGCATCACCACTTATCAAGGCCAAGAGACCACTCGAGGATAAGGGTTAAGAGTGCACAGTAGTCAATTGGACAATATAGTAATCGTTAGTAATGGAAATTCGGTAAATTTGTTAACTTAAGTGGAACGGCTCATCAAGAACTTGTTTACGTTGGACTTGAAGACAATCAGATTGTAGTCAGCTGGAAAGCAGGAAAACGGAAGACAGTTTCACAGTTCTAAGAAAGAAGCTTTGTTTCTTGTAATTAACTTTTTTATGCGAAACATTCTTAAAAGTGAATAAACATTTTTTACAGAAAAGTATCATTCTTATGCCAAACATTTTATTATAATAATAATAATTTTAAGAATGTGATAAATTCCTTCAGTTAAAATAGCTGTTGGAAGATGTTTCGTCGGGGACGCCAAATGAGCTACCACCGTCTAGAAAACAGGGGAAGTAATGCAAGAATAAAATGTCTCGAGATATATGCCGGAATGGCTATTCTTCTTGTACATAAACTCGTTATCTTTCAACCTACCTGTAAACTGCACTGCACTTCTTGTGCACCCAATGCTTACAAATACCACAAAATATCTACTTGCTCTCGGTTCCCTTTCAAGAAACTGAAGAGGGGAACTGTTCGCTTTCTGTTTTTTTTTTCTTTTCTGTTTTTTTTTTTTTTATATATATCTAACTCTACAATCACTGATCATCATTTTGGTCTTGGAAGCATTCATTCTCAAACCATTACTTTTTCATAGCTTTCCTTCAAGTCTTAAGTAGACATGTTTTACCAACACTAAATCATAAAGCATCCCTTGCGTACAACCCATACAAAGCTACCTAACCCAACGTTTAAGACACAAATGAAAAGCAACCGATTCAGTACAGATGTTTGGTGTACTCCCATTTAAACATTAAAGCTGTTAATTATAACGTGACCTTGAGCATTTCTTTACATTAATAGTAGCAGTAGTAGTAGTAGTAATCTTCCACTCCATTAAAAAGCAATGTACAATTATCTGCATTCATATATAAATATGCATCCAGTTACACAAAAAGTGGATGAGTAAAAGAAAAAAACAAAACAAATGTTACTGAACGAAACCATTTCAAGTGTTTAGGGGAAGGGAGAACGCAAATAATAAGTTAAACAACCCACTCATTGAGAAATAAATTTCTGAAAGAAAGCCTTTACTAATTCGATGAGACGTTTTTTTTTTTTTTTTTTTTTTTTTTGGCTTTTTCCTCCTTCTCCTATGTACACCGATTGATACTTTTTTTTTTTTTTGTATCACATTTTCACATTTGTCCAGTTTGAAACGTTATCTCTTCTTTTTGTTTTAACTTCACTGAATGAAACGTTATTTTACAAGAATATGGTGGCTCAATGGTTAACGGCATGGACTGACACTTGGGTGTACCAAGAAACACTTTCACTTAGGATGTTGGCAACCCTCCTGTAAATACCTGTTGTATTTCTAGAAAGAATTCTAAGTAGAAAAAAATATCAGGGAAATTCATGCCAATAATAGATCAAACTCATGAAATGAATAAATAAGAATATTAGGGATAACATACGTTTTCCCCCTTGGCATTTTTGGCAGCGAGTATATACTCATAATTATAATAGTAATGGCAAGAATAATATATATGTTCGTATTACAGAAAACATTGGTACCGTCGGTTTCAAATACAAATCATTACGCTCTTATTTTGCCATTTTCTTTATAATCCAGCACTTTTCTGGAGTTCTCTCTCATGAACCTCACACACACACACACACACACACACACACACAACAGTACTGTATTGTATGTGGATGACTATTAACCCCACCCCACCCTCTTTGGGTTGAGCACTTTGTAAGTATATTTTCATCTGACATGTATTTAAGCAATTAAGCGAAGCCCACTATTAGTTGATGGTTTGAACACTGTGCGACGGGAAAGTTGTTAATTTAATAAACACTTGAGGAGAAATATTTATGGGTACCAATTCGTAGTCTGTTAGTTAAAGCTGCCGACTGTCAACATGATGGTTGTAGGTTCGATCCACGACTGAGGAAAGGTGCAGGTCTAGCCGCACTGAGAAGTTATCATACAACAAAACAGTAATAGCCACCGATTAACATAATGGTTAGTAGCTCTGACTGTCGTACAGGCGGTCAGGTTTCAATCCTGGCTTGAGGTAGTTGCCTGTCTAACCGCACAGATGAGCTATGAAACAGCGAAACAGTACTGTATGTGGATGACTATAATGCTCCTCATCTTGAGTTGAGCATATTGAGAAGTGATACACGAATTACCATTAGCGTATAAAGCGATGCTATTTGTGTAAACAAATCGAGCTTAGGTATTTCGGACGATGTCAAAACATCGATAATTCATGACTCACACAGCAGCCGCTGATTAGCGTAATGGTTAGGAGCCTTACCTGTCATACAGGCGGTCGGGTTTCAGTCCTGGCTTGAGGTAGTTGCCTGTCTAACCGCACTGATGAGCTGTGAAACAGCGAAACAGTACTGCATGTGGATGACATATATATATATATACACATATATATATATATATATATATGTGTATGTATGTATGTATGTATATACACACACACACACCTAAGACAGAAAATAAAACAAAGGGTGGGGAATCTTGATGTAGTGGATTGAATATCAGCTTTTTAAAAAAATGTTTTTTGTGAGCATTTATGTACATAAAAGAAATCAATTCATCATCACCTCTGCCTACTACCATTGAAACTATTTTAAATTTGATACTCACCCACTTTTCCAATTGACAGTACTGAATCCTTCATAATTGCTGTGCACACACGTATGCATATATATGTGTGCAGCCTTTAAAACCTGTTCTAGTGAACTTCTCCAGTCATGAATGGTAACAGATAGGTAGCTGAAGTCATACCTCCTCCCGCCAACACCAGTCACTTTTTTTTTTTTTTTAATTCTTTTAGGTTTCTTTTTCTTTTTCTTATTAACCTCAAATTTAAGTTGGAAGCTACCAACCTCATTCCCCCTCCTCCCCCTCCTTTGATATCCAGCCGAGTTTTTACTCCAGATTGAAAAAAAAATATGTATCACCTGAATTGTCTAGTGTCAAAGCAAGAAAGAACAGTGCATTCAAATATCTATTTTTATTTATTTACTAGCAGGGAGACCCAATGTTGCCCGAGATTGACTGAAGATCAGCGAAGGTTTCACACTTTCAACACTTCTATTGTCATCGAAATCAAAGAAATCACTCATTTTTCAATCAAAATAATTGATTGCCTGCTCCAGTCGAAGATTCACTATGATGCACCCAGGGAAAGCTTCACATGCCTATTATTTATGCATATTTTGCACAGAGAAGTGCCCTGCTGGTATAAGGATAATAAAGACACATGTACAGAACTACTATATATTTAAATACCGGTAATGGATGGAAACAATTGTTTGCATGTATTGCTAATAAAGCCAAAACCGTTTTTGAAATGAGCATAAAAATGTGTGCTTGTTCCCAGCGAAGTAGTACATTATCAAAAATATTAATAGCTCTACTATAGCACTATTGAGCTGTCCTAAAAATCTGTTGTTTATATCTATATTTGAATAATAAATTGGAAAACTTATTCCAATTCGTAAAAAAATTATATAAGTGATGGGACGATTTCAATATTCCTCCCCCCACCCCCGACCCGAGTCAGATACAATTACAGATTCTAATTCTTTATAAATTTCTAAATATGTAGTTATAAAGTTGTTGTTTGTTTTTTTTTCTTTTTTTTTTTTCATTTTACCGTATAAAACGATGTAATATGTACATATATATTTGCAAATGTAAAAACACACTGGTGGTGGTAGGGGGGGGATATGCAGATTTTAGTTTTACTGGTAGCTTAAAATCAATAATTATTTATTATTAGTACAAACAATGGAACAAACAAAAAAGAATCATGATGGCATAGGAAAATATGCATCAATTTTTCCGCTTCTGATTAATCATCCTAAAAACACACACACACATATATATATATATATATATATATATATATGTATGTATGTACTAGCAGGGTGACCCGACGTTGCCCGGGATTGAATGATGATCAACGAATGTTTCACACTCCCATATTTTTATTGTCAGTGAAATCGCACATTTTTCAATCAAATCAATTAATTCCTGCTCTAGTTGGGGAACCATCGTGGTGCACCGGGAAGAAGCTCCCATGCCTCTCGCAGTGACTTAGTTCAGAATACATTGAAGTCTACATTGCACTGTAGAGAACCTACTGTTGATTTTATAAAATTAATTTATACAATGGCTTGAATTAAAGTTTAAAATGCAAAAGTCAGGTATCATACGTCAATTGTGGTCTAAACATAAATAATCATTTCGAACGTGCCCCTGTCATATCAAAGAACCTATTGTTAATCTTATATGCGGGGCCTTTCTGCTTGTGTGATAATAAAACTTCTCGAATGCACTTGTGATGTTATGCTGTGGAGGTATTAACTTTGGTCAAAATCGTCTGTTCCTTCTTTCATCGGATGATTTCGATTATAGATACTTATCGTGGACATTCCGATACAAAACATATCCAAGAACACTGCCAGGCACATAACGTACCCTTGAGTGAAATTTTATAAAAAATCGGCCCAGCCATTTTTGAATCCATAGGGAACGAACTCACACAGACACACAAAGTTCCTTTTATATATATATATATTATTCACACATAAACATATGCACATGCATATATACATATTTATTTTCTTCTCAGAAGGTTAGACAAACAAGGTCAAGTGTGGTTTTGAGAAGTCAGAATCTTAGGATAAGCACACACTGGCCTACAAAAAAAATGCCTTAACAATCCAGTCAGCATTCCCCGGTATGGACGCCTTTGGCGATCAACAGTAAACTAACAACCTTCTCAGAGAGATGGTAAAAGCTGGGAGGGTAAATTTCAAAATTTTATCAAAAATAACTTCCTTTCCAAAAATAAATGAGTTACCACAAGTGAAAATTTAAAAGATTTTCACTATATTCATCCATTTTTGTCTGCTAAACTCTTGGCTGATTTTTAATACCTAGTATTAGAATTGTTATTTTTGATTTTTTTTTTTTTTTTTAATTTGTCACATTGAAAAGTTGAAAGACCACTTTCAAGTCAGAGAGAGTGGCAACCTTGGTTGAAGTTAGTGTCCCTAATGATGGAGGGCTGAACAGAGCTGAAAGGGAGAAACAGACCAAATATCAAGGTCTCATGTACGATATGAAAAGAAACTGGAACCTAAAGCGGATATCAATCATACCAGTTATTATAGGTGCCACAGGGCTTATGAAGAAGCACCTGAAGTCCTACCTAACTAATATTCCTGGTGAACCGTGCAAAAGAGATCCAGACAATTGCACTTAAGGGAACAACAAGGATACTAAAAAGAGCTCTCGGCTGGTTTCAATAAAAAGCAGGGCAATGTTGGCAGCTAGTTTGGTTGCCCCATACCCAGTGTTACAATCTTCAAAGGAAGAAAATTTTAAAAAAAAAAAGGGGGTGGGGGAGAACTTGCATGCCTAGTTGACACTATCTTCTAGTGACTAAGGTCTCTAAACAGGAGTTTATCAAGACAACCTGGAATAAGAATACTTCCATCTACAAATAAACCCTGACTAAATATTAAAAATAACATAGCATTTGCAGCCCAAATAAGATCCCCCCCCCCGGTATCGCTACTCCACACCAGCTTACATGAGAAATGGTGCACCTTCTTCAAAGAGATGTTACCTAGAGTAACAACACTAAGGTAGATACTCCACGAGACCAAATTAATTCTTGTCCTGGAATCCGGTAAAACAAACAGACCACAACAAATAGTTAACTTGGCGATTGGGAAGAGAAAAACTAATGTTCTTCACAATTTTTTTAACCAATTCAACATTTAAGGGGTAAAAGAACTTAACACTAGAATATTTATGTATTTCATATAGGCATTAAGTGTTAGCTCCAAGAATAAGGTCTCTCTGGGTTTTTGTGAGATTTATATAATAGATGGTGCACTTTCTCCAAGTGATTTTACCTTAAGTAACGACAGTAAGCTAGATACTCCACCAGACTAGATGAATTCTTGTCCTGAAATTCAGTAAGACAAAGCGACCGCAAGAAAGACATACCATAACATACTTAAATGGTTGATTGGAAGAGGAAGATTATTTTCTCAACTTCTTTACTAACTCAGCGTTTCAGATGTAAAGGAGAACTTGAATAGAATATCTGAATATCTATGCAACTCATGTAAAGATCAGAAGGGGGCTAACACTTGATTTCTGAGTTCTTTGAACAAAAAAAACTGAAACAAAAAGAATGAATAGCATCGTCTTATTTTAGATGTAGCGGTCCGCCTATCATACTTAAGTTCCAAATAATATTTTTAAATTCATCTCTATGAGAGGCTTTGTTGGCTGATTGTTCATGCATAAGTTTGAAACAGAATTTTTCATTACTGACTGCACAGGCTGAATGAACGCAGACAAACAATAGCTGTTCTTGTTTCAAATTGACCAACATACTGATACACGAATGGTTCTGAACAGTACAGTTTTTTTTTCTCCCAGTATTTTTGTGATTAATAGCTTTTTTTTATATAAGGTACACAATTAAACCTGCTCTATCAGTCATATAAGGCAAGCATTGAATCATGTTTTAGAAAAAATAAAAAATTGTATTTCAGATTCATTTTTATATTTTAATATTTAATCCTGATATATATTTTATTTTTGACACAATTTTTTTTTTTTTTCACAATTCTGTTCCAAAATGAACCTAAGTGTTCCAAATTGCAATATCTTATTAGACCCAAGCTCAGGCGAAGCTTTGGAAAGCTAATGCACTAGAAGTACATCCTTGCCGACAAAAAAATTGCATGAGCTGCCCTCCAGTATAGGGTGCTTCAACACGATTAGCAATAAACTAATTCTTTAACTTAAATCTGTTTTATCAATCATATAAAGGCAAATATTGGTCTGTGTCCAGAAAAAAAATTATCGATATGAACATGCCCGCATGTCTATTTACCGCACAGGCAGGGATTGTCCTGCACACTGTGCTGGTTCAAAGTTGTTCGATTAAGTAAGTGTTGTGAGAAATTCTTATCCTGAGCAAAACCACAAGTCCAGTTTAAAGACAAATAAAAAGTGCTTTTTTTGGGGGGGGGGTATTACAAGCGTTATTCACTTTCTTAGGTTGAATAGTAGACTTGTAGAATGAAATCTTTTATCCTGACCAACTTAAAATACCAGTTCACCCAGATTCGACACTGTTCCTGAGAATCACTGAAAACCAACTAACTGCCTCATACGTCCAACTTCAACTTGAGATATTTTCAATTATCTGTACCCTTTCCAATTTTGCTTAGGCCAAACATCTATCACCTGCAAAATTTGTCATTCATATGCACCACCGAAAACATGCAGCCCAGCACATGTTTACATTTCAGATCCATTTCAATATTTAATCCTAATCAACATTTTAGTTTTGATTAGTCCTATATATATTTTTTTTTATCTGATTCCGTCGGTATCCCCCTCCCCGTAAGGATACCTCAACCTGATTAGCGATAAACTGAATACTTAAAGAGAGAAGGTAAAGTCTGGGAAGGTTAACCTCTTAGGACTGAAAAGAATCATACTTTAGTCTGATAGCAACAACGATAACATATCGTTGATTAAAGAACACTTACCCTGTACCAGATGGTAATGGTGATTAAGTGGTTAATGACACGGACTGAAAACCTGGGTGTACGAAGTTCGAATCCTGTTAGTTCCAAAGAAACACTTTCATCTAACCCACATCTCACCTTTTGTATAAATTCCTGGAAAGAACTTGTCTGCTATGAAAAAAAAAATGTCTGAGCTTATTTACACCAACTCCTCAATTTGTAAGGACTTCTCTTAACTCAATTTACACCACCAACTATCCATGTCTCTGCTCACTCTTAGCGGTCAAAAATTTGACACACTGTCCTCTCCAATTCAGTCTTTTTATAATCTCTTTTCTCCCACATACGCAAAGTAATGCCACATCTATATAACGAATCCACAGCATTAAATTACTCTTTTCTTTTTCCTTCCCCTGGCGGTCGAAACAGACGTGCTGCCATTTGTAATCTATTCTTTTATATTTTAGACCACACGAGGTAAATAAATACTCCAACTGAGCTAGATAATTAAGCAAATTGTTTACTCTTATTTCTTTTTTTTTTGTAATCTACTTAGTTTATAAAAATTAGAAATCCCGAGCAACGTCGAGTAACCCTGCTAAATGTGCAATATTTTCTTTATCCCTCTGATTGCATCGTCGACTTGGCTGTGAAACAATATTTGTCCTCTCCATTATCCTCTCCGCTCTAAGGCATATTTTGGGAAGTCTGTAGCGGACAAATAATGACACTACGACAACTTCCTCAATTTTGTACAAGAAAGTATTTCAGGCATAAATATTAATATACTGTTCAATAGATGAACGGAAAAATAAAGCAGCCATATTGGAAGACAGAGTTAATAATTCTACCACAATTATAGGGATTCAAAACAATATGATATTATTTCTGCGTCTCGAACAGAAACGGGAATTAAAAAAAATTGCAACTTTGCATGAGAAAATAATAGTTAGAATTATCAAGCATGACAATATTTGGTGAATCAGAAGAACGGATGACTCAAAGCCAGCTGCAAACAGTGGCAGAAAAAAAAAATCGCATTATACGCAATTATCTTTTTGCATAAAATAATTAGATAAAATGTTATTGTTTCAAATTTGTTTTTAGAATTATAAAAAAAATATTACTTTATGAAATATTTGACTTCTTTACTTTTTTATTTTTTGTTTTTAGAAAGAATATTTTATCTGACACTGTTTGCTGCGGACTTCAAGTCGTCTGTTCTTCTGATTTACCCAACATTTAGTTTAAAGACATTAAGAGATTTATATTAATCTGGGATACGAATCGGTGATTAAGATTTGTGCGAGACTAGGGTTGGGACGATTTATTAAAATCGAGAATTGGAGAAAAATCGGATTTAGGAGTGAGGAGTATCAGAAATGATATCGGATTTGTAAAACCTGAGCTTAAATTTTTTTTAATTCAGAAAACGATTCTTTTAATTTTTTTTTTTTTTTTTTTTTTAAACTTAATTTTTCGTTGCTGATAAAATGATAAATATTTATTGAATTTTAAATTACCAATAAAACTTAAATTTATAGATCATAACTAAGGTAAAAATTACATAGATGGATAAGAAAAATATGGATGAAAATCTCAGAATGAGTTTATCAAAAATTTGAATATAATACATAAAAACATTAACAAATTTGTCAAATTAAAAAGAAAATTAAATGTAAAAGTAGATGCAAACTCTCCACTGAATTACTCTCCCTCCCCCCCCACCTCAAAATAGAGAGCTAGACGATTTTAGAATCCGAATCGGAAATTTAGAACAAAATTTGTAATTGTATCAGAAAAAATACTGAAATCGTTTCACCATTAATATATACAATGAAGAAAAAATTTGACACTTTTACAACGAAAAGTGCCATTTTCATCGCATCCAGATATTTTAGTTTTCAAATATTCTGATATATTTAGCTAGGTTGATGCTCTAATAGACAATGGAAGAACTTAGGATCTTTTTTTTTAATAATAACTGAGATTGAATCAAATATTTTAGAAATGATAATTTGTTAACAATAAAAAAAAAAGAAAAAAAATGGCAGCTGTTCGCTCTAAATTTTGATTTATTTTTTTAAAAATGTGTTCCAAAAGGCATTTACACTTTTTGTAGATTTTCATGATTATGTTAAACGAAAACAAAGCAAAGTCACAAGTCGTGTGTGTGTGTGTGTGTGTGTGTGTGTGTGTGTGTGTGTGTGTGTGTGTGTGTGTGTGTGTGTGTATTAGAGAGAGAAAATGATGAAAGCGATGGTGATAGAACTATGTTAAATAAGAGCAGAGGATCAAACAAGATCCAATGAGAGAGAAAAAAAAACATGATAGAAAATCAGTTAGTAATTGGGTTACTTTGTGAGTTAATTGCAACAATTAAAATAGATTAAAAAAAAAAAAAAAAAAAAAAAACTCAATCCCACTATCAAGGAATATTTTAATATATATTTTTTGCGACTAAAATATATAGGTCATTAATATAGCTTTAGTATAATAACAGATGCCTGAATAATAAATATGCCGATTAAATTTTATTTTTTTTATCATCATCATCCTCCTCATCATCTCCCGACTCTTTCTGCTTCGTAGAAATAGTTCTTATAGAAGTTATAAAGATTAATAGGTTCTACTGGTCTGCTCATATGGAAAAGTACAGAAAGATTGTCCGGACAAAGAAAACTTGGAGGCAAGTGATTGGAGAAGAGAGCACAAACCAGAATTTTGTGATAACTATCTGAGCCGTGAGACCTAGAGAATGAGTTTACGAAATATCCAACAACGTCTGATCCTCGAGAGGGACGAGATAAAAGATAGAGAGAGGGACGAGATAAAGCAAGACATGGAGGGAAAAAGAGAAAGAATGAAAAAGAGAAAGAGAGGGGGAGAAGGAAAGATAGGGGAAGGGAGAAAGAGAGAGAGAAAGAGAGAGGGAGACTAAAAGAGAGAAGGAGACTAAAAGAGAGAGGGAGAGAGAGAAAGAGAGAGGGAGTCTAAAAGAGAATGAGAGAGAGAGCGAGGAAGAGGGGGATAGAGAGAGAGAGAGAGAGAGGGGGGGGAGAAATAGAGAGAGAAGGGGGAGAGACGAGTTTAGAAAGTTTTTAAGGATAATTCTCAATTTTTCATAACACATCCTTAAGAATACTATGCAAACAACACAATTCTGATTACCGGCACCAAATCCTCATTATAATAAGATACATTGAGATTACCTGGCAGTTATAAATACACTCCAACCGGTCTTATGAGTTTCAACTTTGTGCTTGAATGACTAAACGCTCCTCTTATGATCAAGCAATGTAATCGCTTGTAGATATTTTTGTGAGCAGCAAAATGAAGTCATTATTAGACCAATTAAGCCCGGGTTTTCACAGTCGCAATTTAATTACTTTCACAAATAACACGTCGATAAGCTGTTAAACTATGAGAAACCTTTATATCAATTAAAGTTTTTAATTTTATTCGAGAACAGGTTTATTGCTCTTTCCCTCTCAAGCTAATAATCTTAACTTATAAACATTTTGTCGGGGCAGTTTGCTTTCGTTTATCTGTTTTCCAAAATACTTTTTTTTTTTTTTTTTTTTTTTTTAATTTTTGTTAATGGCCGAGCGTAGTTGAGGGTGACCCGGAGGAATTCCCTTTTTATTAGTTACGACATACTTATTGCACTGCCGGTCTGAATTTAATAATCTAGATGTAGAAACATTTGCCTGGCCAATTAATTTAATTTGGTTCCGGCATTTGGTAACATTGCAGTATAGTTAACAGCTGAGAATTAAAAAAAAAAAAAAAAAAAAAAAAAAAACTTTTACCAAACGAATCAAAATTTAATTGTTTTTTTTTTGTTTTTTTTTTTACCGATCTGTACATTTTAAACTTTCTAAAACTGTTTTCAAGTTTATTCATTTATTTAAAAATTCTTACAAGAACTGAAATTGCAACTTCGCCTTCTGCTGTGAAGCATTCCTTAAAACAATAAGTAAAAAAAAAAAAAAAAAAAATTAACTTCTGCTACCACCTAGCCTAATTGGCAAGTTACCCCCCCCCCGCCTGTCCAACTTAGGGATAGTCGTAGAATAAGTCATTGTTTTCTATGTTTATGCCCCTCTCTTACTTTAGCGACCATCTCCCTAAAACATGCAAAAAAAAATAAAATAAAAATAAATAAAATAAATAAAAAATAGACGCCATATATTTATTTTCTCGTGTTCAGATAAGTCGAAATAACAATAAATTTGGATCTTACAATCTTTTTCCACACTTTCAAATTATACAGGTCGGTAGAAAATTAAATCTTAATGCGTTTGGTATCAGTTATTTGATGTATATTTTATTTACTATATTTTGGCTGTTAACTATACTGCAAGCTTATTATTTTTTTAGTTATTTTATAACAAAGCAACATCTATTTTAAAGGATTCATTTTATACAATTAAATAAATACATGCTGTTATTTGATCTATATAAAAAAAAAAAACAATTGCATATCTTCTCCAGGAGAAATGGGATAACCTCTTGTGTCAAAACCTGTATGAAACAGGTTATATACTTAAGTACTTGCTAAAGATATCTCCAGGTGAGTGTGTATATATATATATATATATATATATATATATATATATATATATATATATATATATATAATATAAAGCTCTGTGTGTGTGTGTGTGTCTGGTCATGAATAGGCTCCTATATGGTTGACTATTATAGAAAACTGATCACATATAATGATAGAAGATGTATCGAGACACAGGAATGGGTATGTTTGATCTGTCATAATGATGATTCATTACAATTGTGGGGTCTGCGTACACGCTTGGTCCACAAAGTATGGAAATAAAAAATTTAAAAATTAAAAATAAAAGTTTACAAGTGTTTTTGATATAGATGTACATAATACTTTGATAAGTATGTTTTAAGTCAAATAGGGATGGTATAATAAAATTGTGGGGTCTGCGTTCGTGCCTGGCCTCCATAGAATGGAAATAGGCACAAACTTTAATAAAGACTTTTCATATCTATCTGGGTAAGTATAATTTGATAATTATGTTTCAGTTTGAACAAATATGGTATAATAAAATTATGGGGTGTTCGTTCGCGCCTGACCTCCACAGAATGGAAATATGTCACAAAGTTTAACAAGGTTTTTTAATATAGATCCACAGAATATTGTGATAAGTGTTTCAGTGTGAGCAGGTATGGTATAATAAATTATGGGGTTTATCTATTTTATTTTTACTTTCATCATATTTTGCTTTGGTTTTGATACCCCCAAATTCGAAGCTATCTCCTTACAACCCTTCCTTTTCATAACCTATCATAAATCAGAGTTCATTTTCTGTAGGCTGTTTTTGAATCCAGTCAACGACGGGTACTTTTGCTAGTATATATATATATATATATATATATATATATATATATATATATACATACATACATAGACACACACACACGGCTATATGTCGATCTGTCTGTCTCCATATTTTCAAAGTATCTCTTCTGCAACAAAGTCGCAGAGCAGTGCTAAGGGCCTCAAATGATTGGATTTTTATGGACTGTACTTTTATGTGTCTTTAGCCGGTTAAAATAGTTTTTAAGAGGTCAAAAATGGGTTAAAATTGAAAAAATCGTTATAAAGTTTGCATAATTATCTTAGTTTATTTTTAATCTTTAATCAGTCTGTACGTGTGTCACGTTGGTACAGTGATAACGTCACCAGCTGTAAATGCGACAGTTTGCTTTCGGTTTAGATTGTAACTGATGGCACCCAAATACTTTTTTTTTTTTTACTTTTGAAATCACTATAATAATATATACGAAATCTAGACGAATTATCATATTTAAACGTATTTTACGACCGGGTAAAGCCCCCCCCCCTCCCCGCTTATATATATATTATATATATATATATGTATATATATATATATATATATATATATATATATATTATTGCAAAGAGATTTTGCCGTTCTCTCACATACTGCACCGGGATTCTCAAATTGATCACTCATTTGGTACTGGGAAGACAACATCACTTAACTTCAGCAAGTTAATTAAAGTGTGTCAATATGATTACGTCATATATGTCATTTTACCTATAGCTTGGGGAAAATTCTGAGTTCTTATAAAACTATCATAGTACAACTTATTCCATGGTTGAGTTGTCAGCAACTAAACTGGTACTATCATCAAGCAGGTCTTAACTTATCAGATGAGTTGACTGTGTCAACACTAAGCAATACTGAAAGGAATTTTTATATATATACATGTGTGTGTGTGTGTGTGATGTTTATTATACATATGTGCATACATGTTTCAGTGGAATCTCACTTTAAAGAGACCCACCTCATCTGACCAAAAAAAGAGGCAACACAGCCAATATATATATATATATATATATATATATATATATATATATATATATATATATATATATATACTAGCATGGGTGCCCGGCGTTGCCCGGGTGTTTGGAGGTGTATCCTGAGCAAAAACAAAAAAAAAAGTAAAAACGGTCATTTTTTTTTTTTTTAATTTGACCCCTATTATGACCCCTTAACATTTATTGTTTGAGGCTCAAATAAAGTTATTAAGTTAGATCCATGTTCAAGGAACCTATATATAAAATTTTAAATGTTTTGACCCAAAATTGTCGGAGGAGTTTGGTAGAGTTCTCAAAGGTATAATCGTTGAACTTTGACCTTTCAATCGCCAAATTTCTGCCCGAAACCGATCACATCGATTTTCCCAAATCTCAATACCCTGTATATCAATTTTCGAGTCTGTAGACTGAAAATTGACAGAGTAATTGCGTAGGGAAATGTACACACAGAGACACACAGACACTTTCACTTTTATAGATATACTAGCATGGGTGCCCGGCGTTGCCTGGGTGTTTTGAGGTGTATGCTGAGCAAAAAAAAAAAAAAAAAAAAAAAAAAAAAAAAAAAAAAAAAAAAAAAAACGGTCAATTTTTTTAACTTTGACCCCTATTATGACCCCTTAAAATTTATTGTTTAGGGCTCAAATAAAGTTATTAAGTTAGATCCATATCCAAGGAACCTATATCTAAAATTTCACGTGTTTAGACCCAAAATTGTAGGAGGAGTTTGGTAGAGTTAGGTCAAATCGTTGAACTTTGACCCCATAATCGCCAAATTTCTGTCCGAAAACCAATCACATTAATTTTCTCAAATCTCAGTACCCTGTATATCAAATTTCGAATCTGTAGAAAGAGTTATTGCATAGGGAAATGTACACAGATACACACACTTTCACTTATATATATATATATATATATATATATACATAATATTTGTAGTCATATATATAATGGTTGTATTGTTTTGTTTCCTAGTTGTAGATCCACTAAAACTCCTATTTATATTAGAATGCTCAATGGAGGCCAGAGCAAGTGTGTGTGTGTATATATATATATATATATATATATATTATATACACTTGTGCCCGATATTATTCATACCCCTCGGATCTTTGAGATTTCTATAAGATTATTGCTCAAACCAGAAGGTAGACAATATTAAAGGGATTTCAAACAATAAATCAAGCATAAGCATGTAATTTAAACTCAACAAATAAATAAATTATGCAAGTTTGAAACATTATACAAAGAAAAACATTAATGGCACTAGTTCAAAATTATTCATACCTCTCTTACTAATAGTCAATAGCATGCCCTTTATTCTTAATAACTGCTTGTAACCGTTTTGGATATTTATCAACAAGGTTTTTACAAGCATCAACACTGATTTTTGACCATTCTTCAATGCAGTAGTTCTCCAAATCCCTCAAATTTCTAGGTTTCCGCTTTTTAACCTCAGTTTTCAATATGTGCCAGAGGTTTTCGATAGGGTTCATGTCGGGACTCTGGCTAGGCCATTCCAAAACATTAATTTGATTATCCTCAAACCATTTCTTGACTATTTTGGCAGTATGTTTTGGATCATTATCCTGTTGAAGGACCCAGTTTGGTCCTAAATGGAGCTTCTCCGCATCCTGTCTAATGTTTTTCTGGAGTATCTCCAAATATTGCTCCTTCTTCATGGTTCCATCTATCTTGACCAAACTACCTGGACCACTAGCCGAAAAGGAGCCCCAAAACATTAGGCTACCACCACCATGTTTCACCGTGGGTATGGTGTTCTTTGGGTTGTAAGCTTCTCCTTTCTTCCTCCAAACGTAAGAAGCATCCATATAGCCAAACAATTCAATTTTTGTTTCGTGAGTCCACAAAATACTTGAGAAAACGGAATCTGGAGAATTCACATGGTTCCTAGTAAACTTTAGACGTGCTGCAAGGTGTTTTCCGGTGTGCAATGGAGTCCTTCTTGGTCTTCTTCCTTTCAGACCATTTTCATGCAGAGTCCTTTGCAATGTTTGCCTTGATATTTTTATGCCAGAAGACTCCAGATTTTCTAAAATGTCCTTAGTAGTGGTGGTTGGATTTGCATTAACACTTCTTACAATATTCCTGGTGGCTCTAGCAGACAGTTTTCATTTTCCTTCCTCTACCAATCAAGTTGTTTGTTGTGTGGTGGCTCTGGAATTTTTTGATGATGCTCTGTACTGTTGCTGTAGGGACCTCAAATTTCTTGGAAATTGACTTTTAACCTAAACCATCCTTATGTGAATTCGCAATTTTAGTCCTAAGATCATTACTAAGCTCTTTTTTCTTCCCCATTCTAATAATTTTTATGCTTTTATTGGTTTTCAGTTGATATCATTTTAATTTCTGAAAAATGCAAAAAACGAAATGAAATTAATCAAAGGTTGTATAAAAGCATTCAAAATAAGAATCAAACAGGAAACAAACAGTCAGAAACTCGATTAATACAGAAAAAATAAGGGGGTATGATTATTTTTGAACATTGCAGATTTTATAAATAGCTGTATATTTCTTTTATTACAAGTATCCCGAGATTTTAAAATGACGAAAATGATCAGAAGAGGTTTATTAAGAATATGTATCAATATGGACGTAAACAATAAATTCTAACAAAGTTACACCTAATAAACTCAATTTTCAAGGGGGGGTATGAATAATATCGGGCACAACTGTATATATATATATACACACACACACACACTTGCTCTGGCCTCCATTGAGCATTCTAATATAAATAGGAGTTTTAGTGGATCTACAACTAGGAAACAAAACAATACAACCATTATATATATGACTACAAATATTATATATATATATATATATATATATATATATATATATATATATATAAGCGACCTTGTCTGTCTGAGGAACAGTCTTTGTCAAAATCATCTGTTAATTTTAGTCTACAAATTTGAAAGTTTATACATAGGAGATTTAACCTGTGGAACAAGTTCGATTTGGTCTTTAACCGGTAAAAATAGCTTGTTATATGCGTATAGACGTGACTTGGAGGGAAACAAATACGGTTGGAGAGTTATATGTTTTGGTTTTGATTCTAGCTAATGGCACCTAAGTAATTTTTTTTTCAACTTTTGAAATCACTACTATATTTTGGGTACAATCTGATAATCAAGAGACAATTGGTTCTATAATAATAACCATGAGATCTGTATAAATTAAGGTATCATATTTAAGCATATTTTATGACTCAGCAATGCCGGGCAGCCTGCTAAGTATATACAGTCCTGGTCAAAATCATAAGACCACTTAAGAAAGTAAGCGTTTACACATAATATCGAATTTTTAATCAAACAAATGGTTGAAACCATTGCCAAAAGGGAAAATATGATGGAAATAAATGAAATCTGCTTCATTCGAAACCTTAACCCTGATCTAATAATTATTTTTTTAAAAACAAACATTTTCACCTGGGTAAAATGATAAGACCACTTTAATAAAATCGGCTAGTTTTGAAAAAATGAATACGAAAAGCTTTCTATGTTACTAAAAGCAACTTGTTATTGGATAAAAAACATCTTACTAAATTATAAATGACAACAGCGAAACCATTATCAGAGTTTGAGAGAGGAAGGATCTTTGAGCTTAATAGGGGGTGGACTCTCCCATAGATCCATTGCAAACGAAGTGAATCTTAGCAAAACGGTCATCACAAATTTTTTAAGAAATTCAGATCAATATGGGCACAAAAAGAGTCCAGGTCGACCAAAAAAATAACCCCATCACTGGATCGCCATATCAGAAGAAGTTTAAAAAAAAAAAAAAAAACTCCAGTATGAGCTCAAGTCGATTGAAAAGCTAAACAGCAGCAGAATGTAGTCCTAAAACCATCAGAAGGCATCTAAAAATGAAGGATTTCAATCATTTAAAGCGACTGCAGAAACCACGTTTTCTTGAACAGCACAAAACTAACCGACTTAAATATGCCGCCAAATACCAGATTTGGGATGAAGAGAAGTGGGAAAATGTAATTTTCTCCGATGAGAAAAAGTTTAATCCAGATGGTCCAGATGGATTTCAACACTATTGGCATGATAAAAATTTGCCCAGACTTTTTCAACTTGGGCATAGTGGAGGGGAGTCTTTAATGATCTGGGGTGCTTTCTTGTCAGCTGGGACCCTAAAGTTTCAAGTAGTGAAAGGCCGGCAAACATCATTGAAGTACATTTTAATGCTTGAAAATGCTTCTATCAGGACTGAAGGTCCACGTCTGTGTGGAAGAAATTGGATTTTCCAGCAAGACAACGCTGCGATACACACTTCTCGACAAGCACGAGAATACTTTTCTTCAAATAATATAGAATTGTTAGATCATCCAGCATGTTCTCTGGACCTCAATCCCATTGACAATCTTTGGGGATGGATGCCAAAAGAAGTGTTCAAGGATGGAACCCAGTATGATTCGATAAAGGAACTTTCTGATTCAGTTTTCAGTACATGGGATAAAATTCCTTCGCAACTGATAAAGAACTTAGTTGCAAGCATGCCGAAGAGAATTTTTGAAGTAATTCGTAATACTGGAGGCTATACTAAATACTGAGACCCTTTTAAGTAATTTATAATTGCCTTTTCTTAAATAAATTATGAGTGGTTTTATCATTTTGACCAGGTTTTGTTTGTTTTTAAAAAATAATTATTAGATCAGAGTTAAGGTTTCGAATGAAGCAGATTTCATTTTTTTCCATCATATTTCCTCTTTTGGCAATGGTTTCAACCATTTGTTTGATTAAAAATCCGATAATATGCGTAAACGCTTACTTTCTTAAGTGGTCTTATGATTTTGACCAGGACTGTATATGTATATGCACGCGCGTGCGCGCGCGCGCACACACACACACACACACACACACACACACACACACACACACACACACACACACAATTATTATTCCAAGAATATCCAGAACATCCAATGAATTTAACAAGGTTTATACAAGAGCGTTCAATACAAGGTAAAGCAAGATATACTTTTTTTTTTTTTTTTTTTTTTTTTTTTTTTTTTTATATAAGCATTTAGGTATCGCTACACAATCATGACTATATTTCGGTCAACTAGTTATAAATAACTGAAGACGTCATCAGACGATGCTACTTTTCCAAAAGTTGAGTCGTTAAGGACTGAACTTTTGGAAAAGCAACATCGTCTGATGATATCTAGTTATTAATAGGGCTATGACGAGAGAATATTCTTTTCATTATTTTGACTCTCGAGTATATATCAGTTAATATCCTTTGTTTTTAGATAGAGTGATGTGGTTCTCGATTGATTAACCGTGTCGGATATATACTTGAGAGTCAAAACAATGATAATATTCTCTTGTCATAGCCCTAGTTATTTATAACTAGTTGACTGAAGCAACATTGTCTGATGATGCTGTTAGTTATTTACTACTAGTTGACTGAAATATACTCATGATTGTGTAGCAATACCTAAATGTTTATGTAGAAACAAATAAAAAGTATATTTTGCTCTACTTTGTATTGAGCACTTGTATAAACCTTGTTAAATACAAAACTTAAGATTTATTTCAATTTTAATCAAAATTCATTTTGATTTTTTTTTTAAACTGCCTAAAATTTAAGTGGCTTGAAGAAATTGAAATTCCAGGAATTGGTGTCTAATGACTATAAGATCAAATTTAATGCAAATCCGATCTATTTTATTTCTGAGTTTTTTTAGATGAGGATTGGTTATTCATATTATTTGCATTTTTTTGACTACTGTTCTCAATGACACAAGATGAGAACAGTAGTCTGAAGAATCCAATAGGAATAAAGAATAAAATAGGAATGATCTATTTTAATTTTCAAATAGAAAGTTGTTCCCATATTATGCCTGCTGAAACCTTTAAAAATACTAAAAAAAAAAAAAAATAATAATAATTAAAAAAAAAATGATAAAAAAATAAAAACTTGAAATCTGGAGAATATTTATGAATTGATATCTAGTACCTATTGTTAAAATTTCAGAAAAATCGGAGTTATCTGAATTTTTACAAAGAGTTCTCATGCCGTTTTATCCACTTTGTATAAACTAAATGTAGACCACATTTGAACACATTGAACGCCTTGCAACTATGTTTTAAAAGTCATGATCGGTTCATTAGTTTAGGAATGAATCCTGTACATACAAATAAAAACATACCTAACTTTATAAAGATAGCAATGCATATACTTTTAGTGATATTAGACTGGGCTATTGCACAGGAGAGATGGAGAAATAATTCAAGGTTATTTGGGCCATCTGTACCTATAAAGGCCTGATTTTCATGAACCAATGCTTGTATTAGGAATGTAATCCATTCTGTATTATAATTCGGCCAATCAAATTAGTTTTTTTTTTTTTTATATTTGTATTTTCTCCTTGCTCTTTTTTGCTGCGATTATTTTGTCTGAAAGCTTTGAACAAACAAACAACGCTGCATTCTTCGTATTGTTTTAGCAAGTTAATAACATGATTGAATTGCGATTCGCCGATTCCAGTCGCTGAATCATCAAACTATCAAGACTGGAATTCACGTGCCATTCAATGTTAATGGATTTTAGACTGACTCTCATCCAATTCCCTAAACTTACATACCAAATAAGAGTCACACTTGAACTAATGGATAAATTTGACAATTATTGACAATTTTTTTTTTTATAAATGAAGTAAGAAGGTAACTTTGAATTAAAAATATTTCAATGTGAAAGTTGGGTTTATTTTTTTTTTAATTTTATTTTTAGAAAACTTGTATTTGATCATAGCCATGGTTAGAATGCTTTCAGAATGGAATGTTCTAGGAGCAATGATAGTGAAGTGTTAGCAGTTTAAATGACCCCTACTGACTTATTGAAAAACTTGTCACCAGTCAGAGATTTTAAATGTTACATCTCTTAACCTCTTATAGGAATGGCCATTGGTTGCAATACAGTATTTTGGTCATTCAGATCCTCTAAGAGATGCATTTTAAATCTTGAGAATACATCAATTATGACAGTGAAGTGTTAGCAGTTAAAATGACCTCTACATATTGGAAAAATTGTCACTAGTTAGAGACTTCAAATGTTACATCGCTCGCCTTGTTATAGGAATGGCTATTAGTTACAATACAATATTTTGGTCAGTCTGTAAGTTAAGGAAGGGCTTGTCACTCACAGTGTTTGGAATTTGTGAAAATATCTTCAAAGAAGAAAATGGAGGAGGAAAATGCCAAATTCTTCCTAAGACTGTTTGGCTGGAAACGTCTACTAGAATTAGGTGAAGTATTCTGAGAATGGGCCAACCCTTGACAAATTCAGAAAATGCAAGCATCGTAATTTCTTTAGAATAAAATTTACTCCATTTTGGTTCCATTGAAAATGCTTTAATGGGCATTGCAATGACAACAGCAGCAATTCTCAAACGATATTGCATCTCGTCAGGAATGAAGAAATCAATACAAACCTCTTTGAATACAGAAAGCAGCAGCAAATATTGGCCAGACATTTTTTTTCAACCCAATTTGATTTGTCTGCTTAACAACAAATCAACCTTTTTTGGATTATTTAATGTTTAAATGCTTAAAGTTGTCTTGGACAAATATTCAGATTTAGACCTATTCCATCTTTTTACAAGACTTGTTGCACGTTGGCATTTTTGAAAATAAATTTGATATAAGAATGCTTATTCAAAATAATTAATGGTATACGATTACTTGAACTTAAGTTGATCTAAAACCCATCACAACATACATTTTCTAGCGGTACTAAGGCCTATATTGGCTGTACTAAAAGGTCCAGGAGGAGTAGAAAAAGACTCCTAGCAGAATACTTCCTTCTATTATTAAGTCAAAAAGAGATCTGGCTTATAACAGACTGACAGCTACGTTTGTTATTACGTATTATTTGGATTATTCGGACTAGTGTTCTCATCTTGAGTGTTATTTATGTTTCGGATGATGTAATCGGCATTCTTCAAGTGTATCTTGTTGAACTGAAGAATCTGCACAGAATTTCGAACAGAACCCTTTATTTAATCTGCAAGGATAGCATGATCTCGTTCCATTAGCTATGACTAGATAAAAAAAAAAAATTTGCAATTATATTCTTAGTATCTCGAATTCCAGCGTTCAACAGAAATATTCTTGACTTTGACAAGGTACATCTGAAAAAGGTCACAGATTACATTGGCTGAAACAAGAATAAAACTCAAGATGAGAACAGTATATATATATATATATATTATTCCTTAATTGGAATTCATTTTTGAGATGAGCATTATATATTAATTTATTTTTATTTCAGACTACTATTCTCATCTTTATTAGTTGTTGTTTTTTTATCTTTTATTTATCCGTCGCAGTTACCACCTGACGAAGGCCAGAGGAATAGTTGGCCAAAACGTTGTGAATAAACAAAACCAATAAAAGATCAAAAAACAACAACTAATAAAGATGAGAATAGTAGTCCGAAATAAAAATAAATTAATATGAGAACAGTAATCTGAATAATCCAAATACAAATTATCAATCCTCATCTCAAAAATTCAGAAGCATTTTTGTTATTGTTTTGGATTTCCTGGAGACAAGAAAACAAATAAACAAGCAAGCAAACAACAGTTGTTTTTGCCAATACATCTGTGGACATGCCACAATTCATGTCAGAGCTATGCCATTGGAAACTTCCATGCCGACAATCAATACCCCCCACTTAAAAAAAAAAAAAAAAATAGGGAAATTGTTTTTTGATCAATCAGAAAATGACATTTTATTTAATAACAGTCTACTTGGAAGTTTGTATAGAAGTAAAGGCAATTTGATGACAGAGCAGATCCGGTTGATATGATGCCAAACACTATTAGCAGTTAATTGAACTGAGTGACGTTCAAGCCATAAGCAGAAACCTTATGAAGTTGTTTTCTCAATCAGCAGCATCTTGAAGACACTTCCATCAAAATCCAAATGCAATCAGCAGTAGGGCGTTCACAGATTATGTCAACCAAATGCCATTAGCGTCCTTAAAGTCTAACCTCTCCTTAATGCAGCAGAAATGAATGCTCAATAACAGTATATTACATTTATTAAGGTTTAGCTTTATCATGCAACTAACCTGTTGTATTTAGATATGTACATACATAAAGTGGATTGGACTGAATGTTTTAAAGCCACATTTTTAGATCTCAGTTGTCTACTTTTTTCAAAAATCACAGTATTCACAACTCAAATAAGATCTCTTTGGAATGGCTAACCAACACTGGCTTTTATGAGGAATTAGCCTGGGTGCCCAGCGTTGCCCGGGTGTTTGGAGGTGTGTGTTGAGCAAAAAAAAAAAAAAAGTGGTAGTAGTCGGGGAGGCTCAAATCCGTACTGCGAAGGAGGAAAAGAACGTGAAAAAAAAAAAAAAAAAAAAAAAAAAAAAAAAAAAAAAAAAAAACATGACATCTTTGCTGCTGCATCCATCACCAAACCGGAAGTGATGTAGGTTTAAATTAAGGCTAGACAAGCGAAAAGAGGAGATGATTTTTCGAAAATATCGGTGAAAAAAGCCACCAGAAAAGTATCCATTGAGGGTGAAGGAATTGATATTTTTAGCCAATTTTTTTTATATTTGTCGTCTGATCTAATGAAAATCCGTCGCCTCTGTCGAAAGTTTTAGGCAGACATACAAACATACATACATACATACATTTAAACAGACAGGTGAGATTTATATTATAGATGGTGCACCTTCTCCAAGTAATGTTATCTCAAAGCATGAAGCTGGATACTGCACCAGACTAGATGAATTCTTGTCCTGGAATCCAGTAAGACCAAGAGACCACAAGAAAAATATACTACAACATAATTAAATGGTTAATTGAGGAGAAAAAAAATTGTTCTCAACTTCTTTATTAACTCCATGTTTGACAGGTAAAGAATTTCAATAGTAATATTCGAATATCTATATATCTCAGATAGAGATCAAGTGTTAGCCCCTTGATTTTTGAGAACTTCGACTGAAGTAAAATGTAGTCAAAAATCAACATTGTAAGAAGCGTTGTCCATCTGTCAATTAATCGATCACGCTAAAGGCGTTCACAGAATTTGTCATTGTTAAACTCACAGATTGAATGAACACATCTGTAAAAGACTCCTTCTTCCCTACTTCTAGTGGAATCGAATTGACAAATTTAATATTTTTATTGAAATTCTAATGATTATTTAATGTTAAATCAAATTGTCAGATAGGACCATCTAGGTGGAATAACTTTATATATATATATATTCTGTGAAAATATTCTTTATTCACTTATATTTCCTTTTTACATATACCAATCCTTATTTAAAGAGCTCTGTAATCATATATATATATATATATATATATATATATATATATATATAGTAGTAAGTTATGAAAATATATATATATGCCATAGTTTATGCATGAAATTATACTTTTGTATATTAATTTATGTGATTAAATGAAGTATATATACATATATATATATATATATATATATAAAGGAGATTAGAACAATAGTCTAAAGAGCAGAGTGTATTTTAATGTAATAGTAAAATTACTAATTTAATTAAAATACAGGAAAAGAAAAGTACACATTGTAATTTAGATATATAATAAGCTCGATAGGTAAATATCCTAGAGCTAATTTAATATTACTGAATATATATATGTGTGTGTGTGTGTGTGTGTGTGTGTGTGTGTGTGTGTGTGTGTGTGTGTGTGGTTTCAGTTAAATTACAATGAAGTTTAAGATGCTGCTTGGTTAAGGGTTTTATTTATTTTTATTTTTTTTTGTTCAACAAATTGACCCATTTAAAACTATTAAATATGGAATCAAGTCATTAAAAAATTTTTTTTTGTTAAATACTAGCAGTTCAGCTCGGCTTTGCTCGAGGCCCTATGTACTGTGCATAAGTTGCCCTATGTCTGAATACCCTTTATGTAAATTTTCAAATGTTTAGACCAAAAATTGTCTTAGTAATTTGGTAGAGAAATGTACACACACTGACACTTTCACTTTTATAGATATATAGATGTATTCAGATGGTTTACTTTTATTATTCATTAAGGATGAAATTTATATTACTGATCAGTTTCATTTTTATTCACAGGAGGTGGGGGGTAGATTCTATTTTACTCATAAGTAAAACCCTAACAAATATTACATATGGCTGGGCCAGAACCTTGTAGTTGTGGTAACTAAGGGGATGGTTCCCCACTCTAAATTCAGTTTTATTTGTAACTTTACTTTAAAGCAAAATCTTAAAAGAAGTTAACTAAATCGTACATATTTTTATTTAAAATAAGTGAAGCATGCATGGTCCTCCGTGAGTGCACAGTGAAAGAGGCATTAAAAAAATGAGTTCAGAACTCCCCCCCCCCATTTAACCCAAAAGTCCCCAGGGGACGTCAAATCCTGGTGATAATGAACAAACGGTGCAGTTTTAGGCCTTAACATATGTAAATTTGAATTCTGCACCATGTAAAAGAAGAAATTACTAAATCCCACGCACCCCCATTTAGCCTCAAAAGTCCCTAAGGCCTTAATATATTTAAATTTTAATTCAGCACCATGCAAAACTGCTAAATAGACATACATAGAAAATTTTGGACAAATATGGTAAAATAGTCACAAAAATGGAGCGTTTTTATTATCCCTAAAAGAGCCCCTGAGGCACATCCAAGAGTTATTGTGAAGTACAGACAAACAAAATTGTATAGAAATCAGTTAGTTACAACTTTTCAGAAAGTTTTATAAAAATCCAAGGCATAAATTGTTTTAATAAGCACAAAAGTGTCAATTTTAGCCATTTTAACTCGAAAGGCACCCCTAGGGGAGCAACCGGAGTTTTCCCGGAAAATCCATTCTGTTACTTTTTTACTCATATCATGTTTAATGTTTGTGCAAAATTTAAAAAAATCCCAATGTTATTATTGAGAAAAGTGCGGACAGACAAATGGATAAACAGACAAGGGTGAATTTACAGGTCCACCCTCCTTTTGTCGGGGGGGGGGGGAAGCATACGTGAAATAAATGAAAATAACTGTATAGTTTGAATTATTTGGTTGGTTGGTTGGTTGTTTTTGTTTTATGGCATATCAACCCTTTTTGGGTTATTTAATGCCGAATCCAAAGATTTTGAAGAAATTTTTTTTTAATAGAATATATTTGTTGTTTTCACGTCAGTTTCTATTTAACCCATAGTTGGGACCCTAACAGGTACTACCATTCTGGGTCAGAGTGGACCTGGGAGCAATGGTAATTAAAGGGTGGCTCCACACTCCCCAAAGCCCACAAGCTGGGGCCTCACCACTGGATATAGTTTAAGGTCATATCCAGGACCCCCATTGAGGGACTTTTACCCTCTGCAGGGAGGCAGTCGGCGTATTCTAATGCCCCACCGACAGGGCTGTGGATTATTTGGAGTACCCTCCTCATCTTGGATATTATTCTCACAACTTTTCAACCTATGTAACCTCCGCACAGGCCCATGACACAACAGATAACATGTAAGTTTCAAGTTTCTACAACTTGCTGGTTCCATCCTCGCCACAGACGATATTGAAAATATAATTAAGTATTGAAAACTTCATAGATTAGTGTCAAACGAAGATATTCTTTCCTCTTCGAGTACCTATTATTGCATATATGGCATGATCATGTTGACACACTGGTTTTCGTAAGATCACCATAGATAAGCAATGTCAAGCCTGGTCAGTACCAGATGGGTGACTATTTGAGAGTACCATGCGCTGTATATATCAGGATGCTGATATCCCCCTCCCCTGCAAGAGCAACAAAACAAAAACCTAATGTTGGCATCTTCCCGAATAGGGATATACATGCGGCTGGGAACCGCGTGTGAATTTAATATTCTTATGATACTTCCTCCTTTGGAGGAAGCCAGTTAAACCCACCTGGGATTTGTGGCGCTTCAGCACGGTACTCTACTTCACTCATCGGATGGTAGTAAGATGGAAATGGAGTCCTACCCTTCCTCCCCATCTAAAGAGTCAGATAAATTCAACAGCCTTGACTGACCTTCATTCAAAATCGGAAGGGATTGCATTGGTATAAAAGCTGTATATACATTATAAATGTTAGATACACAACTTTCAAGAATCATCATCGGAAAAAAAAAAAAAAAAATCTTTTCTAATTTTTTTAAGAAAAGAAAAGACAAGAAAAGTCCTTTTCTTACCAATACATCATTTTCAAACATTGAGCACTCACCTGCAATAAAAAAATAAAAATAAAAATAAACATTAAAGAATGACAATTTTTTTTTTTTCCTTCAATTTGTTGAAACTTCAAAACAAAAACTTACAAAGTACAATTTTTATATCTTTACTGAAATCTAGGACTGAAGATTCTAAGCTAAGGTCGGATGTTTTAATCTCTAAAGAATTAACAGTATGAATATTGGAATACTTAAAAGAAAAAAAAATAAATAAATAAAAAGTTGGAGTTAAATATTTCAGAATTCTAGGAGTCAGAGTCGGACCTTATATCTTCTGACTTCTTAACTCTACCCAAAAATGCTAATTCCAAATTTATCTATATAATATTCTGCTTTTTCCTTCCTTAGTCCATATGTTACGGTTTGAAAAGGGCCATATATAATTTTGAAGGTCAAAATGCTTTAAAAAAAAAAAAAGGGGGGGGCAAATTCATGAATTTGGTTTTAAAAGGCCAATCTGGTAACCCTGAACAAGAATATGAAAGTGACCTCCCTTTGATGTAGCCTTGTTTTGGAATATCATTATAATATATAATCATTGTATTAATAGTCTGAGAAAGGAACTCATAGTAATTTCGACATACAGTGGTTCCTCACCAAAGAAAGAAGTCAGCAAAACATTACATAAAAAAGGGAACATTTGAAAGAAACGGGGGAAAAAACAACAAAAAAAGCACTGTCTGTCAAGAGGTGCTGGACTGGAAAAGTAAATCAAAGATTGCCTCTTACAATGTGATTTTATTGTTTGTATTGAACTATGTAGCACAATACCACATTCTGATTATTTATTATTACTTATTAATTTGGGTCTGTTATATATTTAAAATACAATAAACACTATTTTCATAAAAATGTTAATAAACTCATATTTGCTGCATATTATTGGTTTTTCTGCTCCAAAAACTAATTTCCAGAAAAATATCAGCTTTATCAAAACATATTCGTTGATTAAATATATTTCTCATTTCTGGAAATTTCCACAGATCATGTTAGTTATTATTATTATACATTACTAAATTATTATGGTGAGACAGAGGGCAATTGAATTTTTATTGGATGCAATTTTACCCCATAAGTTTGAACCCATCTCTTATCAGTAGGAGTAAAATTTGGATTTCCTCTCTATGACACATCCGACATGCCAAGAATATTTCATACCAAATGTTAGTGCAATTCTGTCAAGTAGTTTTGAAGCCTATAAGTGTTAGTTGTTGGTTTAGTTTACAGTATATTAACCATCTATGGGTTATTTAATGCCAAATAAAATGGTCAAATATAATTCTATGGGTTGTTTAATTATTTATATTCTGAGGACTCATTGCTCTTTGGTATTGGTAATCTTCTATATTCTTAACACGATCAACCCATAGCCACCACTTTCTAGTATCGATTTCGGACGAAAATAAAAAAGTTGTAATAGTTTTGATTTTTTTGAAGAATCAGATTGAATAATAGGGCAGAAGTTTCTAACCTATGGCCTGCAGACCAGATCCAGCTCGACAAAGCCTTTTAATCCAGTCCATAGAGCTTTTATGGAAAACGTAAAAATATTCAGGAAAAAAAAAAAAAAAAAATTAAATGTAAATGTGTGAAAATAGTGTGGCGATTTTCTTTTTGTTAAAAAAAATGATTAAAAGAGTTAGCTTTTTAATGAAATCGGTTCTCCAAAACCTAAGCTAATCAGTAAAACAGTATAAAACACATCCAGGTCATTTTTTTTTTTTTTCTATTTTGGCACACGTAACTATAAAAAGCAATATGTCCCCCCACACCGTTTGAAAACTATAGAGACCCCTGTAGTAGGGCATGACATGATGAGCTGATTGATCGGATCGGTCTGTCTGATCAGTCTAGTCAAAGTAAGAGTCAAAGTTGAAGAATAGCTCAGCCACCAGGATCCTATCCTAAGGGAGATGGGTCTCTATCCATGGCATACAGATGCCTCTGTTTTTGAAGGTAGGAGATGAGAGGAAACCGCTCTACATGGGGTTGCATTCTGTGGATTTGTGGTCACACCAGTAGAGCAAAAGATTAGTTGCGGTAGAATTATCATTGTTATATTCTACAACAAACCCAGCGTCTCAGTGTAGATGGATCAGAAATTTGATGTAATTATGGCAAATAGTTTGGGAACCTGTAAGTGGTGACCAAACGAAAAAAATACTGGTGCTTCTGCATTTACCAACCTACGATTTCCGCAAAGTTGGCTTAGACTCACTCAGCAGCTAATGGAAATACCTGGAAACAGTCGGACGAGCATTCTTTAATTTTTAACGAATGCACGGTCTGCTTCTTATCAATCGATGAAGTCTACTTTTTTATAAATTGGAAGAAATAAAAAATTAATTTTAATCACACAGTTTAGGATTAGGGTACATGTTTATAATTTTATTGTATTTCCATGTTTTTGCTGTTTACTATAATTTTCTCGTAGCGGTTTAGCATTTCGTGATCGGCCGATTCCAGTTAATTCCGTTAGTGGTCGAGCACGCCCGAGAAACTTTGTGAAACCTGCGGGTTAGTAAATGCAAAAATATATATTTAATTGTAGATGGATGGGGTATTGATGAGAATTAAATTTAAAAAAAAAAAAAAAAGATTAACATGGTTTAGACATGTTTCCCGGCTAATAAACTCCAACTATGTAAAAAACAAAAAACAAAAAAATCATATCGAGATTTTATTGCAGAAAAACTAAAAAGACGGGCCAATCAGATAAGTTGAGACTAGTATACCGCTCCTTACAGCTGAAAAACTGGCCCCAGGCCAAGATAAGTAGCAGAATTTTGTTTTCAAACATATGAAGCTCTCTGGTGTATACCTAAGAACACAGTAACATAAAAAAAAACATAAAAAGCACACTGAAATACAAATACAGGGTGAAACGATAAATTTGTTGCCCTAAAGAAAACAGCTTTATTTTAAAACTTTTATTGAAAAAAAAATCACTCTAGGTAACTTAATTATGTAATAAAACTGATATCTATTCAATGTAGCCGCCTTCAGCCTCAATCACTGTATTGATACAGGTCTGAAACTGGTAGCACGCTTTTTCCACAAATGCCAGTAGGAGCTCGGCGAATACTCGGCAGATGGCAGCGATCAAGCTGGCTTTGGTGTTGTGGGAGGTCATGTTGGTGATGTTCTCCATGTATGACTAAACAAAGTAGTCCAGCGAGTTCAGGTTGGGGGAGGAGAAGAGAGGGGGGGGGCAGTGAGAAAAGGGTATAAAGTCATAGCACTCCTGAAGCCAAGCTTGAGTCTCTTTGGACTTGTGGGCAGGCACAGAATCCTGTTGCCACATCCAGAGTTTGCCAGTGGCCACCTGCTTGCACCAGGGGATCATCACATTGTTCAGCACATTCAGGTACATTTTGGTGTTGACTTTCAAGCAGACTTCAAAGATGTGAGGTAGCATGATCACTTGAAACCACACCAAAGACCATAACTTCATTGAGCTGTGCCCTCAAGCATTGAACCCTCCGGATTTGCATTTTGAGGGTGCTGGCAACGGTCCTGTTGTCATGAATTGGATAGGTAGAGAGCATGAGTTGTACAGCGGTGCATTTCCAATCTTGCTCATTGAACATTGTGTCGCTTTTCAGATATGATAGAAGGCTCATATCACAACTGGCCAACTAGTAGATGGTTTGCAACAACAAAAAAAAAGAGAACTGGTTTTCATTAGATGGAAATGGAATCACATTGTCTTTTCTAGGGCGACAATTTTATCGTTCCACCCTGTATATACTTTTTTTATTTATTTATTTATTTATTACTAATGAGTCATCACTTATCAAATCCTAAAGCTACTTGAGGATAAAAATAAGATGGATTGCGAGTTGAATGATATAAAACATAAACAACTGAAACTGATAAATCTAACGATTAAAATTTGACCATTTATGAGCAAGACTGAGAAATCGGAGAATTTGGAAGAGTCGATCGAGATCAGAAGAATGCTAGGAGGAGTCGGGCGTTTTTATTTTCAGGAATTCAACAGATAAGTCTGAATATTCGAAGATATTAAAATAAGGAGTTAGAGTCGGATATTTTGAAATTCTAGGAATCAAAATTTTTGGAATCTTAGGAGTCAAATTCGAACTTTATACTTTCCAACTCTGCATCCCTGGTCATGAGAATGTTTTACGAGATAAAGAAATACTTGAAACCTTTATTCATAACTTTGTTGTAAACACGAAATAGCATCTTTTTTATCAAAATAAATAAAACAGTAGATGCATGCGTGTGTGTATCTGTGTGTAAATATTTAACCGATAAACTCTTAAACTACTGGTTACATAACACCGAAATTAACAGGAAATAGTGATCAGACACCTAGGATGGCATTTTTGTTTAGACGGATGAATGACACGTATAGAAATATGTTGGCAAGTTGATGCAAAATGTTCATTTCAACTTTCTACTTTTGCACAGGTGCAAATTCATTCTTCGCTTGAAGTGGTTTAATATTACATCTTTCTTATCTATTTATTGATAGCTCAAACGGTAGAAAACGCGTCTGGAGCGCTAAATGTTTTGTTTTCGAGCCTAGCTGATGGCACCCAAGTTATTTTCTTTTTTTGGGGGAAACTTGAAATCAGTACTATATAAGCACAGAAATTAGGAACCTGCAGCTTCTGGAAAATCTACAAAAGTGTAGTAAATAATGGGCAATCAACAATCCTCCCACTATCACACAATCATGAGGTTGTTTGCTCTGCAACTGAGAAGGCTAACATGCTTGCCAGTCGGTTTGCCTCCAACTCCACACTGGACCCTGCCAACCATCCCCTCCCTGACTTTCCTTTGCGGACAGACGCCACACTAGACGATCTGAAAATCATCCCTTCTCAGGTGCATGCTATCATAAGAAATCTTGACCTGCAAAAGCATGTGGACCTGATCTCATCCCGGCTGTGCTATTAAAAAAGTACTCTACCGAAGTAGCTCCAGTTCTCTCCAAACTTTACAACAAATGCCTTAATGAATCTTGCTTTCCTACCTGCTGGAAAACTGCTTCTGTAGTACCAGCTTTCAAAAATTCTGGCGAAAGAACTGACCCAGTAAAATATCGCCCCATTAGCCTCCTCCCACTTTTCACCAAAAATTTGAGAGAATAATTAACCAAGCTTTAGTCCATCACCTTACAGATGCTAAACTTCTGACCAACCAACAATATGGATTTAGACAAGCCCGTTCAACAGCAGACATCCTAACTGTAATCTCTGAACGTATATATCATTCATTTGACAAAGCAGGGGAGGGTAGAGCAGTAGTTCTAGATATATCTAAGGCTTTTGACAGGGTATAGTATGAAGGTCTTCTCAGGAAAATCAGATCATATGGAATCACTGGAAGAATACATGACATAATCAAATCCTTAAATAAGAGAAAAATCCAGGTTGTCCTCAACAGTTGTACATCTAAACAATACGATATCAATGCGGGAGTGCCTCAGGGATCTATCCTTGGACCTCTATTATTCCTAATATTCAGAAATGACCTCCCTGACAAAATTGCCTGTGAGATGGGTATATATGTTGATGACACCACGCTCTATAACAGACATGACAGAAAAACAAATGAACACATATCTAAAGAAATGGCATAAACACTAGAGGACGACCTCCAATCTGTAGTGGAATGGGGACAAAAATGGATGGTCACATTCAATGCTGCCAAGACTAAATTTGTTTCCTTCAATAATTACAAGAAACCTTCTCTACCACCAATAGCAATGGCCAATGACTCTTTATCTGAAAGTACATCTTTTAAAATCCTCGGCCTAATGCTCTCAGGAAACAGGAGTTGTAAAAATTACATTGAGAGTATTGCCAGGACCGCTGTGAAGAGAGTAGGTTCTCTCTACCGTGCTAGAAAGATACTAATGCCCGAAAATATCCTATACCTCTATAAGGCCACCATTCACCCATGTATGGAGTATTGTTGTCATATTTTAGCTGGTGCATCTGCCACTAGCCTCTCGCTCCTAGACAAGGTTCAAAAGAGAGTCGTCAATCTGATAGGTCCTGAACTGTCATCTAAACTGCAGCCCCTGTCACATCGACGAAATGTAGCATCCCTCTGCCTTTTCTACTTTAACGGTGAATGTTCTGACGAACTGCAAGCACTTGTGCCCCCTCGACATAAATACCCCCGACAAACCCAACAAGTAGCTAAATCTCACCCTTTCACAGTAGAGATCTCTAGATGTAAGAAAACCTTCTACTCCAGTAGTTTCTTTCCAGGACAGCTAGACTTTGGAATTCCCTGCCGGGTCCCTGCTTCCCCAACTGTACTGACATGCAGAAGTTCAAGTGCAACATGAACCGACATCTTGCTGCCCAACTCCTTACACAATACCCCTGATGCCTATGTCCCTGATAGTAGCCCACTACAACTAAGTGGCAATATGCCTTGTTTGGGGTGAAAATGTAATAAAAAATAAAAAAAACTATATATTAGTAATTCAATCGAGAATTGGCTCTGTAATAATAAATATGGAATCTGCATAAATTAAAATATATTTAAGCATATTTTTTACGATCGGGATAGCCCACACCCAGAGTTTGGAAGTAATATGACTGACTAATTCCATGAGAAATCTATTATGTAAAGAACAATTGTCTGTATATGTATGTCCAGTTAGAGAGGCAGTCCTCTCTGGGACTGGGCTGGGAAAAAGGAGAAAGAGGGATTTAGAGGTGGGAGAAAGTGAGAGAGAGAGATTAATATTTGAATAAAAATGTTACATTTTTTTACCCACTTTTAGCTATTAAAAGTTGAAATGAGATCATTGATAAGAAATGCACAAGGAGAAATAAGTAGATGTTCAAAAATTAGCCATTACGATATCTGTATAAACACAAAGCGCAAAAAAGACAAAAGTAGATAAACATTTTGGCTTTTTATTGCTGTATGTATTTAATGGCACATGACTGAATATTAGTCAAAGAGGCACCTGATCAAACCATTAACGTTTACAAGTAACATTAAATCGGAAATATCTTTAGTCAAAGAGATGGACGAACGGAAATGGATCACTTCACTTCATAGCTCTTTCTACCAACACAATGAATCTGCAAATAGGCATAAGAAATATAGGCTTGGAGATGGGGGGGGGGGCAAAAATATAAGAGAAAGAAACCTTTCTGGATTTCATGTTCTATAGTAGAGGTCGATTTTTATGTGTGATGTAAGATGGTAGACTTAGATACTGCAATTTCTATTACCAAATATTTTTTTGTTGTATAGTGCTGATAAATAATAATTATATTTCCATGATAAGTATTAAAAAAAAATGATTTGGTAATTTTAAATAGGACGACTCTGGAGTAAATGTGGTATTATGGTGATTGAGGATTTTTAGTTAGAATAGCATAGACAAATCTTAGGTAAAGTGACAAGGATGACAATAGACCCCCCCCCACCTCTCCATACTTTTGAATCGCCTTGTGCCTAATTTATTTTGATTATTGTACAACATATTGAAATAAATAGATTTTTCAAAGTGTAGTATTTGTTCTCAGTATTCCAGCAACACCAGATGTTTTACTAATGCTGTAAGTTTTCATGTTAAATGTTATCTTGAAAAATAATGAAAGTGAAATTAAAGTTTTAAAAACGTTACCATGTTTTTGTTTATTAGGTTTGGCTGTTTTTTTGTTTTGTTTTTTTGTTTTGTTTTTTTAACTCTTTTAGGGTCACTTAAAGCCGAATCTAATAATTTAGGAAAAAGTTATACTTCAATCTTTTATGCCTTCAAATATTTATTCATGACGTTTCGTTTGGTTCTTTTGTACATGAAAATTATTGTTTTTGATTTTGTAGAACATGGTTCAGTTTTGCAGAGGAAAAGTTTTTAAAAAATTAAAAAAAAAAAAAAATCATCACATCAACGTAAATATACTGGCTTGCTTTTTTTTCTATGTTAGTGTGTTCTTAGATATGATCCAGATAACTTCATCATATGTTTGAAAACAAAATTCTGCCACTTATCCTGGCCTTGGACCAGTTTTCCAGCTACCAGGAACGGCATACTAATAATCTCAATTCTTATCTGGTCTGTCTAGTTATAGATTTAAATTTTAATTTAAATAAATAAAATAATTCAAAAATAAACAAATATAAATAAAATTTTAAAAAATATTTGGAATAAAATAAAAATTAAAATATTTCGAAATAAAATAAATTCAAATTAAATTTAATAAAAATAAATCAACTAAATTAAAAATGAACACAAACAATCTAAATTAATTGGGGAAAAAAATTGCATGTCTAAAATTCAGAATAATTTTTAATGATTACATTCAAGCGTTTAAAAAGTCGAGTGAGGGAATCCAAGAGAAACGTTCTTTTCAATATTTTCTGAAATAATGATTTTCGTTTCAGATTATTCGTCCCTTTCTCTTGAACAAGCAGAGACCATCCATAATCCGATATACTTATTATTCTCCATGAAAGTTGAAAAAAAAAACAAAAAAAAAAACGTTCAATTGACTGTTAAAGTTAAATTTATTTAACCTAAACCAAAACGCCGGAATATTTTTTAATAGTGAGTGTGCACCAGTGCACCACATTCGTGGTCATGTTGGTTTCTTCGTAATGATAGAAATATGCCACCACTTGTATTGATGAAACAATACAGGAACTCATTCAAGATTCCGTAAAAGAGATTTCGATTTGTCTGTGTGTATATGAGAGAGAGAGAGAGAGAGAGAGAGAGAGAGAGAGAGAGAGAGAGAGAGAGAGAGAGATCCAGCAGGAATTGGAAAAGGCTGCTTGAATGCAGAAAGAAACGTTACAGTCAAGTATCATTTATCACAAGTGGACCTTCCAGGAGAGACAAGTGACCGCCAGCAGCAGCCGCAACACAGAATGTAGGAGAATATGAAGAGATGAGGAGAAATGGCAAGATAACTGATGGTGGTAATAAAAACAAAAAAGATGAAGTGCTGAGATATCGATAACAAAGGAGAAAGCAAATGCAACAGAGCACAAATAATAAAAGTAGAGAGAAAAAAAAAAGGAGGGAGAGGCCAAAAATGAGAGTTGAAATCATCTTGACACAGGGAAGAATAGGGAAGTTAAGTGATCTTGAGTTTGGTTAGTACTGAAATGGATGATTGGGAGCACTGCTAAAACTCAGCATTATAAAGGATAAGTGGAGTAATCCAGAAAATAAGTGGCATCATTCCTTACATCTTTTGGGTCACAACCACCGTTTATTCTAATTTCATTAAAAAATCCAGAAGGCATAACTTGCTAAGATATTCTTCTTAAAATAAATAAAAAATAATTTGTACTACTTTAATATTATCGATATTACTAGCAGGTCGCCCGGTGTTGTCCAGTCATAAAATACGCTTAAATATGGTATTTTAATTCATGAAGATTTCATATTTATTATTATAGAGCCAATTCTCTATTGATTATTATATTGTACTGGGCTTTACGGACAAATTAATCTTCAGCTGGCCTTTAACAACTAAGTATTTTTGTTTACTAGCCAAACCCACGTGATTTTTGGAAAATAGTATCTTCGTTCCGTAGGAAGTACGTACATCAAAGTGTTTTCTGTATTTTTTTTTTTTAATAAGGAATTCTAAATATGCACTGAATTTTATATTGAGACTTAGAAGATACAAAGATTCGAATTTTTTTCAGCCTTCGTCCAAGAGTATATAGTTCTATCAAACCTTTTTATTGTTTAAATAATTTGACTTTGCTCGTTTTATTAAAAAAAAAAAAAAGAAAAAAAAGAAAAAAAAAGGAAAAAGAAAAAAGTTTGAAAAAATATTTGAGCTTTCGAAGACTGTCGGTGAAAGAAATAAAACACCTATCTTTTGCGATTGTATTATTTCTAGTCGTCCATTGGAAAATCACTCGCAAATGCGACTGTTTCACTCGCAACGTAAAGCCCTTTTGCAGCTAATACTTCTATATCATTATTATTAAAACAGGAGTGAACGTGATAAGTATGGATTTGAGAGAAAGAGGGATAAATAAAGACCTGGTCAGAGATAGGTTAGCTTTAAAATCCAGTTTTAAAAGCTGTGCAACACATGCTAATATCTAAAACCACTGTTAGACCGAATATAATGATCATATAAAAATATATTATTATTCTTATATAGAAATAAACTTTTCCATCTAATTTACATACGTGTTTGCGGTATGTACAGGCACACATATGCAGATTTTATTGCCATAATGAGAAATAGTTTCCTTTTCTCTAAATAGTTGCAAATACATTAAGATACATCATGGCCGGAGAAGGGGTCGAGAAATGCATATATAGCCAATGGAGATAAATGGATACCTTGTTCAGATTGTTTTTTTTTCTCAAACATAATTCAAGCCACACTCTCTCCAATGGTTTACTTCTACTTGTGCAGCTGCCATCGTGTAAAGGCAGCCTGCGTACCACAGATTTAACCGACATAAGTCCAGTTCAAACAGACAGAAATATATAGAAGCCAGAAATAACTGTAAGAAAGAAATAGCGACAGCTAAGAGAGAATTTACTGAAACCACCAAAAAACTCATCGAAGCTCAGAAATTAGGAACCTGTGACTTCTGGAAAATCTACAATAGTGTAGTAAATAATGGGCAATCAACAATTCCCCCAATATCCAACAATCATGAGGTTGTTTGCTCAGCACCCGAGAAGGCTAACATGCTTGCCAGTCGGTTTGCCTCCAACTCCACACTGGACCCTGCTAACCACCCCCTCCCTGACTTTCCTTGGCGGACAGACGTTGATCTGAAAATCACCTCTTCTCAGGTGCATGCCATCATAAGAAATCTTGACACTTCAAAAACATGTGGACCTGATCTCATCCCGGCTGTGCTATTAAAAAAGTACTCCACCGAAGTAGCTCCAGTTCTCTCCAAACTTTACAACAAATGCCTTAATGAATCTTGCTTTCCTGTCTGTTGGAAAACTGCTTCTGTAGTACCAGTTTTCAAGAATTCTGGCGAAAGAACTGACCCAGTTAATTACTGCTCCATTAGCCTCCTCCCACTTTTCGCCAAAATATTTAAGTCCATAATTAACAAAGCTCTACTCCATCACCTTACAGATGCTAAACTTCTGACCAACCAACAATATGGATTTAGGCAACCCCGTTCCACAGCAGACATCCTAACTAATCTCTGAACGTATATATCATTCACTTGACCAAGCAGGGGAGGGTAGAGCAGTAGTTCTAGATATATCTAAGGCTTTTGACAGGGTATAGCATGAAGGTCTTCTCAGGAAAATCAGATCATATGGTATCACTGGAAGAATACTTAACATAATTAAATCCTTCTTAGATAAGAGAAAAATCCAGGTTGTCCTCGACGATCATACATCTAAATAATATGATATAAATGCAGGAGTGCCTCAGGGGTCTATCCCTGGACCTCTATTATTCCTAATATTCAGAAATTACCTCCCTGACAAAATTGCCTCTGAGATGGGTATATATGTTGATGACACCACGCTCTATAACAGACACGACAGGAAAACAAATGAACACATATCTAAAGAAATGGCAGAAACACTAGAGGATGACCTCCGATCTGTAGTGGAATGGGGACTAAAATGGATGGTCACATTCAATGTTGCCAAGACTAAATTTGTTTCCTTCAATAATTACAAGAAACTTTCTCTACCACCAATAGCAATGGTTAAAGATGCTTTATCTGAAAGTACATCTTTTAAACTCCTCGGCCTAACGTTAACAGGAAACATGAGTTAGAAAAATTATATTGAGAGCATTGCCAGAACCGTTGCGAAAAAGGTAGGTTCTCTCTACCGTGCTAGGAAGCTACTAACGCCCAAAAGTATCCTATACATCTATAAGGTCACCATTCGCCCATGTATGGAGTATTGTTGTCATATTTGGGCTGGTGCATCTGCCACTAGTCTCATTCCTAAAAAAAGGTTCAAAAGAGAGTCGTCAACCTGATAGGTCCTGAACTGTCGTCTAAGCTTCAGCCTCTGTCCCATCGACGAAATGTAGCATCCTTCTGCCATTCCAGTACTTTAACGGTAAATGCTCCGACGAACTGCAAGCACTTGTGCCTCCTCGACGTAAATACCCCCGACAAACCCGACAAGCAGCAAAATCCCACCGCAACACAGTTGAGATCCCTAGATGTAAGAGAGTTTCTACTCCAGTAGTTTCTTCCCCAGAACCGCTAGACTTTGGAATTCCCTTCCGGGTTCCTGCTTCCCCAACTGTACTGACATGCAGAAGTTCAAGTGTAACGTGAACCGACATCTTGCTGCCCAACTTCCCACATAGTACCCCTGTAGCGTATGTCCCTGATAGTAGCCCCTACACCAAAGTGGCAATTTGCCTTGTTTGGGGTGAAAATGTAATAAAAAAATAAAAAAATTTAAAAAATTCAATTCCAGAAGTATATTTTAGTATCTTATTTTATGTTATCTTTACTATTATATAAAAGGAACTTTGTCTGTATATGTGTGTTTGTGTGTGTGTTTGTCTAAGTGTGTTCCCTATGCACTCAGAAATAGCTGAGCCGATTTTTATGAAATTTTGCACAGAGATACTTCATATGTCTGGCAATGTTCTTAGATAGGTTTTGTATTGGAATGTCTTTGATAATCAAAATAATCTGATGATAGAAGGAACAGGCGATTTTGAGCAAAGTTAACACCACACAACCTATTATCACAAGTGCATTTGAGAAGTTTTATTAGCCCACAAGGCGAAAGGCCCAACCTAAAATCAACAATAAGTTCTTTGATATAATAGGGGCACATCCAAAATGAATGTTTCTGTTTAGAGCACAATTGAAGCATGATACTTGACTTTCTTTATTTTAAACAGTAATTCAAGTCATTGTATATAAAAAAATAATAATTTTATAAAACCAACACTAGGTTCTCTACAGTGTAATGTAGACTACTGCTTCCTCCCAGTGCACAGTGATGGGTCCTCAGCTAAAGTAGGCAACCAAATGATTTGATTGAAAAATGGGTGATTTCATCAATTTCGATGACAATAAAAATACGGGGTTGTGAAACATCCGTTGATCATCATTCAATCCCGGAACGCACACTTAGTATTATATATTCTTTGGAGATTCAAAATAGTTTTCAAATCAAGTTCTAAATAGCTAACACCAACTGTCTCCACTATGGCAGCCTTCAAACAGTCGATGTTGTGAGCATGCTTGTTGATTTTGGCCTTGATCATGCTTCAAAAGAAATGGCCACGAATCTTGTGAATAGTGGTGAAGAACATTGTTAAGCAGTAAAACCTGGATAATTTTGGCCTTGTGAACAAGAGCAGAATCATGCTGGAAGACATAAGAGTGTCCAGTGGTGATTTCGTCTATCCAAGACTTCACCACACTCCTCAGCACCTCTTGGTATTACGTTTACTTTCCGTCAAATTTTGGATTTAGGTGCAATATATATATATATATATATATATATGTATGTATATATATATATGATTAGCAGGCCGCACAGCATTGCCCAGTCATAAAATATGCTTTAATGATATTGATTAATACAGATTTCGTATTTATTATATTATATTAGAGCCAATATATAGTAATGATTTAAAAAAGTTTTTTTAAAAATTGGCCCGTGCACCACCACTGAGAATTGAAACCAAAACGTTTAGTTTATGATTTACTTTTTTCTTTGAAGGTAATGCCTTCGCTATGAAGACATGTTTGCTGCAAGCCTAAAAATTAAAACCTTAACCACTAGCTATTACGTTATGCATGCATATCCGTAATGCTGTCGTTCGACCTTCAAACAAATTCCTTTTTTTAGTTTTCATTTTCACACTTGTTCACAGATTTTCCATGGCTAAAACCCAAATATAAAATTTCGCATGGGTTTGAATATCCTATATATTAATTTCATGTCTGTAGACCAAAAACTGACACGAGTTTGGTAGGCAAAATTTATTAAACAAATATATATATACGCATACATGAATATATATATAGAAAGAGGTTTGTGTTTACTATAACCTTTTTACGCCAATATTAAGCAAGTATAAATCAAATAGAATATCTACATGAATATAATTACACGTAATGGTTTACTAAAAATAATCATTCTATAAGAAATAGTTTACTAAAGATGATCATCCTATAAGAAAATCGAAAAAATTAATAAGGAATTAAACTGAATGTTTAAAAGAATATGCAAATGAGCTAGATTTTTTGCAGATGAATGCAATTCCACGACCCATATATAACAAAATTGTATTTTCTTTTTAAATAAATAGAAAAAAGAAAATATTTTTAATATGAATATCAATACACAAAAAAAAAAAAAAATATATATATATATATATATTGTAGGAGTATTTATATCTCTCTCTCTTCATTATATATATATATATATATATATATATATATATATATATATGATGATGTCCATCTATCGATTTTGATGAATACCATGAAACATCACTGATGATGTGACAGGCGCATGGAATTTTTGTAGCAAGAGTTGCACAATCTCCAACCACACCTCTCCCGGGTTGTTGAATACCAATAGCAAGTAGACATTTCAGGACGATTAGAAACAATGCCAAGATAAGCAGAGAGCACATACAGTACTTGCTATTCCCAAATGGTCATCCATCTGGTACTGACCAGGCTTATTGTTGCTTAACCGGTGAACTCATGTGTCAACGTAATTATGCCGCATATATTTTATATGCCACGTATAACAGCTTAAAAATGATGGGAAATTTCAGCAAAGATATTTCCAGGATATAAGACGGGTATTTATGCAATCGAAAGGCTACAACTATCAGGAAACCATAATACAAAAAGTCGGCCATAAAATAGCTGCATTTTGTTTTCTATGTTTATACAAATGTGGAATCCATGATGTCAGGAAGTAGATAAATATAATCTTCAAGTAGTTTCTGCCTTTCATCTTTTCCCCTTCCAATATATCCCCCCCCCAATCTGGTTTACCAGCAACCATTATCCTTCAATTCACATTCTATTAATATTCTGTGCCAGGTGAGTGCTCATACAAAGATGGAAAGAACTTAGATTAACATATGCAGTGAAAAGCTCATACTCAACTTTATAATATAGACATATATATATATATATTGTGTACAGAAAGTTGTTAGTTGAGACAGATCATTGGTACCGTCGGTTTCAAGCCCGATAATAAGGCCCGTTTAAGGTATCCTTATCAAGCTCTCTTCAGCCAATATTCGGCTCTGAAGAGAGCTTGATAAGGATACCTTAAACGGGCCTTATTATCGGGCTTGAAACCGACGGTACCAATGATCTGTCTCAACTAACAACTTTCTGTACACAAAATATAAATACGCTCTTACAATTTGGATTTTCCTTTTAATTGAGCACTCTGCTGGAATTCTTTTCCAAAAAAAACTAATCATTATATATATATATATATATATATATATTAGGAGGTATATTTGGGGAAAAGTCCTCAATATGCTAGTAGAGCTAAATATGTTTTTATTATTCCAACCTCGAGGATTGTGCTTAAATCATTACAAGTTATTACAATCGACAGGACAATAAAATTATCCTACCGATCTCAGACAATTTAAGCCAAAGCAATATATATATATATATATATATATAAATATATATATAAATATATATATAGATGTTATTTGTTTTTGTTTTTGCGATACGTTTTGAATGAATTGAATTATTTACGAAAATGCATTTTTACCTAAATGCGAATTGGGAATAATTTTCCCTTTAACCAACTTGGTACCCCCACATGGGGAGTGGCATACATATTGTTTTTAAAATATAATTATCCACTGACACGTGTTTCGTCGTCTGCGACTGGTGCCTGAATCTAGCGAGATATATATGTGTGTGTGTGTGTGGAGACAAAATTGATCAGATTGATCAATTAATGGAATAAGAGAATAACATTAATTTTAAGCTATACTAGTGGTTTCTTTGCCAATTAATGACAATTCATCAATGACTGACCCGGTGTCTTGGAATAAAAATAACCTCATAAAAAAAACTTGAAAGCATATCAAATTATAGACGTTACTATGATTTTCATATTTTGAGCGGTTCTTCACTTTTTATCAAAAAATGTATTGCTTGATAAAAAAAGAAAAGGTAAATGAATATAAAAACGCGGTGCTTGTGCAGATTAGTGATCTTTTAAACCAACGCATTTCAGGTGAAAACATTAAGTATTAACGTGTCATGTCGAAATTAATATAAATTCCAAAAACTAAAAAAAAAAAAAAAAATGATCCAGTAGAAAAATAATTACAAGTAAAAATAGAATTTATCAAATTATCGAATATTTTAATGTGGAAGAATTGTGCGACCAATTCAGTATAAAAAACAAGGGAGTTAACCCTCGACTTAAATTGATTTAAAGTTCGCTATTTTTAAACATGAAATGTCAGAAGGTACATGGAGCATCATATATATATATATATATATATATATATATATATATATATATATATATATAGCACATCTACTAGATCATTGTTCGTAATTTTTAAAGTAATACTAATTTCGCGATAACACGTAAGCAAATAATGTTTTCACCCGAAATGCGTTGTTTTAACGATTACCAATCTACACAAGCAGCGAAAACCCTTATTAGAAATTGGTCATTTTTCAACGTTCATTCTTCATTTGAACAGACAAGTCAACCCACGCGAAATCTCTCCACTGAACGGCAAAGGAAACTTCACTTTTTTAATGTCAATGTACGCGCGTTCTTACTTTTGTAACTACCATTAAAAACAAATAACTCCTCCAGAAAACGAAATCATTCTCAGTTTAAAAAAATAAAAATACATATAAAAAACACCAACATATAGTTGTTCAGTCCTGATTTGTGTGCGTTTATTTTTGTTGGCGCACATATGTGGACAGGAATTTGGTGCTGATTAAAATACATTTGATGTTATCTAGTGTATGGTCCGTTTTATTGAAATGTTTGGCTATTTAGGAACAGGGCGTGTTCTGTATAATAAATTCTAGTGTTGAGACGATTCTAATATTTTTCCCTCGATTCCGATACAATTACCGATTCCATACGAAATTCCAGATTCCGATTTTTTATAAATCTCTGAATATTTTACTATAAAGTTGTTATTTTGTCCCGATTACTGTAAAATCACATTTTAAATGTGCACGTATTTTCTCAAACGTAAAAACACACTTGTGAGGGTTTTAGTCTTACTGGAAGTTTAAATCAATAAATATTTCTTATTTTATTACTACAAGCAATGGAAGACGTTTTACAAAAACCAAAGAGAATAAAATAGATAATTAAAGGAATCGGTTTTGGCATCGGAAAATAGGTTCAAATTTTCCCGATTCCTAAACACCGACAATATTCAATTCCTTGCATTGTAATAGCTTTCTAACACTCCCTTACACACATAGCTCACACAATGCTTCAAGGAAATTACATTTCAATATATATATATATATATATATATATATATATATATATATATATATATATATGTTATAAAAATATATATGGCAATTAAGCCTGACGAATCCTAGCATGGATGAAATGCGGAATATTCTGTGTAGCTTAATTGCCATATATATTTTCATAACTTACTACCTAGCTCTACCTATATATCGAGCACTGTTGAAGTAAATAAATAAGTTTACGCATAAAATTATACTTCCGTATATTAATTTGATATATGAAGTACATAGAAGCTAGAAGTAACGTTAAGAAAGAAATAGCGACAGCTAAGAGGGAATTTACGGAAACCACTAAAAAATGCATCGAAGCACAAAAACTAGGAACTCGTGACTTCTGGAAAATCTACAACAGTGTAGTAAATAATGGGCAATCAACAATTTCCCCACTAACCAACACTCACGAGGTTCTTTGCTCAGCAACCGAGAAGGCTAACATGCTTGCCAGTCGGTTTGCCTCAAACTCCACACTGGACCCTCTAAACCACCCCCTACCTCAATTTCCTATGCGGACAGACGCCACGCTTGACGATCTAATAATCACCCCTGCTCAGGTGCATGCTATCATAAAAAACCTTCACACTTCAAAAGCATGTGGACCCGACCTCATCCCAGCTGTGCTATTAAAAAAGTGCTCAGCCGAAGTAGCTCCAGTTCTCTCCAAACTCTACAACAAATGCTTTAATGAATCTTGCTTTCCGGGCTGTTGGAAAACTGCTTCTGTGGTACCAGTATTCAAGAATTCTGGCGAAAGAACTGACCCATTAAATTATCGCCCCATTAGCCTCCTCCCACTTTTTGCCAAAATATTTGAGACCTTAATTAACCATGCACCTTACAGATGCGAAACTTCTGACCGACCAACAATATGGATTTAGACAAGCCCGTTCCACGGCAGACATCCTCACTGTAATCTCTGAACGCATATACCATTCACTGGACAAAGCGGGAGAGGGCAGAGCGGTAGCTCTAGATATATCCAAGGCTTTTGACAGGGTATGGCATGAGGGTCTCCTCAGGAAGATTAGATCATACGGTATCACTGGTAGAATACTTAACATAATTAAATCCTTCTTAGATAAGAGAAAAATCCAGGTTGTCCTCGATGGTCGTACATCTAAACAATATGATATAAATGCGGGAGTGCCTCAGGGGTCTATCCTTGGACCTCTGCTGTTCTTGATATTCATAAATGACCTCCCCGACAAAATTGCCTGTGAGATGGGTATATATGCTGATGACATCACACTCTATAGCAGGCACGACAGGAAAACAAATGAACATATATCTAAAGTATTGGCAGAAACACTAGAGGATGACCTCCAATCAGTAGTGGAATGCGGACAAAAATGGATGGTCACGTTCAATGCCGCCAAGACAAAACTGGTTTCATTCAATAATTACAAGAAACCTTCTCTACCACCTATAGCAATGGCCAACGACTCTTTTTCTGAGAGTACATCTCTCAAGCTCCTTGGCCTAACGTTCACAGGAAACATGAGCTGGAACAATTGCATCGACGGCATTGCCAGGGCCGCTGCAAGGAAGGTGGGCTCTCTCTACTGTGCTAGAAAACTTCTAACACCCGAAAGTATCCTGTATCTCTACAAGGCCACTATCCGCCCATGTATGGAGTATTGCTGTCATATTTGGGCTGGTGCATCGGCTACTAGTCTCTCGCTCCTTGACAAGGTTCAAAAGAGAGTCGCAAATCTGATAGGCCCTAAACTGGCATCTAAGCTTCAGCCTCTGTCCCATCGTCGAAACGTTGCATCCCTCTGCCTGTTCTACAAGTATTATAATGGTGAATGCTCTGATGAACTGCAAGCACTTGTGCCCCCACGACGTAAACACCCTCGACAGACCCGACAAGCTGCAAAATCCCACCCCCACACTGTAGAGATCCCTAGATGTAAAAGATCTTTCTACTCCAGTAGTTTCTTCCCCAGAACTGCTAGACTTTGGAATTCCATTCCAGGTCACTGCTTCCCCAACTGTACTGACATGCATAAGTTCAAGTGCAACGTGAACCAACATCTCGCTGCCCAAATCCCTACATAGTACCCCAGTAGATGTTTCCCCTGATAGTAGCCCCCTACACCAAAGTGGCAATGTGCCTTGTTTGGGGTGAAAATGTAATAAAAAAAAAAAAATTTTTTTTTAAAATTTATGTGATTAAATGTGTATATATATATATATATATATATATATATATATATATATATATATATATATATGGTGATTGTCACTTCTTGACAGAAGACCATCTTTCTCTTGCTTTATTGTTGATTGCTCATTCATTTTCATGTATTATTTAAATGTCTTTTTTTTCTTTTTTTTTTTTTTTAAATTATATACACATATATAAACTTATACATATATACACATGGAGATGTGATCAAGATGCATCAATTCCTATTTTCTGTGAGAACGAAGGTGGCTCTTCAGATCAACCCTGCTCTTACACAGTCTGTTGCAAAGGTCACACTTAAGCTGAGATTGAGGGATGCCAACTGGTGCTGCTCTACTGTGGACCCTCATATGACGCTTCAGGCCTCCACTCGATTTACAGACCACAGAGCAAACAGAACATCTGTGCCCTGCAATGTTTTCCCCATCAAAGAAAGATTGATCTCCATGTGAATGTTTGTGGCTCGTTAGGCCAGCTCCAGATAAAGTCATTTTACCGCATAAATCACAGGTGCGGTTCTGCATGAAATCCTCCGACAGACCTGATATATCTGACAGATTCTTTTTCCAGATATCACGCTTCATTTTTGCATGCTCATATTTTTTCTTCTCAAAACTATCACAGCCATGATAGACCAAGGAGTGCCACTTTTTATGATCATTGGAAGCACTTTCCCAACTGAACAAGTCAATACCAAGAGCTTTAAGATTATCTTTGATGTTATCCTTAAAGCGTTTCCTTGGTTTATGTTGTGGGCGCTTTCCTTGTGTAATTTCACCATAGAACAGGCGCTTTGGCAATCTATCGTCATCCATCCTTGTCAGATGTCCAGCCCACCTCATCTGGTTGCGTATAATCAACTTCTCGATACAAGGTACGTCAGCCCGTATGAGAACATCCATATCAGGTATCAAGTGCACCACCTGATGCCCAGAATGTGTCTCTGGAATTTCTGGTGCACTCTCTCCATGACTTATCTGTCTACCATAAGTTGTCCAGGCCTCAGAAACGTAAAGCAGGGATGGTAAAATACAAGATTGATAGACACTGATCTTTGTATGAATAGTTATACCCCTGTCAGACCATACTCTCTTCTTTAAGCCACCAAAAGCCTTAGTGGCACGTTGTATCCTATAGTTGACCTTAGCATCTAGGGTTCCATCTCTGGCGAGAGGACTACCCAAATTCACAAATGTGTCAACCACGGCAAGTCTCTGGTTGTTGACAAAAATATTTGGTTCCACATACAAACTACCGGGTGGAGGTGTGAACATGACCTTAGTCTTCTTAAGACTAATAGTAAGACCAAAAGACGCACAGGCCCCCGAAAACAGATCCATGATACCCTGCATATCCTTCTCACCATGGGCCATGAGATCAGCATCATCCGCATAAAGAAATTTACGAACCAGGTGCTGAAAGGTCCTTGTAGAAGCATGAAAACGACGAAGATCAAAGACCCTACCTGTGGTTCTGAAACGCAAATAAACACCTAGAGAACATTCCCTAAAGGCATACGATAACATAGTTGCAAAATAAATTGAAAAAAGTGTAGGTGCTAGGATATCACCCTGCTTCACACCATTGTCAACTGAAATGAGTTCCAATAGGCATCCATTGAAGTTCAGTCGAGTCTTCATATTAGTGTGGAGCTCCCTGAGTAATCGTAGAAATTGAGGTGGGCATCCCAACTTCCTTAGAATTATCCATAGGGCACTTCTGTTCACCGTATCAAAAGCCTTAGTCAAATCAACAAAAACCTGATAAAGCAGAACATGGTGTTCAGTACATTTCTTCTGCAACTGCCAAGCAGAGAAGATCATGTTCGTGGTTTTTCTGCCCGGACGAAAGCCACTTTGGCTTTCTGGAATGACGGATGGACAAATATACTTTAACAATCTATTGAGTAGAACTTTGGAAAATACTTTGCCAACTGCTTCCAACAAACTTATCCCACGATAACTTCCACAGTCGGTCCTGGGCCCCTTTCCCTTGTACAGTGATATAAGAATTGCATCAACCCAATCCTGATGGACGGGAACACCCTTCCAGACATCAGTGATAAGATGAAGAATTTCATGAACAAGTTTATCACCCCCATGTAAGAGGACTTCCACAGGAATACCATCAAGCCCTGAAGCCCTCCCAAGGTTCACTTCCTTGATTGCATCTCTAATTTCATTCTCAGATGGGAACAGACATTTCATGGATAAGCTTCTGTTGTGATAAAAATTCATTGATGACGTCCTCATCAACATTAGAGGGGTTGTCAAAGAGATCAGAATAATGCTCGGTCCAACGAAGGAGAATCTTGTTAGGATCCTTTATAAGGGCAATACCATCACTTAAAAGTAGGGGAGTAGTAGATAGCGTTTGAGGACCAAAAGCTTTTTTAAGCAAATGGTACATGCGTTTGAGGTCTTTACAATCAAAAGCCATCTGGATTTGGTTGGTGAGTTTAGTCCACCACTGATTCTTCATTTGGCGGAGTCACTTTTGGAGAATACCCTTGTTTGCTTTAAGTGACTGTTGGAGGGATTCTCGACCTCCATGAGAGGCAGACAACATCTTATGGTGCAACTCATTTTTAGCACTTAAGAGTTGAGTAATTTCAGAATCATTATCATCAAACCAATCCTGATGTTTAGATTTGCGGAAGCCAAGAATATCTACACTTATTTCATAGATTGTATTTTTAAAATGCGCCCATGACCCATCAAAATCAGCAGAATTAACTACGGATCGAAGCTTTTCACGTACACTTGGATCATCCAGCCTGGACACATCAACCCACCTGGGAATCCCAACACCACCCAACCTACACTTCCTCCTTATACAGACCTTCAACTTCCCGCGTACCAAAAAGTGATCTGTGCCGCATTCAGCTCCACGCATAACACGCACACAACATACGTCCCGCAAATCTGCCTTCCTGGAAATAATGTAATCAATCAAGTGACCTTGCTTTGAACGAGGATGGGTCCAGGTAAACCTATGAACCTCTTTGTGGCTGAAGAAAGTGTTACAGATAGCAAGGTCAAACTGAGTGCAAAGATGGAGAAGATGCAGACCATTACTGTTGACCCCACCTACACCAAACCGGCCAAGCGAGTCCCAGGTGTGATGATCCTTGCCAATCCTTCACCCATGAGTAAGGTCTTCTCAGATAAAGGAATAGAGGAAATGGTACGACTGAGATCTCGGTAAAACGCTGTGATGGTGTCTTCATCATGACCCATGGTAGGGACATATATATATATATATATATATATATGTATATATATATATATATATATATGTATATATATATATGTATATATATATATATATATATATATATATTACACACACACACACACACACACAATCATGAATACAAAAGGAACTTTGTGTGCCTGTGTATCTGTGAGTTCGTTCCCTATAGACTCGAAAACGACTGGGTCGATTTTTATGAAATTTCACACGAAGGTACTCTGTGTGCTTGGTAGTGTTCTTAGATAGGTTTTGTGTTGGAATGTGTTCAATAAATATCAATGATCGAAATAATTTGATGAAAGAAGGAACAGGCGATTTTGACCAAAGTCAACATCTTACACAGCCTATCCTTGTAAGGGCATTTGAGCATGTCGAAAGGCCCAACATATAAAATCAACAGTAGGTTCTTTGATATGACCAGAGCGCGTTGGAAATGAAGGTTTCTGTTTAAAGCACAATTTCATAAACTTTAATGCAAGCTATTATAAATAAAAATAATTTTATAAAACCAATATTAATTTCTTTACAGTGCAATGTAGATTACAATACATTGTGGGCTTAGTAAGATTTACTATTGATAAAAATAAAATATATATTTTTATTGAAAAGTCACTTGTTTTTCTCTTCCCTTCTCAACACGGACAACTTTCTATTTCTTGCATTGTGATAGTCTTCTAATACGTCCTTTAATACATATCACACACAATGCTTCAAGCAAAGTAAATCTTATTAATTATGCAAGGTTTCTTCTTTAGTAACATTTTGTTATTTGACATCAGACGTATTCTGATACAAAACCTCTGTAAGAACACTCCCAGACACATCAAGTAGCTTAGGGTGAAATTTCAAAGAAATCGGTCCAGCCGTTTCCAAGTCTATAGGGAACAAACTCGCATACAAAGTTCCTTTTATATAATAGTAGAAATCCACACGCACACACGCATATCTCTCTCTATATATATATATATTTATATATTTGTAGTCATCGACATACAATCTTGTTTCGTTGTATCACAACTCGTCAGTGCCGCTAGACTAGCATCTCTCCCAAGCCAAGGATTGAACCTAGAACCGTCTTGTTGACAGTCGGCAGTTCGTATATATATATATATATATATATATATCTTAATTTTTATTTTTATTTCGGACTATTAGTCTCATCTTTATTAGTTGTTGTTTGTTTTGTTTTTATTGGTTCACAACGTTTCGGCCAACTTCCTCTGGCCAAAGCGTGCCAGAGGTAATTGGTCAAAAATGTGGTGAGACGACGACAACTACAGATGGCAGTGATGGCTGAGAATGCAGTTAGGAGATTCGAAGTTCCTATCCGTCGCGGTTACCACCTGACGAAGGCCAGAGGAAGTTGGCCGAAACGTTGTGAACCAATAAAAACAAAACAAACAACAACTAATAAAGATGAGACTAATAGTCCGAAATAAAAATAAAAATTAAGATAAAAATGCTCATCTCAAAATAAAAAAATTCCAATTAAGGAATAATATATATATATATATATATATATATATATAGAGAGAGAGAGAGAGAGAGAGAGAGAGAGGGAGAGAGAGAGAGAGATGCACACACATATCTATATAATTATAAATCTGTAGACCGTCTGATCGCCCTTGCTTGCATCTTGTCTATCAAAAACATTGTTGTAATGGAAACCAGTTTGTATCTAATAAAATCCACAATCCTTTCCATAATGCAACCATATCGAATACAAATAAACTTCAGTCATAGCTTAACTTGCAGACATGTTTTGTTGTGTTTTGGTTTTCATTCTAGCTGATGCAAATCAAATCATTTGTTTTGTTTTTTTTTACCTTGGAAATTTTGTCTTCACTTCTCAACACCTACAACTTTCCATTTCTTGCATTGTAATAGCTTTCTAATACGTCCTTATATACATATCACACACAATGCTTCAAGCGAACTACATCTTATTATTAATTATGCAAGGTTTCTCCTCTGGCAACATTTTGTTGTTTGACGGACACACACGCATGCAACTTACTGATTACTCTTTTCTAAGGATTGTACTGATAATCGTCTGCCACAGCTTGGAACTGGGCGTGGGTGTGTACAAAATCATGTATTCAGAGAAAAATGGAGCTCATTGTAAAGCAATAAAATGTTACGCCTATCTAAACATCTCACACCCTAACCAATCGCAAAGTAGACCTAATTGTTAGGAAATCCAAGTCAAGACCATTAATATACACTCTTGTCGATGTAAAACTTGGTCAGCAAAGGTTAAGGACAGGTGTTGCACAGAGAGAAACTATAAGAGAATGATAAAATAGATGTGTGATATGACTTCAAGATAGGCTTAGAGGTGATGACCTTAGAAGAAGATTAAATGTAAACAGTATAGAGATTTGTGCAGAACAGAAGACTTCGATGGTATGGGCACATTGAAAGAATGGATAAGAGTACTTAGGCTAATAAATGTAGAACAGTTAAGATGTTTCAAATAGTGCCCCATGAAAGCCTACTCAAAAAGCTTAACTTTTTCTTCCTTGATTTTTTTTTCGATGATTACGTGGGGGATTTCATTTTAGCCAACAATCTCCCCAAATGGGCATTATGATATACCTCAGTACCTATTATTCACTCCTGCATCAGAAAAACGTCTACACGGACATTAGAAGAAAATATGGTGCGTATGTATTGTTGGTACCGTGCTATTTTAAAATAGTTTTTTGGGTTAAATTCAAGTTTCACAATATCTTCTTTTTTTTTTTTATTAAATCGTTAGGTGGAAGCACAGAATACTTACAAAACACCCTCCCCTCCCCATGTTAAGAATGGCTTTCGAAATAATAACGTTATTTCAGTGCAGTACCAAAAATGTAGAAGTAGCGAAAATATTTCACCACCGATTTCAATTGAACCAAGGGAGGGTCGTTTTCTTAAGCATTCCTGTACTTTGGAATAGATTTTCAAAGAGAGGTAATGAATGCACCAACAATTCAAGGTGTAATTTGGACAAGTGTTGGGCAACTGTATCCTCTTCTGTGTAAATCTCTACCACCATTTCCCTGCATGGCAATTGAATCATGATTGTTTTATTTTTTGCCAAATAAATTGAGTTGCATAGAAACAGGGTCAGTTCAAAGGGGAAGGTCAAGAAAAGCATGGGGAAAAGTGATAAAAGATGCAGTTGAGAGAAACAGGGATGAATAAAGACTTGACCAGAAATAGGTTAGTTTAAAAGTAAATTTCTAAAAGCCGCCCAACACATGCCAGCATGTAAAACGGAGGTTAAAAACCGAATGTGATGACGATTCACGTTTTATACCCAACTTAGATATCGGAATGGTACAATGGATGTGAATAATCTCAAAGACATTGTTACCTCTGAGGACCGCGGTGGAAGATAAAATCTGGAGAGTATAGGAAGATGTGAGAAGAACAGGAGACTTTGATAGTATGGCCACATTGAAAGAATAAATGAGAGTTCTTGGGTTAGTTGATGCAGAACAATTAAGATAGGCGATTCAATTCACGACTGAAAAAAAAAACATACGAGGAAGAGAACTTGAGAGAAAAGAGTGATAAATAAAAACCTGTCCAGAGATAGATTAGTTTGTAAGTCCACTTTTAAACTTGTTGATGCATGTTGCAATATTTTTAACTAATGAGGGGTAGATATTTAATTGGTGCCCACATCACCAATATTTGGCACAAAGTCTAGAAAGTGGGGATCAAAGCAAGCTTCCTAAAGGAGGGGCATTCTTGCAATTACAAAAATTGCCTGAGTATCCCCGTCAGCATTCCTCGGTCGGGGCGCCTAAGGCGACAAGCAATTCACTTGCCCAACCCAAAAGCTACCTGGCAAGGCCTGGGAGGGTGGACCTCCTGAGTAATACCCAGGCAACACACACTTCCAAACATCCAGGCAACGCCGACCACCCAGGCTAGTATAAAATAAATGTTAAACCAAATATGATGATGATGATGATGATGATGATGATGATGATGATTTCACCACAGCCATGTTTTGGATTGTTTCAAAATATTTCATTGTCCAACCCCTTCGTACAAATCCACGATTTCAAAAATATTAACAATTAAAAAAAATAAATAAATAAAAAATAAAATATATATTTGCATTATGAACTCGTCTCGAGACAGGTACTCCAGCTACTTGAATGCACAGTTTGCAGGGGAGGACCAAGGAAAACATGGGAGGTAGTGATAAGTCTGGACTTAAGAGAAAGAGGGATAAAGACTTGACCAGAGATGGGCTTAATTTGGAAGTTAATTCTAAAAGCCATCGAATAAATGCCAGCATGTAAAAATAGATGTGATGACCAATGTGTAACCAATGGAAATTCCAGGATTAAGTAAAGAAAACCTGCTTTAATTTATTCCTATTATGCACTTATATATAAGCAGACATGCACAGCATCGCACATAAATGAATAGGGACCAATGCATATTCGTGAACCCCATCTCTGAACCTGATATAAGCATTTTTACGCTATGTGACTGAAGACTGCTTGTGAACTTGATATTCTTATAGCTGATTCAACCCACTAAGGATGAATACCACTGTCAATCATGGAAAAATAGAAATAAGCGTTAGTAATGATGTGGTACTATCGACATTGCCCTCCTCCTCCACACACACACACACACACACACACACACACACACACACGGCCCCTACCCCTAAGTGTTAGGAAGAAAAAAAAAAAAAAAAGAGGAAATAGGTTTATCAGGAAAACAAAGGTATAGTAAAGCTTTTCACTAATGCACACAAAGGAAATTAAAAAAGGATTGTTGATCAAGGTGTAGCAGCGGATGAGAACATATAAGTGAACTGGTACTTATAAGGATTGGGTACACAAGTGTGATATTATCAAAGTTGCCCCATCGACAAATGTTAAGTAAAAACAAAGAAGGAAATAAGTTTATCAGTAGAACAAAGACATAGAAAGTTGTTCATCAACTTACACAAAGGACAGCAGAGATTGGGTTGTAATAAACGTGTGATAGATGATAGGAACAGTAAAACGGAATATATTTTTAAGAGTTGGTTTACGGGCACTTTCGGGATTTGCTGTGAGTTTTACAATAATGAGGACGGCAGTTGGACACAGTTTAGGGCAGTCAAAGATCATGACTTGGACCAGGTTGGAGAAGCCTTGGGAGATCGAGATGAGCTGATAATTAACTGACGAAATTGGTCCCAACAGAAAAACTAAGTTACGGACGTCAGTGCTTAGAAGGTAGCTTCCAACGATGGCGTTACACATACGCACACCCAGAATGTAACTGATATTTAAAGAAAGTGCCAGAGTCTGTGTTTCCTTTTAAATCGTTTTATTTTATTTTATTTTTTTTTTTATACTTGTGAGCCAGCGTGTAGGAGACGACGACACGGCCAAGATCAGAGGAGAAGAAACGATGTTGTGAATGGTGAGACTTGGTTTTGGCAGTGAATCTTGTGTCCTAATTTAGTTGGATATTGTTTATCATTGTATAGGAACGAGAAAGAACAATGTAGCTCCAAAATAAGGAATTTCAAATCTAAAAGGAAGGATTTCAACGAAAGAAGGAATTTGTGGAAGATTTCTATCATGAGTAAAAACTAGAGACAATATTATTTGGTGTTAACTCAAAAATAAAATAAATACATGGGTAGAAAGTGTGGAAAGCTGGTAAACGCGAAACGGACTATTAGAATGTCTGGGATAAACGTAGGACTTTTGTTATGGAGGGAAATTTTACTGGCTACAATAAATGGGGGAGGGGCTGAAAAAACAATCAAACTATCATTAAGGACATGATGAAAATGAGAAAAAAAAAGAAAGAAAATTCAAAAAAGAAATGAATAGAAAAGAATGGAAAAAGAAAGCAAGAGTAAAAAAGAAAAAAAAGAATGAAAGGCAACGATCAAATAAATGAAAAGAAAGAGAAAGAAAAAAAAGAAAAATGGACAAAAATACAAGAACAAAGAAAGAAAAAAAAATAAAGGAAAATTTAAGTGAAAAGAAATAGAAATTTGCCAGAAGAAAACCTAATACTGAAACAAAGAGGAAAAAAGAATAAAAGGGGGTAAAAGGTGGACAGAGAAGGGGAAAAGGAAAAACAGAGTAAAGAGAAAGGAGGAACAGAGAGGGAGAAACGGAGGAACAGAGAGGGAGAAACGGAGGAACAGAGAGGGAGAAACGGAGGAACAGAGAGGGAGAAACGGAGGAACAGAGAGGGAGAAACGGAGGAACAAAGAGGGAGAAACGGAGGAACAGAGAGGGAGAAACGGAGGAACAGAGAGGGAGAAACGGAGGAACAGAGAGGGAGAAACGGAGGAACAGAGAGGGAGAAACGGAGGAACAGAGAGGGAGAAAAGGAAGAACAGAGAGGGGGAAAGAGGGAAAAGAGAGGAAAAGGAAATAGAAGGAAAAGAGGAAAAAGAGAAAAAGGGGAAAAGGGGGAAAAGGGGGAAAGGAGGGAAAAGGAAAGGGGGAAATGAGAGACGGGGAAAAGGAGGAAGAAGGAAAAGGGCGAAAACGAGGAAGGAGGAAAAGGACGAAAACGAGGGAAAGGAGAGGAAAAAAGATGCAAGTATTTACCAAAGAAAACTGTAACATATTTTACAACAAGAGGATGAGGAGATTATTTAGTCAACTAATTTTTCTTTTTCTCCGGGACAAATCATTAAACAATAATAGAGTAAAATTTTCTATATATTTTCACAAATTGAAAAATCAATTCTTGCGAAAGATAAATGTAAATTTTACATGGCCAATCGGGAAGCAAATTAGGTCACAATTCTGAACATGATTTTTTTCTAGTCTTATAATATTTGTCCACCATTAAGAAAGAGGAAATTATTTTTTAAATAACTTAAGAAAATAAAATGATAAGATATGAAGAAAGAATCGTACGTTTTCAATTTTATAATATTCAAAATAATCACTTTCTCTTTTAATGCATTATTGATAGCCATTTTATCTACATTTAGAAGAAGACGGCGTTGATAAATAATGATTGGCTGCCTTTAGCATTTCTTAAATTATTAAATAGAGGTATATGGAAAAAATTAGCTTGATTGACTATTCTGTTAGATCAGGGATTTCCAATCTTATTTTGCTTGTAGACCCCTTAACAACTATTCTATCCTTTGACCGCCCCTTCCATTAGAGGGTCCAACAAAAGCAAGCAACTAAAATACTTGTTTTTATTTTTAAATTACATTTTCAACTCAAACAAGGCACAGTGCTAGGTGTCAGAAATTTCGTGAAAAATATTGAATAATTCCACCCCGTCTTTCCAAGCTTATAACTCCTCGAAAAATGCAATTCAAGCCCTAATTTTTTTGTTCAAGTAGCAAGGACCAAGGTTTCATAAAAAAACAAAACAAAAAAAAAACAAACGTGTTTTTAAAAAAAAAAAAAAAAAAAGGTTTTAAACTTCGGACTTTACAAATAAATTCCTAAAAAAAAAAAAAAAAAAAAAAACACTACTTTTTTTGGTTTAAATTTGAATATATTATTTATTGCTCTTTTATCTCCAATTTGTGATAACACTTTGGTGAGTCAATTAATTATTTACTTTTTAATAGACATTTCAAAATGAGAGGCGTGAATTAATTCGACCCCCTGTCTTTCCAAGCTTATAACTACTCGAAAAATGTAATTCAATCCCTAATTTTTTTTTCAGTTAAAAGGAGCAAGGACCAAGGTTTCATTTAAAAAAAAAAAAAAAAGAAAACAAACAACGTGGTTTAAAAAAAAAAAAAGGTTTTAAACTTCGGACTTTACAGGTAAATTTCTAAAAAACACTATTTTTTTTTTGTTTTAAATTTGAATATATTATTTATTGATCTTTTATCTTCAATTTGTGATATATAACACTTTGGTGAGTAAATTAATTATTTACTTTTTAATAGAGACTTGCAAATGGGGGGGTGAATTAAAAAAAAAAAAACGTTTGTCTAAAATATTATATTCGGTTTATTGGAAAGAGCATAAAATTTTACATTGACCCTGAAAATATCGTAAAAATAGAATCAATAGAAAAATTTTGATAGATTTTCAAGTTTAAAAATTGAATACTGAGCTCGTAAAATTCAATTAATTTCATTACTGTTTTTAAAAAGAAAAAAAAATTTCTATTACTTTTAAAACAACTTTAATAGTTTATTTTTGGAAGTATAATCCATAAAGAAAATAAACAACCCACTTTTAAAAGAGAAATTACGAGTTTTTTTATATTTTATTCGCAGTTTCATGTTAGAGGTGTCAAAAATTCCTACAAAAATTCTGATACACCTAGCACAGTGCCACTTTGATATAGAGTGGGGGGGGGGGGCTACTATCAGGTACATAAGTTGCAGGAACTATGTAGGGAGTTCAGCAGCAAGATGTCTGTTCACATTGCACTTGAACTTCTGCATGTCAGTACAGTTGTGGAAGCAGGAACCCGGAAGGAAATTCCAGAGTCTAGCAGTTCTGGGGAAGAAACTATTAGAGTAGAAGGGCTTCCTACATCTAGAGATATCTACTGTGAAGAGATGGACTTTGCTGATTGTCGGGTTTGACAGGGACACTTATGTCAAGGGGGTACAAGGGTTTATAGTTTGTCGGAGCATTCACCATTAAAATACTTGTAAAACAGGCAGAGGGATACAATATTTCGTCGGGACAGAGGTTGAAGCTTAGATAACAGTTCAGGACCTATCAGGTTGGTGACTTTCTTTTGAACCCTTTCCAAGAATGAGAGACCAGTAGCGGATGCACTAGCCGAAATGTAACAACAGTACTCCATATATGGGCGAATGATGGCCTTATAGAATATAGGATACTTTTAGGCATAAGTAACCTTCTGCACGGTAGAGAAAGCTCACCTTCTTTGCAGCAGACATAGCAATGCTCTCGACATATCTGTTCCAACTCATGTTCCTTGTGAACAATAAGCCAAGGAGTTTGGAAAAAGTACTTTCAGGTAATGTATCTTTAGCCGTAGCTATTGGTGGTTGAGAAGGTTTCTTGTAATTATTGAAGGAAACAAGCTTAGTCTTGGCAGTATTGAATGTGCACTACAACCATCCTGATATTATATAACTGATGATGGAGCAGCCACTCTAAGCGCTATTAAAGAGTTTGGACTCCTGTACTATTGGATATGAAATCAATAGTACCGATATTGTTCTGATCTTTTCCAATTACACATATTTATTTCCAAACATAGCGTGTCACACAAGATGGTAGCTGTGAGAATTTCCCCCAAAAATTTTGAAAATATCTCTTTGAGAGTTGTTTACATTTCCTATCTTCCCCTGAAGTCATAAATATATTAGTAAGAAGCGAATATTTTGTTTGTCTATTAAAAGTGGAAGCGTCCGTTTCTTTGCTTAAAAAAATTAAAACTGCACACGTAATTATTTTTCCTTTATAATTATCAGTTATCAAGATTAAGAGCCTCTCTTCTTTACTCATAAAAATTAATTTTCGTAGATGATTATTGAAGGGAGCTGGACATACGTATGTTTCATTTTGTTACATAGATATTCGATTGCACACACACACATATATATATATATATATATATATATATATATATATGGAGAAATATATTTATTCAATTATATTTCACCTTTTATTTATACCACTATCGAACGATTTTAATTAAATTTGTGCTATCAATATTTATATTTGAAGACAAAAATTTAAAACATTTTTTTAATATATATATATATATATATATATATATATATATATATATATATATATATACACACACAAATACAAAGGATAATGAGATAAAGATTAAAGTTACATAAGTAGTTTATTACATTATTATGTCAATAAGGTTAAAGACGATTACAATGAGTGAAAGTGTGATAATGGAGGAAATCTTTAGGTCATGGCATTTCAAAGCTAAATGCTTCTCATCAGAAGAAGAGAAAAAAATAACTATTATACAAAAGTATGGGCAAGAAATGGAAAAGTTAGGGGGGGGATACAATGAATAGGGGAGAGAAGTGAGTTGACTACAATTATATAAATGCATCTGTGTGTGTGTGTGTGTGTGTGTGTGTGTCCGAGTTCGTGCCTTATAGACTCCAAAATGGCCGAACAGAAAATTTACAAAACTTTAGAGTATAAGTCTGGAAGTCATCTTAGTTAAGTTTTGTCTCAGAATACCCCAGATAATTACTGAACATCGAAACCGTTATTTTAATTTATCTATCATCAGTAAAGCCATTTTTTTCCATATCGTCCCTTAGCAACAATGATAGAACAATGGGCCGTGAAAATTCTACTGTGGGTAAGTTGATAACATGTTTTTTATTTTTTGTATGACGTGATCTGTAGGTTCAAAGTCTGCACGATAATTTCTTTATAAGAATTTTATAAGACTTGAAAATTTACGCTTTTTTTTTTTTGCATGACATGGTCTGTAGGTTCAAACCCGGCATGTAAATTTCTTAATGTTTTTTTTTTTTTTCGTTAACTGGAAAGAAGTTTATATAAAATAATTTTATAAAAGAAACGTTATTTCTCTAGAGTGCAATGTAGAATAACATATTTTGGACTAAGTTACTGCATGGAGGCATGTGAAGCTTCCTCCCTGGTGATTTAACGGATTTCGATGACAATAAAAATATAGGAGTGTGAAATATCTGTTGATCATCATTCAATCCCGGGCAACGTCGCGTCTCCCTGCTAGTATATATATATATATATATATAATGTTATTCACAGCAGCTGTAATGTTTGTTTTTTTTAAGACTCATCAGTGTGGCTATATGTAACGAGATTCAAAACCAGTAGTTGGCGTTTGGTGCTCTACTGACTGAGGAACTGGAAGAAATTATATCGTCTTAAATGAAATTACTCATGTTTATTGTTCAATATTGCTAAATTGCCCATGCACTTAAAAAAAATCTCTTGCAACTTCTTCAAAAGAAAAAAAAAGAAGCTTCATTTATAATAGTAAAAAAAAAAAAAAGAAAGAAAGAAAAACTTTATTGACCTAACCTGACCTAATCTCTCTTGTCGGTATTTCTATAGACAATTCTTTTTCACTCTTTCATTTGTTCTATTGCAGCTTCGCTCCATCCATCCATTCGCTCCAAATAATAATCTGCAGCTATCCATTACTCTTGAAGAAAATTGATGTATTTCTGCACGTTGGAATGTGCTTTAATACAAATTGATTTTTTTGTAAAAAAAAAAAAAAAAAAAAAAAAAAAAACCGCTCGTGCTAGAAAGAACTGTTTTGCGCTAATAAGACAGATTACTTGCTTTTGTGTACGTGCACATGATTGAAACGCTGTTCGAATAACGTCATGCAAGGCTTTAAAATTGTGAATTCAAGCATCTTATCTCGACTACTTGTTGATAAAGTTCTAACAACTGGTCGCTTCCGGCGCACAATGATTGCACTAAACTATTTGAAAGTGTTGGATGTGTTCACGCACCTGTGAGAAATTGTTGGTCTGTCAGGCTTCGCGGCGCTTATTTACATTTTTTACTTTTTAAGCCAGGGATCGACAACCTCCGGCCCGTGGACCATATTCGGCCCTCGAGTGAATTGTTTGGCCCGCCACCTTACTGTACGATATTTTTGTAAAATATGTTTGTAATTTAATTTTTTTTTAATGCCTGTAGTAAAATAAGCGATATATAATCATATAATATTTAACACTTGTTTTTTTGTTGTTTTTTTTTTGTTTTTTTTTTCAAGCCCACAGAAAATTTATTTAGATGGATTAGTTTGAAAGTCAATTTCTAAAAGCCATCCAATGCAAGGGAGCATGTAAACTGAATTGGATGATATAAAATAATCCACAGACACGGGGTTCGTCCTTTCAATGACTCGTCAATGCAGCTAGACCTAGTGAGATTTGAAACTGGGATCCAGTGACTATATCTGTCACTCTAACAGCTGAGCCAAGAACCTTTTAGTGTTAGTGGGGAAAATTGTATAGCATTGGACATATCAAGGAACTGAAGATGCAGAAGATTTGTGCAAAGTTTGAGAAGACTATTTGACCAAGATGGGCATCAAGACATTTCCTCACTCTCCTTATAGTCCAGACCTTTGTCTCCGTGACTTTTGGCTATTCCCTAAGCTCAAGGAAAACCTTAGAAACTGTTATTATGAGATAACTGAGGAGATAAAAGAGGCTGTGATGAGAGTCATTGACAAACTCACACAAGAGGAATTCAATAGGGCCTTGTTGGAACGGTACGACAAATGCATTGCAGCTGGAGGAGATTACTTCAAAGGGAACTAGAGTTTTAAGTTTGTATTATCAATAAAACTGCCCTTATGAAAGAAGCCTGAAAGCTTATTTTAGGCACCTTGTATTTGTGCGTGTGTGCGTATGGTCATATTTGTACAAGACTGGCTCTTTGGGTTTCAAATTCAGCATGAATGCACCTGCTACTTTTGACCACAGTGTAGAAAACAAACCAGCTGTTTGTTTATGACTATATATATATATATATATATATATATATATGTGTGTGTGTGCGTGTGTTTTTTGACAAGTTGTACTGCATCTGACCACTGTACACAACGATTTCATTATTATTATTTTAAATACATTCTGATATGTGTTTTCTTTCTAAATGTCAAGTGAATATGCAACTAATAAACGTTCCAGATGTAGTTTTTATTTACAAATTTAAAAGATAACACATTTCTATTATATACCAGTTGTAATCGGATTTGCAGTTTATCTGTGCCTAAACCTAAACGTAGATTCCATGAACAAAACTTCTGTCTTAGAACTGCACGACTATGGAATTGTCTTCCGCTTTCCTGCTTTCCAGCTAACTACAATATGGTTGTCTTCAAGTCTAACGTAAACAAGTTTTTGATGAGCCGTTCCACTTAAGTTAACAAATTTACCGAATTTCCATTACTAACGATTATTATATTGTCCAATTGTCAACTGTATACTTTGTAACCCTTATCCTCAAATGGCATCTAGGCCTTGATAAGTAGTGATGCCTATATATAAAAAAAAAATAAATAAAATATTGATTTTGTAAGAAGAAAGTCCATCCAAGACAAAGAAATGATAAAGAGGCTGACTTTAGCTTGTGCACGAGGATGTAAAAGAAAAAAGTGTTATTAGGGAGGCTCAAACCCGTGACGAACCCGAAGGCAGAAAAGAAAGTGAAAGAAATCGTGAAATCTTACCGCTACGCTACAAGGCCATAGGAAGTGAAAAGCCATGTTGGGGAAACCAAGCTCCCCTGAAAAGGGGGAGCTCTCAAATCAATAGCAATTGTTTTATATGAAGGGTATTCCCCACATTGATCAAAGCTAATTGCTTTCAAGATGTCCCGGCACGAAAGGCCGTTGACGAAACACGAACAAACACATGGCGGAATGGAATAGCGCGAATTTTGTAAAAGTCGCTCAAATAAAAGATATAGACAATCTCCGTTTGCAACTCTAGGAAGTATATAAAAAATGCTAAAATAAAGTAGCCCCCCCCCCCCACGAGAACCCCGGCGATAAAAGCCTTTGCTGGACATACAAAAACGCACATAACCATTTTGTCTTATATATATATATATATATATATATATATATATATATATATATATATATATATATGATAGATCGTTGCAATATTTTTGGCATAGTTGTACTGGGTATGATCGCAAAATTTTAGACTATTATATTTATATAGTTAGGGGTGATAAGAACAGACCAATCACGTACCAGACTCGGTGCATAAAATCTATTGAATATCTTTTCATTTTTCAGCCATAACCTTTTTCCTCTTGACGTGAAAGGAGGACCACTGCTGACCCTGACTGGATTAATTTGGGAATTCTTTACAATTTAAAAACTTTTGACTGGATTGATTTTGCTAAAGTTTATTTGGGACAACTAAATTTAATATTTGTAGCTAAATTTAATATTTGCAGCTAAATTTAATATTTAATATTTTTTTATTATAATATTTAATATTTTTATTATAATATTTAACATTTTTTTTTATTATAAATTTAATATTTGCAGACGGATAATTTTCTTTTCTCTTATTTCTTTTGTCATGCTCTTTTTGGATCATTTTTCAAATACATATGTGGCTTAACACTCAGGAGTTATAATGGTGGATACATTATTTCATTTGCATAACGATTTAACATTGATGACGAGTGCTTCAGCTTGAGTTATTAGCTAACTTTACTTGAACGGGACTGGGGGGGGAGACATCAAACTGCCAAGCAATCACAAATGAGTGAAAACGAAAGAGCAATAAAATTTACGCAATTTCTGCGGAGCAAGTCCTGTCACGCAAGAGTTGATTGTTCGAACGGTAGGAAACACAACAACCATCAAACTGCAGGTATTCTAGCAGCTATCCATTAGTATTTATTTTTGTTGCTGTTCATTTTTTTTTTTTTTTTCAATTAAAACTAAAAAGTACAAAGCCTGTCAAAGGCAAGGGAAATTAGAAAGGTCAAAGGGAAGTCAAGAAGGCGAATTCTCATGATCCTGAAATAAATACACATTTAGTAAAAACTGTGTTGACGTTGACATAGCTATGCAGCGATTCTTAAAATATTTTAGAACAAAATTCTACGACGATGACAAAAAAAAAAAAAAAATGACAAAGACAAAAACGACCACCACAATGATAACAAAAACGACCACAAAGACAAAAAAACGATGAGGACAAAAATAAAAACGACGATGACAACAAAGATAAAAATGATGACGACGACGATAAAGAAGCGTTCTCATGGTCAGATGCTGACATTTTCTTGCGAATAGATCAAAATCATTTTGTAGGGTCGAGGTTACTAACCATTTATCTACAAAAATATTGCATAATCCCAAAGAGAGAAATATCAGTTGAATGATACCCAACTGATAAGCTTAACTAAAGTTTCACTAGTAATGTTGCAATAACAATGTAATGTTGCAATAACAATGTAATGTTGCAATATTATATTGCTGTTGATTGACAGATGACATGGTTTAGATTGCATACACAAGATAACCAAATGTTAAGAATCCTTACAATGCACACGAAAGAAAGCGAGAAAGAAAACAAGTGA